>NW_024609868.1:113552-505599 GCF_016920785.2 Ixodes scapularis | reverse complement strand
CCTTTATGAACGTCAAGTGCGCTCTCCTAAACCGCGTGTTCGTCTTTTTCACTTCGAAGAGACAAAATACAATTTGTAAGCGCCTGGCAAAGAAAAATGTTTGCGTAAAATTTAGGTTTCGAGACCGTTAGAACTATTTAGGGGTCGGCGGTTCGAGATAGAAGCATGTTTCGATATCACTCCTAGCTCAAAACCAGTCTCACGACAAAAATATTTTACTCGTTTCTTTATCTTCCCCCCCCCCCCCCCCATTTTTTTTTTTTAACGGTTATGTGTGACATCGTGTCCATCCCGACACCTAAAAAAATGTTTCCAGTTTTTAGTTACACGACGCTTTAAGAAGTGGTATCAAAATGTAGTGCTGCAAAGTATCTTGAAATGACTTCAGGTTAAAGCAAGTAGGCAGGCGAGCTGGTTAAAGGGGCCCTGCAATCATATTTAAAGGGATTGTCCGGTCGAAACCGGAAGTACTTAAGTTTTCGCGCTCGTTACGTCGAGGGAGCCTCCATGTACACAAACGTCATTTTTATTTTGATATATGATGTCCCGTTATTCATTAAACCTTTCATGAGCGTACGTACTAAACTGCACCCCGAATTTCGCCGGTGTCAATGGCTGACATACGTAGCTGCTGCGTGACGTCACAAAACGCAAAGGTTTGTCGGATGGTCGGTATAACAGCGTTGATCGATGGATGTCTAGTATTTTGTTTCGAATTATATAGTCTCCTAGGCTGTACCCTACTGAAATACGGTTCTTTTAATGCAGTTCCCAAGTGTGCGCAAAAAACGTCACGCCTTTTAGCAGGACATTACTCGGAAAGCCATAAGCTTCGAGCTAACGTATGCCGTTTCGCGCAAACACAACTGCGACGGCCACCGATCAAACTAGGAGCGCTTGAGAAGCGATGCAGATTTCGCCTCCGAAGCGGCAACTAGGTACACGAAGCGGAATCTGGGTCCACATATCGGCGGATCCACTGGATCGGTGATAATGATGCTGCGGGTCGTTCCCTCAGAGGCGATGTCCGCGGGTCGAAGGCAAACGGCGAATCGTTCAGATGCATGTCGTCACTTGACTTGGATGAGCTTGGTGAATCGTAGCCACGCTCTATTTTCACATGCGGGTCAAACAGAATTTGGCTGCACGCGTGCTAAATTCAACTTCTGGTATCGTTTCCAGGTGGTCTAGCTGTTGGTTTCGGTTTCGCTGCATAATCCAATTGATTGATCCGATTTGGGCGAGGAGTGGATGGACGTAGTTTAATATCGTTGGCATAGCATCACACCTCCGCTTACGAGCCTTCTGCCCGCTTAGAGCTCAGCTCGTAGCTCTCTTCTGTGAGCTGCATAAGCGGGATCTCGATCTCGACGGGAACTCAGTCCCTACGCACGGCGACAGTCCATTTTGCTCGTCACTGCACGTCTCGCGGAAAAGTGCGGAACGTCATGTCTTGGCTCGCATGTGCTGCCCGGTGGTTGTGGCACCCAACCGCGCAACAAAAATCTCACCGAACCACGAAACAAGTCGAGCACAACAACAAAAACGAAGCACGCTGAGGCGTTCACTCGCAGGTAAACGAGGAGACAGAAATGCTCGCTTTGTGTTGTGTGACGTCAGAGCTCCAACGTTGCCAGATATTGCACGTACGATTTGTCTCGAGGCAATAACAATGATATTCAATTGTTTTCTCGAACACAAAAATTTGACCGGACAATCCCTTCAAGCATCTACCATTTTTGCGGTTTCCACGTCTCTTGGGGTTCGGGCAAGCCAGCGGGCACGGAGGGAGTAACTCAATATCAGTGCGTCATATTTTAACCGGACGACGCTGAAACCTCCTCCACCTACGGGGGCGACCCGCGGTGGCCAAAGCGCGCGATATGTGACGTCTTTGGTCCTGGCCAGAGCCGCTAAAAGCTTCTTTTTAGTCGAAATACAAAATATAAGTGGCGCGAGCCGTTTCAATTATTTATAAGAGTAGTTTTTCTTCAGTGTTTTAGATCAGAAAAGAAACAAATGCAGTTTATAATGTACGGAAACAAGAAATGATCCGTCGACATACCCGCCACCAAACGGAGGAAAAGGCGGCGCATACTAAAAAGGTGTAGCAGGACCAGGCACCGACAAGCGGCGAGCGTAGAAAGGTCCCGAATCAGGGAGGGCGGGGGGGGGGGGGGGGGGGGGTAAAGGTGGGTGAGGAGGAGTGGCAAATCCCGCGCGCCGACATCCTGGGTCCCGAGTGAAAGATTGCGGAAGAGAGCGACAGAACACGAGGGAAAGAAACCAATGTTGCCAGCTGAAGGATGACAGTCGCAATGGTAATCGCGAAGACTGAAAACTCTCAGCAATATAAACAGTGATAATTTAACGTTGCAAACTAAATTCTGAGCTATTCTAAGGTTTATAAAAAGCAGCATACTCATTACGCTGATTAACTTCCCTTCTTTCGAAATCTCGGAAATCTGGTGGTTGCGGGGTTTCGTATTTCCGGGGCGCGGCCACCCGCGAAGCCGGTTATCTAGTTTAGTCAAGCGTTGACGGAAAGCCGTACATCTGCGCGCTATGCAAAAAGACAGCTTCGAAAGGAGCGCGAATATCTTTCCACCGGTAAGTTCGTGGATTGTTGAGGTTCATGAAACTGCTCTGATGATATAATTATATTTGTGAAATCGAAGGCAGTTGGTAACCATGTGTGGGACCCCGAGGGTCTGCCTGCATACTCCGCCGCTTGCGGCAGCCAGAATGCATGGGAAAATGGCGGACCTTTTCCTCTAGAGTTAGTATGTAATATCTCTATGTCCAGAATATACGCGGCGGCGCTGCGGTCGTATGGGCTCGAGGATCCGACCGGTTCCGAGCGTTCCGAAGGCCTTCGGCGAGCAGATTTGGCTTGTGCTTTGGCCGTTTGGCGGTATGGCAGCGCGATGTGGCTCCCGTTCCGAACTGATCTTTATCCCGTGTTTTCTGTCGCTTGTGGCCAATGAAGTGTCATGCCGAATTAGTGTTTATACTTCGTCTCACCCTAGCATGGACTAACCGCGAAGGCTGTGCTAGCGCGAGCGGCCAGCCTTGACTGCCTTGACTAGAGCACTTGCTGCACGAGCCCTCGTGCAGCCGCCGCGGCTTCATTCAAAGCGACTAGCTCGCGCTTTTAGCACGCGCGGCTAACAATAGTCCATACTAAGGTGAGACGAAGTATAATCGTGCAGCAAATGCAATGCGAGCCGCCCTGGCTACCCGCTTCATACAGCCTATCCAGCATATGCTTTAGTGGCGCCCTCTCGTGCTGTCGACACGGAGTGCGGCAGCCGTGAGCGCTCGCTGAGCCCACTACCCCTCCTCTAGTTGACGGCCACTCAAGCAACCAAGGACGTCACGAAGGAAGTTATTTTTTGCTTGTTTTTGGAATTTTAATTGGCCTATAACTTCTAAAATAAAGCGAAATTCGAGAAAACAAAAGTTTCATTAAGTTACTACGTTCAGTGCGCTCGGGTTCGGTGCAAATTAAAAACCAGTAAAAAAGTCCTTGCAGGGCCCCTTTAACCAAAGCAGGGACCTGACAAAGTTGACCAAAAATCGACCTGGGAGGTCACTTTCACATTTTGTTACATCTTTTAGGAACTTATAACTTTTTTTTTTCTTTTAGAGTGTCTTTATAGTACCTACAAAATGCTAGAAAAAAAGTTTAAATGAGTCAAAGAAAGAAATAACGGCAGCAGAGGGCGTCAAACATACGACCTTCGAGGGCAAGGGGAAACGCTGATTTCTGCCGTATCGTCTTCTACGCTCCGTAACTCCATAACAAAAAATACGGGAAACATCGGGTTTGTTCCCTCCTTTCTTTTACAAATTCCCCCAAAACATATATATTTCTCCGCAAGAAATAAAAGTTAGACACATTGAGCCTGCCCGATCGGAGATCATATCACGTTCGCAGGTACGACATTCCGCTCTGGAGGAGTGCTTTCGCCTTAGCGCGCGGGTGCGCTGCGACAAAGCAAAATAGGGAAAATCGCGATGCCTGCTCCGCGGTTCTCGCTTCACTGCAGTGCACCAAGACGCGACGAGAAGCTCCTCCTGATTTGAAAACGCACACAAGACGAGGCCAGAGTACGACGGACAAGCGTTCTTGTCCGTCGTACGTGTACTCTGTCCTCGTCTTGCGTGCGCTTTCAAATCAGGAACTATAGCCCCCACCCTCGTGACGAGAAGCTCACTCCACGAAACTAACCGGCCAGGACTTGCGAGTACCGGGGGTGTTGGACACGTACACCAAATCGAGTAGTACGTCATTTGAGGCGATGATCGAAGATTCTGAAAAATCGCACAAACCCACTGTAACGATCCGACCGTGTCGCGGGGTCATTATATCTTTACTACTAATAATGTAAAATTTCCTATTTTGGCGCAATGTAGCGTAATGGAATGCAATCCCATCATCGACTATAGAAGGTTTTAAAGGAAGCAAAGCGAAAGCGGGCATCTCCGGCGACGCCTCCGGTGTGTTCCAGGCGGGCTAGCTGGTGTTCCGTGAGGACGCGGTTGGAGCCACAATCGGCACAACATCCTCCCACCCGGCGAGCATCGGGCATCCCCCGCTCACACGCAACTTCGGGGCGAACTGCAATTGCCATTAGAATCGAGTACTGCTTTCTTTCGTTGGTCCGTAGAGCCGGCCAAGAGCCACCACGAAAAAAGGAAGGAGCTGGCTTTTTCGGAGCAAAATGGGGGCCGAAGACGAAAACGGCAGGAAGGAAAAAATGGTCCTCCGCGCGCGCAGCAGAAGGAAACGTGCTGCAAAGATATATAAAGGTCGCTGGCTGCCACGGCCAAGTGACTGCGTAATGAACCGACAACAACGACTTCCTGCTCGGACACAGACAGAGCCGCAGGCTGTCTGGAATAGATTCAAGTTATAGCGTGCCTTCTGACGATTACGACATACCGTACTTGGGCAAAGTACTTGGAAGATGCATACTTCGCCCCGAAAGAAGTTGGTTCCAATTCGACTTACGGCCAAACGTAAGTCCTTAGAACCTTTCATCTGCAGTGGGCTCGATGTGCCACTCGTGCGCTATCCGCGGCAATGCTTTCTTTCACGCGGGCCCAGACTTGTAAGAAGTGGGGAGCCAACTTGGGGGATGACGTTTCATCCGGGTCTTTTGGTATGTCGTAGGCAGGAGCTCCGCTAGAAGTGCTCTTGCGAACCATCGAAGAAAGCCATTCCAGAGTTCTGGAAACCCCAATGAGCTTGGGGCGTCGTACTGCGAGCAAATCGTGCGCGACTTCCCAAGCTCCTTCGAAAACAGCCTATTCTGCAACGCCGCTACCCTGTTTTCATCGCGGCAGGCGACAGTGTTTTGTAGGCGCCGAAAGACCCCGATGGATTATTGTGAAGATGGCTAACTACGACGTTCAATGGGGCACAGGTAGCATCCCGAAAATGGGACCGATAACGGTGGATGCCCCGTCTCGGCGCAGCCCCACGAGGCTCCGACCCACGGCAGAGGGACGGGCCAGCCCCCGCCCTCGGGGGACAACTTGGCACAATCGGCGACGACGACGAAGTAGTTTCTTTTTAGCCGCCAACGCCCGAAACGGTATTACTAAGTCAATTATTTGCTGGTGCGGAGTACGTGTACAGGCCCAGCAGGCTTTCCTCTTTAGGCGCGAACTGCAGTTGCACGCCCGCTCGGGAGCGAGAAACAAGTCGGGTGCAGGTGCGTTTTCAGCACCAGCCTTCTGTTTTTTGTTGGCGTTTTTCTCGTCGATGAGAGCAGCGGTGCAGCGAGACAGCTGCCAGTCCGACAGCTCCCCTGACGCGCTGTCCCATCAACTCGGCGTCGAGCGGCGTTTGCAACGCACCCGTCATTTGCCGCACGTTTCCTGTCTTCGAATTGCCGGAATGAATGCTCGCAAAAGATCACGCCGTTTCGTAGGGTCCTTGGCCCCCCCAAAAGAAAACCACGGGGTGTTCCAATGACGCGTATCAGCGTGAACAGGCGTCACGCCGACGGTGCCCCGTGCGACCGAAGAAAAGCGAGATAAAAGATCGCATCGTGCGTCCTTGGCGCGTTCAGCCCCGGCGAAACTAAAACATTTTTCTCCTTACCGTGTTTTACGATTTCCAAGACAACCAGGCAGCTAGAACGTGTAATACGGTTGTTCGCATTTTTGTTGTCAGGATTGTGCTTTTTCTTTAAGACCTCGTAGTTGTCAGTAGTGGTACCATACCAAGTGTGCTCGGCTCGCTCTCGAGAGCGTCGAATAAAAGCACCGTGCTCGGCTCATGTGCGAACCCTGCCATGGTGTACACACGGTACCCTCTAGAGGAGGTTCCAAGGATGGCCGCACGAGGCACCTTCAGGCCGAGGGTGCTCCGAAGGGCGCCACAGAACCAGCCGAATCCCAGGAGGGCGTCCGACAACCTTGCAAAGACCGACTCGAGGTCGCGCGCTCAATCCGAGCTCGACGGACGGACACGCCGAGAGCTCCCGGGAGGCGCCAAAAGCCGGATTAAAAGGACACTTTTCTCGTTTTTCAACACGCATTAATTTCTTTTCTATGGCAAATCTTAGGCAAACAAAATAGACGCGGGCAATCGCTTTGCTCGTGACGTCCGATGTTTCCGCTGTGACGCCCCAGCTTGTGCCAACGTGGATTCACTATTTGGGTGGTTAAACTTGTTCTCATCGGAGTACAAGAAGTTGGATGGTGTGTAATGAAATCTGTGCAAGGGCATTTAAACACTCACTCAGCAGCACGAAAAAGAAGCGCGACATACTTCGTTTTTTATTACATATTAATTGTTTTAAGATCTGGAGGGTGATCATAATCATCGTAATACAAAACGGGACATCTGGGATGAAGGAAGCGAGGCAAAAAGAAAATGTAGAAACACACAAAAAAAAAAAAAAAGTTTCGAAAGTTCTTGGCTGAGAACGCGAGTGCTTCCTAATTTTCGAACAATCAATGTTGTCCACCGAAGCCCTGTCAAATTCAGTGATAGAGAAAAAAGCCTCCGACGGGCCCACGTCCCTGCGAGCAAAACGTGTTGGCAGATGGAATCAGCTCCAATTTCTACTGCAGGTAGCGCTTCCATTATTGCGTAATATTTAATTTGACGTCCGTAGCGAGCACGTGGGCGAACATTTCACTCGTTTGGCTCTAATTTGGCAACTCACGCAGACAGGAAGATGGAACTCGGGTCGAGCGAAAACAAGAGGACGGCTATCCTGACCAACACGACTGGTCACCCGAAACATCACACTCGTAGAAAATGGGAAAAATACGAGTGCTGTACTTTGCATCAGCTGCATATACATGCGGGTCTCTCGAGAGCTATTTGAAATAGAGAGATATTAAATGGCCTGCCAAGAAGAGCAAAGTCCGGGTTGGAACAAGCGCTCCTCCAGCGTCTGGTGGGGACGTCGATAAGCAGGTGGCCGCTTGTGCCCGCTCCATACCGTGCCGCATCCAAGGGGCGACCCGATCACGATGCGGGGAATCATCCCGGCGACGGAACGCGCAGATTGGGCACGAGCAGGGCCGGAGGCTGACGGGAACACGTCTAGCACAGGACGTGCCCTGCATCAGAGGCCACCGTTTGCTCCGACTGCGAGGGGGTCTACCTCCACCAAGTTTCGTCTTTCCGTCACCGAGCTGCTGCACGCCACCGAGCGGAGAGCTCTTTCCTCTCCGACAGTGCACGACGCAGAGCGCTCGAGCGGTCGCCTGCCCGGGAAACACAGCCAAGGGGAGAACTTGGTTGGTGGCACTTTGGCACCCTGGGCTTCACTTGCCCAACCCTCCACATTCGTCACATGTCGTACCTTCTCAAATTGGGGCCACCCAGTTCGGAGTAGAGAAAGGAATTTCGAACCTGTTGCAGGTTAAAGGACAAGCCCAAGTATGCCGCGTTGTCTTTTGGCTCGACTCAAAAGGCAGAAGCCCGCATCCACCGAGTGCTGACCGCCTCCTTGGATGTACGTTCACAAGAGGTAAAACGTGATAGTGATATGGTCTTTATGTACAGCTTTGAGATGAATGCATGCGGTCAGAGAATCAAGATCCTCAATCGGCGTTCCAGAGCCCCGGACAATGAGGGTGGCCGAAGCGCCGCCGCCTTTCCGCATGCATCATATCGTTATCTGGCACAGTTATCGGGAGTATCGGCGGTATCGGAACGATCTACTAAAACTCTCGAATAACAGGGAGTTCCGATAAGGATAGCCGACACTCCGCCTATCGTTATCAGAGGTAGCGGAAGGACCTGAGTGAATGAAACGATCGGAAACAGTCCATCGGCGTATGTGGGTGTTTCGGGTCCAACGGGGCTTGCCAGCAGTCAGGTGACGGATGGCGGCGTCGAGAGCCGGCGTGCATCCGCCTCGTCCTTGGCGCCAGCAACAACAGCCAACGACTGCATCCGGGCGTGACGGCAGCGTTCCTCGATCGGCCGCCGCTTCCATCCCCCCGGGGAGAACTTTGCGCCGCCGACCTCCAGTCAGCGAACTTACGACCTTCAGCAAAGTTCCACCGAGGAGGACGCGAGCTTGCGTCAGCCTACCCACTTACGTGATTCGACCTTTGGACAGTGTTGCCAGCAGACTGCCGAACCGGAAACAGGAACCGAACCGTTATCTTTAGCCGAACCGAAAGCTTCGGTTCAAAATGGTTCGGGGTAATTTTTTTTTTTTTCTTCTTTTTTTGTTAGTAACAGAAAATGAATATTTGAGTATCGAAAATTGGCAGCTGTGTTTCTATGTATCGATCAAATCGTCATATATAGAATTAGAATACACGAGAAATTGAGGATTTTCGTTGCGTTTTTGTGTAGGCACTAGTACTAATCACGTGCTTACGTGACGTTATGATGTCGATGTAGTCACGTGACTCGCTGGGCCAATTTAAGTTAAGAACGTCACTGGATTCGTGAGCGTTGTTGACACCGTGGGGTCACATGACACGACGACTTGAGACGCGCTCGATCGTCACGAGCCCGAGTCGAGTGCTCGGGTTCATGACAATCGCCAAACATCCGAGAAATGGCTCGCCAGCGCAGGGCTATGAGAAACAGATTATGCGACCGCTCATTGCCAGTTGAGGGGGGAAGGTTTCCCTCATTTTTTTCTACGTCATTGCGCGGAGAGGAAAACTAATGGGCGTTTTTACAAGTTAGCAGCGTCAGGTATATTCCGCAAAGTAAAAAAAAAAAAAAAAATGGATGGACGACCGATTTTACACGTGCGTATCAGTAAAGCAGGCAAACATGTTTTCATTCGTTGCTGAACTGCCTGGGAAAGTTGTACCCGAGAGCAGAAGTATTACGTTCCATGAAACTCCAAATGTGTACGAGAGGGGCCTCAGAGGGACAGCCGAACCTTGGTAGCTGCTCCAAGTTTTACAGGTGTTGTTCCCCGAGCTTGGACCACCTCCGTATTTTGTGCGCAAAGTAAAAGCAATGGAGGATTACTGTTAACGAGGGACACAGATATAACTGTCCAAAAAAATAATCGTCTCTAAAAAAAAAAAGTTTACCACGCTGCATAGAGCGAGAATAATGTATGTATCTCAAATACACGCTTTGCACTGAGCACGAACCTTCTGCAGCGTGCATTTTGCATCACCGGATTTGATTTTCCGAGCAAGAACGAATCGCAATGACCACCAGCAGATAGTGCGTGACGTCACGAGCAAACAATGTGTAACAAGCAGCTTCCTGGTGAAAGGCGATGTTCGCAACACTAGCGAAAGTAGATGTCGAAATTGTCAAGTTACCAAGATGTGCACGACTGATAAAGCACAGGGTCGTAACCTGGGTGCCCTAAACAAGTCAAGGTTTATCCGAATAGAACATTAGCCTCCCGAGACAATATTTCGCCAAGCCCGAATGTGTTTTATGTCAGGATAAGAATCCTAAGAATATCATTACACGTCTATGTATTTCTTTTTGCGGCATCGTGTATCGTTTTTTTTTTTTTTTTTTTTTTTTTCCTGTTTGAAAAAAGAAGCAAATTTCATTTTTGTCATTCCAAAAAAAAAAAAAAAAAAGTGTGTGCGGCCCGGGGGAGGGGGGGGGGGGGGTAAAAGTAATCAACTGATTACAAAATTACTCCAAAACGTAATCAATTACAAGCAATTTGATTACTCGGTTAAAGTTTGTATTGAATACATCGTTAAATGGTCGGTGAATAAAAATGTAAGGCGTGAATTTACAGCAACGAAGGTACCCGAGTGATTTTTCGATTTGAATAACCGAAGCGGTTATTCAAATCGAAAAATCAGCAACCTAAAGGGAAGCCCTTTAGGTTGACGCTCAAATTTCGCGTAAACATCAGTGGCCAGGACGCAAGCTTTTTCCATTCGTACGATGAAGGACAGCTTCCTGGCGGTCGATCATGGCGCCGAGATTTTCCTCCAAAGACTCGTATCTCCCAAAATTATGGTTGACTGCGAAAAAAAAAAAGGCATCCTCAATGTATGTTTATGGTTCCGCGAAGGCAGCCTGAAACCGGTCAGAGCGCCGAGAGAATTTTCCTAACGAACGCGCTTCCTTCGCGAGCGCGATAAAGAGAGAGAGAGAAGGTATTTTGTCGGCGCATGCGTACTGTGCGTACGTCGAGGCGATCGGGTCAGTTGCTGCAGCAGCAGACGATTGGTGGCGGAGACGCCAGCGACGCTCTTGTTGCCATTTTCGTTGCTCACGTGTACAGAGAGCCGCCGAGCGCGCGACCTTGTCGAATTTTACGAAAAACAAGTTTAATTAATCGCCGAGAGACTGAAATGTCAAGTGAATTGGACGGCGCGTCCTCCCCGTGGCTATGAATAGACGGTTCACCTGTCACGTATACCTGTTTGAAGGGAAAACATCCAACTGCTCCGTTTGTGGAATGACATTGGCGCTACAAGTCCAAGCCTTCCTATCGCTCGTTTTATTTTTTTGGCCGGCTTTCATTTCTCGCTAGAACAGTCCCGTGGACAGTGTCCACTTGATGTTCCGTCGCCAGTGCGGACTATCGCACAAAGAAAGCGGTGCAGCTTTGCTGGTGTTTTTTTCTAGCGCCCCGTTCAGGTAAGCCGACACTGATTAGAAACCGGCTGTTGCGGACGATGTCTAGCGAAATGATTTTATCGGGAGTTGCAGCGCCACTGTCTTCCAAGAAGGCCGAATTCCCCCGAGCCAAGTTGCTACTCCACTACTTTCCAGCTGCCAGGAAAGAAACGACAAAAATCTGCGCGCCGCACTCTGGACTTGGGTCATGAAATTTCGTGAGTGTACAGAGGCGTACTGGTCATAGTCTCGCAAGGACCGCGACTGATTCAGAAGCTTCTTGGTCGAGGTAAACTTCCGAGTACAGTGATGTTTCGGTAATGTGGACACCTCCGTCTCCGTCCCCCTCCCCCCCCCCCCCCCCCCCCAAAAAAAAAAAAATAAATAAATAAATAAATAAATAAATAAATAAATATATATATATATATATATATATATATATATATATATATATATATATATATATATATATATATATATATATATATATATCGTTTATAATGTGAGTTGTTCGTAATAACGAGACAAAAATGCATGTATTTGCCCAGTTTGTCCCGAAATTGGTGTTCATAGAGCGGGGACCCCGGAAGTATATCTCATGTGCATGGCCGACGTCTGGGGGCTCATGCAACTCATGTCGCATCGTGTAGTTCACCTGTCTCTTTCGTCCGGCCTCGAGGGTGGTGGGAGGGGAGAAGAGAGGGCGGTCAGAACCGCTCTGAGTGTGGGGGCATGCCCCCACTGGTTTAGAACCTGGGGGGCCCCCACACGTCAGATGTACTTGGGGAGCCCCGCTCTATGAACACCAATTTCGGGGACAAACTGCCCCCACTGCCCCCCGGTTCCTGCACACATAAACGAGGCATGACTGGAATAGGGGACTATTTCTTTCAGTTTCACCTTCGCAAGGCTCGACGACGCAATTATTTGGATTGAAACCAGTCGCCTGACGACAGTCGAGCGCGGCTCATGGATCGGACACGAGAACTGCGGGAGCACTCAGCTCGTAGCAATCAATGCCTCGGCGGACACTATAGAGTGGCCCTGGTCCAACCACTGCGGTGATGAGAAGAGCCGAACTGTAGTTCAGCACGCGTTTTCTACTTTGCCGACCTCCCGCGCGTGGGTATGATTAACGCTGATGGCATAGGATAGGCACCAGGCCAAGTGGCCGCTTGTTCTGACCAATGAGCGAGGCTCCTATTTCTCGAATTTATTTGCCGACTGCCATTGCTTAGAAAGGAAAACCAAGACCAGTGGATTCGGTTATTAACGCCAGGGAGTGATTCTGAGCAGTAATTAGCGAAAGCATAGAAATCGTTTCATGGCGTTAGCTCGGCATAACCCTCGACCTGTTGAAGAGCGGATTCGCAAGAAAGGTTTTCTTGTCGTTTCGGTTAGAAAAAGAGCATTTTTGTAGGGATGCGCGAATAGTCGTTCAAATCGAATAAGCCAATTCTCCACAACGGATCAAACTGTGCTATTGCATTCAAAGCACTATTCGCACACCCGTCTTTCTCTCTCTTTCTTAGCTCGCAAGCGCAGAAAGAAAAGAAATACTCTCTATTACCAAAATCAAGCGTGGTTTTGACGCCACGTTAATAACACGGAGCGACCGGTGTTTTAGAAGTTACCGAAAAAAACAAAAAAAAAACGAAATATGTTACTCGTTATTTGGAAATAAATGGAACTGGTTACCGATAGAAAGTACCGCACGTCACTTTCGCGTTACCTTCTACTGTTTTCAGGTGACAGGTATGCAGAAGCGCCATCTTTCGAGAAACATCATGTTCGTGCAGAAACTGAACATAATTACTTCATCTTTTTTAACAGTTTCATATTAATACTCACAAAAAATTTTTTTTTTTTAAATTTACGTGGCTTGGCCTTTAGGAAGACGAAAAAACTTGGAGCGTAATTTTTTCGATTCTTGGAAAGAAAGAGTAACGAGTAACTCCATTAACCGTTCCTCGAAACAAGTAAGGCAAGTACCGGTGACTGCTTTGAACAATTAACGAGTAGGTTACTGCGTTAGGGAAAAAAAGGACCGCCAACAGTGTTCTCCAGCGAGCGAGGACTGAGAAATTGGATGTGTCTCTGACGCGACGGAGTCCCGTGACGGCGACAGAGGAGTCTCCAGACCCAAGGAAGGGCAGGAGAGCGTCGCCCGCAGATAGACGGGAATCCGAGGAGATCTCCGCGGACCCGTCGGGTTACGGGCAAACAGATTGCGGACAGCGAGCCACGAAGAATCACTGCAGGGCGTTCCTTTTCCTGTCTCCGTGAAGCGAGCTTTGCTTCTTCGTGCAAGTGCCCGTTTTCATGCCGGTTGGCCCTCGCCGAAAAACTGCCAAATTCCTTTTGGAAACGAATCGGCGACCCGTGAGCCCTTTTGAGTCGGCCAATGATCAGTCCGAGAGGAGAATCCTTGGAGCGGAGTGGCGAACGAGGGGCAAAACACGCATCCAGAAAGCTGTCTCTTTCTCCCTTCGGTTCTCCAGCGAGAGATGAGAGAGTCATGAGACGCACAAGCTGCGATCGGGGGGAATTCGGACAGCTGCATGGGACGCTCCACCTCCCAGGCATTCCCAACTTCCTCGGACGGCGCACGAAAATTACAACGAGCACCGCAATGTTCCCCGAAGATATGTTACGCGACAGTCATCAATAAGCAGGAATTACAATTTTAAAAGGCGTACAATGTTGATTCCGAAGCTCTTTTTTTTTCATCGAGTTTTGTGGGTCAGATTCGCGAAATCATAAATTTCTGCTTTTCTTGACAAAAGATCATTCCCGAGTACTGTGATCGCCTGGGTATAATAGAACGCAAATCAATTAGAATTTTCATATTCTCGAAAACTTCTTTCATTCCGCAGAATGCTCGAGAAAGTTGGCCACGGAGGGTATATGCTCCGAGTAAGCTTTTAAGTATTTTCCATTCCGAAAACGATTTTTCGATAGCGCGCTTAGCGATGTAGACACGGGAACTGGCAAAAAGTTGGCCCACTGGATACGAAGAAAAACCCTAAAAAGGGGGGCAACCACGACACGTCTGCGCAGTTCGAGGCGCGAACACGTACCCAAAATACAAAAAACCAGCACGGGCAGAAAGGACGAGCGCCCAATGCTCCGATCAACGAGACGGCGTTCAGGAAGAGAGGCCTCCGAAATTCTCGCACGTCCGATGACGGCAGGACAGCCCCCGTTGTGTCGCCTCTCTCCCGGGCGAACCACCTGACCACGGGCGTCCACAAGCAGGCGTTGGCCAAGGGCACCGCGTCACGACTGCCCTCCCTGGCTTCCACGTAGCCAGGGAATTCCGCCGCCGACGGAAAACAATCGCGCAAATCAGACGGCCATTGTCTCGGGCCGTTTCAAATACGCGCGCTGCCTTCGTGAAACGCTACAAAAAAAACTCCTTTCCTTTTTCTTTTCTTTTGTTTCTCGCGCTTTTTTAGAGAGGAAATTTACGGAAGGAAGGAAAGACACAGGGAAAGGGCGCCCAAGGTGCTACGAGCGGCGCCTTTGGAATCGTCTCGTTCGGGCGCCTTGTGCTGTACCCTAGCGCTGACCCGGACCTCGGCAGCAAATACCTCGACGAGAACGGCCGGCTTTTTTCGTGCTCCCTCGGAGGGCGGTTTATGCGCCGACATCGGTTGGCAAAGGGGAAGATATACGATTTCCACGAGACCCCGAGAGCTGCCGGTTCCAAGAGCCCGCTCAACTTGGGCGGGTTCAAGTGGATTCCACACACAACGAACAACTCCCGAGGCCGAGGAGGAGGTTGTGTCAGCCACTGAAGAACAAGACGCGTGGTTAGCCACTGTTTGTTACGGAAGAAAGGACCGCGGACAAGCTAATCGCGTCTCCCTTCGGTTAAAATAGCCGCAGGAAGATGTTCCGGTCACATGCCCGGCTGAGCGGGCACAGGGAACTCGAGGTATACCCAAAGGAACCCAGCGTTCGGGGCAAATGGCTGCCGTCCCTCCCACGCTTCGATCCTATTCGAGCCCGATTTTGCGGAAACAAAGTCCTCAAATATAAGTGCAATGAATCGCATTCGAAAATAAAGGCGAAAAAAAGAAACGTCTATCGGGGTTTATTTTCCTGACCCGTAATGACAAGGCCACACTGAGCGAGTCCATAGAACCATAGGCGTGCCTGGGCTCAAAAGTGAAGTCCGCGCGCGCATAGCGTTGCGCACGGCCTTGCCTGGCGCTCAAGGCCCGAGCACGGCTCTGTGCGGCCGTCAGATGAGCGGAGTGGCCGCATACAGGCGCTGCCAGTCCCCCGACCCGAATTGACGCCAATGACGTCAGCGGGGCCTTCAACGACTCCGCCCAAAAAGACCACGTTTTCGAGAAATTCTTTTGGCGGCGATGATCGGGTGAATCCTCCGCTCTCCGGGGAAGATCCTTGGAGCGGCGCATTGTCCATCCGGAGGAAAGTCGGTCCCCGAGCAGAAGCGAGTCTGGCAGCGCTAATTACCCCGACAGACGAAAGGGAACGAGGAAAGTGCTGCCACTGGCCGCGCCTACCCTGGGACCACGAGGCGAGACGCCTTGCAGCCGCCTGGATTTCCGCCCCATCACGCCACGCAAGTGCGATCCCGGCACAGATAGACTGCCGCAGCTTGGCAGCTTTGGCGACGTCATGGGCTTTCGATGCGGCTCTCCGCACATGCTGGATCGCAGCAACGCGGACCCGGCTGGTGCCACGTCGCTCGAAGAGCGTTTCCCACGGTCTAATGACGCTATTACCTAATTCGATTCGGAGCAACTTGTAGTCGCCATTCGCACGACGGAAAGTATAATTCCAATTTCTGACTTCGTAATTGCAAAATTTTAATTAGAACTACTTTTTTTTATCCAATTTTTCTCGCACTGGAGTTTTTCGTTCATCGAGCGAGGAGAAATGACGTCCGGCGCCCTCTCGTGGCCAGAGATAAAGCGAGAGTGCCTTACATCGCCACGATGGAGAGAAGACGTCGAAATTGTGCGATTTGAATGTGCTGTTCTTTTGAGAAGGATCGAGCCTCCGTTAGATAATTCTAGTGACCCGAATCGATTGCGTTTCGATAGGGTCACGCAGCTTTTCCGTAGCGCGGAGGAGCTTTGTACGCGACGTGGCCTCGACAAGAGGGCATCTTACCGAACCTGGGAACCAGCGAGATTCATCGGTACCCCCTCGAAATGAGCAGCCTCTCGATGACGGCGAACGCGTCATCGCATTTGCAGCGTTTCTCGTTCACGTTTTCAGCTCGCTACTTCCTTTCACCGAAATAAGGGAATTTCTCGTTCGAGAAAATGGAGCGCCGCGGGTACAGCCAACGAGTGAAGGCAGAGCGGAAGATACCTCGCTTTGATTCGTTCGCAAACGCATCGTTCTGTTTAACGAAACAAGCTTAGCTGGAAGTCTTCTTTCTTAGAGATGAACAAAAAAAGAAAGGGCCGGTGCTCGCATACAGCGATCAATTCCACGCGTATTATTCTAATCGCCAATGTGGATGTCAGGCAACATCCCCCTTCGAAGAAACATTAAGTCTATTTTACTAACCGCTTTTAAATAATTCAAATAAGAAGAAGAAAAGTCATCCGAAGCGTTCTCGTCTCGTAATAAGACAGAGGCAACCGCGAGAGCATACAGCGTCATTGCCTGCCTCCTAGAAAATCGTTTAAAAATTGTGTATCTCAGCCACCTGCGCACATTCTTTCGACGATAGCCGAAAGAGGGAGCGCGCAGACGAAGACGGTGGCGCGAAAAACCTACGCCGAGGTGCGTCTTTGACGAGAAAGCCCAGCTGTACCGTCCGAGAGCTCCCGAAAACGGGGGCTCCTCCGGAGACAAGTCCGGCCAACCCTCCCGAGATGAGGGCGAGGTCCTCTTGGGAACAGCCCAGCAGGCGCTGGTTGCCTTCCGCCCATGGCTGCGCGCTCGAGGCTCGCGGGAAGCGCCATCTCACGCTGCCCGTCCGAAAATAGTCAGACCCCTACACACAACAACTCGACGCGACGAACCTTAAACCTCCAAGTCCGGAATAAGAAAACACATTACTCTGCCGGAAATAACACTGTTCAAGTCGCTCTCGAAAGGGGAATATTCACGCTTAGCGCCGTCTCGCCATCTTTTGAGGCACCGTCCCGGTCTGCCTGCCTTCGCGCTAGTTCTTGCCACGTTGTTCTTCCGGGATGTGGTGCGGGCGTCAGGAGCCTGTTTCAGCCTCGAGAATTACCCAAACGAGAATCTAGTAAAAAGAATCGTGAGGGCGCGGGCGAGCTGGTGAATATTAACCGTGTTGAATTAACCCGAGACTGGTGTAGAGAAAAAATATCAAAACGTAGAAGGGACAGAAAATAGGCAGGACGACAACTTGAGACGTCGTCCTGTCTGTTTTCTGTCCCTTCTACGTTTTGATGTTTCTTCTCTACCCCAGTCTCAGGTTAATCCAACATGGAGAATCCAGTGAACGGGAAAAGCGGCACAGAGTGCAATAAGTCCGCGGCAGAAGCAGGGAGTCCTGCCATTTCGATTGAAAAGGAAAATAAACGCAATTTGTATCTTCACTTCAGTCCGTTTCTTCCGCCGATTGTGCAGCGAGACACAGCAGTAGTGCGGTATCACTTTCCCACAGCAGCGCTCGGCACGTCACCTCAAACATGGATCGCCATGTTTGAGGCATTCGGAAGAAGGTTGGCGCAACGTTCGACAGATGGCGCGCAAAACGGAATAAGGTCTATTGCGTCGCTTTCTAAAGCCGATTAATAATTGTAATTGATTACTTTTTTCTGCGCGACTATATGTAAATCAGACTATCTACTGTTAGAGCGAAGTAGAGTGCAATCCCCTTATAACGATACCAGATATAACGATGTATTGCCTATGACGATCAGTTTCTAGGGTAGAAACGCTCAGTTTCTAGTCCAGATTTAGCGATAATCGGTCATAACGACTGAATTTTCGGGTTTTCTCATTCTAGTTGAATTGCCCCGTAGTCGTAATTCGATCGCATTTCCGAAGTAATTTCGCCGAGTATGGCACGGCCCACCGACAAGCTGGGCCGCGTTGCTCGCACCTTTGCCACGTGAAGGGCTCACGGTGGAGCAGGTCGAGTCGGGAGATTTTCAGGGCGCCAAATCAACTTTGCACGTGACCCATCATCCGAGAGCTCCTAAAGCCTTCCTAAAGCCCGCCTAAATGCTTTCAAATGCCCAGTCCCCGCCAATGGCAACAGACACGGGGGGCGGCCAAAGAGATAGAGCGCATCACGCCACAGGGCGTCCCCTTACAGCGAGATAGGCAGGCGATACCGGGGCCTTCGGAGATCGGCAGCCACATCCAGACGGGGCTCAAGGCTGTAGGGGTGGGACCCGCAAAGTCTAGAATAAGCGGACGTCGCGATAACACAACGAGGAGATTACTTTTCCTCGCTTCACTCCGAGCGGAATCTGAATATCCCATTCGTTTTCCCCGAAGATGTAACGCGAAAAAACGCGAAAAACCTCCGACCAGTCGTTACGTCCGTACCCAGATCTTTCGGTCGCCAAGCGCGTGTCGCTCGTGTGGGCAGCGCGTGCAATTGCAGGCTTGCCAATAGAGCCACGAAATGAGCTATGTTTAGAGCATCGGCACCCTGTTCCCCGAAATCGTTGTGGGCGCCGCCATGTTGGTGCTTGTGCGAAGCAGACGAAACTGCCGATCGTCACGATTCAAAACTGCGACATGCTCAGCAGTAGATATTGCTTTACTCTGTCGCGAACTATTTAAAGATTTGTGGAGGACGGAAAAGCGTTTCGCGTGCTTTCAGATAAAGCTTCAGATAACCGGCAACAATAGGCGTAGACTTCGGGGTATACCTTAGGGCAATCGGGGCCCCCCCTGGTGAGATCCGGGCCATGATCCTTACCGAGACGCTGTTTACGTGCCATGTAACGAGCTTCTAGCAGTGGCGTGTAAACAAAATAACGCCCACGTTGCCTTTACTGACAAAATACATGGGAAATGGAATCCCAGCGTGCTTTCGTTAGCTTCAATCTCCAGTTCTGGCTAAAAGGTAACGCGCAGCAGCACCCCCCAGCCCCCCCCCCCCCTTCCCCCTCCCCCTCCCGACTCCCCCGGGAAAATGGAAAGTCTACGCCGCTGCCGGCAACCATGATTTCAAACCACAAGATGGGTAAGTGTCGTTACTCCGAAGCGTCGCTTATTTAGTGCACGTACATAACGCCCCGCACTGACACCGGTCGTGACGTCTTCTTCTCACCATTTTTGAGAAAGAGCAAGAAGGCGCGTGCGTAGCTTTGAAAGGCGCTGGAGATGCGCGAGAGCGGAGATTCCGAAAACTCCTCATATGACGTCACGCTTCGGGAAGGAGGGATTCGGCGATAGTTCTGAAAATAATTTTCTGCAGCCTCCTCGCACCAAACTTAAAAAAAAAAAAAGAAAACCAATTTCGACATTCATGCTTCTTTTTTTTTTTTGTTTTTTTTAATTAAGAGAATGTAAGCGTTTTGCCTCAAGTACAGAACCGCTTTTGTTTCTGTTTAAATTCGCGGTCACAAGTAGCGTCAGGAAAGCATTCATCGGTATTCTATTACGTGTGGAATTAGTCACTGCATTCAAAAACCACCACTTTTTTTTATCAATCTCCAATAACAAAACTTACAAATAAGTTTTTGCAGGTTAGTTTTCACAGAAATAAACATAGTAGCTCGGTCCCAAAAAGGTCAGACGATTTAGAGCACGTGTTCCCAGTACATAGCACAGGTGATTGAAGTAGAAAAAAAAAATAAAGACAAAAAGAAAGGCGGTTGGGGAGATGGGTGCAGACGAGGAAGTGAGATTCGACGCGACGACACGTCACTGCAGACAATGGCTCATGAGTGAGTAACACACGATGCCGGGGGAGGTTGCCAGATCTCTGGTTTCTAGACTTTTGCAAACGATTGACACAGATGCGCCCCTGGCGAGAAAAAGCGATTATTTGGAGGTCGCGTTCCGGTTGTCTGCTCTCCCACGTTGCTTACGCACGCTACGAAAGAAAACAACACGCGAAAGCTAAAAGAAATACACCCCTAACGTCTGGATAGGACGCTGGATCCGCAAGCTGCACTTTCATTTCATTCATTATTTGTTTAACGTGAAATTGTTATAAATCTTTGTACAAAGATTTATAACAACTAATGTAATTTTGTTACGTATAAATCTGATTTATACAACATTTACAATTGTGTAGCTCGTGGGAGGTACGTCTTAATAATAACGAGTGCAAATTAATGCGCATTTCGCGTCATCCAGTCTGTGGTGACGTTCAGCACATTGCAGGCCCCAAAGGAGGTAACATCCAAGAAGTACCTAGGCGTTCATTTAACTCCTGCTGGCAAGCACGCGTCAATTAGACCGTATAATTCACCACGGCAACCGCGTGGGTGGCTATTTCCGTCGTTACTTCTCTGTGGCGCCTTCATATTTAACCGCTTTACTCTCCCAAACTCTCGTCCGTTCTAAACTTGAACATGCATCATCAGTAGGGATCCAGAATTCGTATTTCTCACTAATAGAGAAGCTGTACAAAGTCGCGGAGCACGTTTTATTTTCTCCGACATACTCTCGTTTATCGGACGTGTCATCTGCGCTAATTTAAATCTCCCTCACCTTGTCCAAAAATAGAAAAGTGTCACGGCTCGTTCCATTAGAGAAAATGTACCATTAAAATGAGTCCCTAAAAGGTTAGCTTCTTTCTGAGACGTCATACTTCTCGTAAGATCATGTTCCTGATTGTCGTGTTTTTTCACTCCTTCGTTCCAAAGACCATGCGCTGAATAGAACCAGCTGCCGGATCGCCACGACAGTTTTCCAGCTCGTCATGGAAGATCCCTCGCAACGTATATTTGTTGCGCCTTCGTTGCATTTCGTCAATGTTATGTCAACTTTCCCGTCCCTTGTGTACTTCGAGGGAACCAGAAGACAAAGAGAGAAGGGAGGGTTGTCCCAGCTCGAGTCCCGCCTCCAGCTTCACTAAGGGCCCACTTCCAGATTCCAATTAACGTCTCGAGCTCCGGAAGGATAGCGTGAAATCCCAAAAAGGAGCGATTCCGAGTACAGCTGCAGTTGGGAACAGGTCCATCGTACGAGCCGAGGACGACGAAAACCTCGCCAAGTGATTTCCCTCCCCTGAAAGTCCTTAGATCTCCCAGGCTCCGCCGAGGAACGGTTTTCGAAGGCGGCCTTCTCCGTGCGCGAACAGCGGCAACGCCTCCCCGGGCAACGGGGAAGGGCCGTTTTCGGACGACGCTCTTCTTGAGCAAACCTTGGCGCACATTTGACGTTTAGCGTAAAGATCACCCTCTTTCCACCCCAGGCAATCTCGATCCAACGTTCCATCGGTTCCGCCGCTTTTGTCCATAGGGCGGGGCAAATGGTGAAGCGAGCGCCACCGAGCGGACGCCCCAAGGAAGGGCAACGGGCGATTTAGGGAACTTGCCAAGCAACCTTAAACTACAGGGTGTGTGTGTGTGTGTGTGTGTGTGTGTGTGTGTTTTCTGTTTTCGATTTTTCTAAGCTCATTCCGGTGATATCCCACACTGCCTGGTCATAGGGGGAGGAAACTGGTTAAGAAGGGCGGCAGGAATAGTGTTTGTCTTCTTAGACCTATAGCTGGGTGGCGCAAGCTACCGCCCGTTACAAAAAGTATAGCCATTAGCATCCATCCATCAAAAAAAAAACCGTGGGATTTTAGCCGAGAAAATAAAGGACGGATCGCCGAACGTTCGGCCCAATGTGGCCCTGGCGGTGTGAAGACGCTGTTGCTTTCTAAGGCGTAAGTGCAGGAGGGCGCGCAACTGCTGACAGCCGCCGAAAGCGACATCTTCGCACTCTTTCTTCTCTTCTTGGCAGCAGCCGATAAAAGTCGGGTTTCTTGTTGGGATATGGTCTCTCGGCGTGCCTGGGAAGTCCGTCTGTTCTGCTTCCAGAGTCGTCTTCTCGCCCTGGCCGAGCCGTGCTCGGCCAAACGCAACAACGCCAAAGCTATTTTGAAGATTCCAATGGGAAAATGGTGGGCCACGGAGCTCACGAATACATGGAGCCGAATGGTGCCAGTTCTTTAAAATGGACCTCATTTTCCGATTGAGAAGTTCGCAGCATTTGGGAGGAGCACTTTTCTGTTTGTTGAGGGGCAGGAGGGACGTCGCAGCTGCCAGCTTCGGGGCTTCGCAATCCACCCAAGGTGCGGTTTTACTTTCCGCAGTTGCGACCTCGCTCGTCTGGGAAAAGAAAAAAAAGTCGCCCCTTTGCCGAACCAAAAGTCAGTCAGAGAAAAGCCTTGGGGAGACCGCCAGGGTGCAGCGCCCGGTGGATATCTTCTTGTGCGGTTGCAGAGGAACTTTCTCGGGTCGTATTGGAGTATGAGACGCAGTAGACAGAACAGAGCCCCAGCTGGCTGCGAAAGAGCCCACTAGGAACCCCCTAAACCCGCTGCGGCTAAAGTTTTTTTTCTTTTCTTTCTTCTTTTTTTGTCGCTCCCTTTGGCGCTTTTAGCCCCTCTGGCGCTCGTTTCACGGAGCGCCGCTGTATGTCCGAACACCCGAAGTTCCGCTGGGAGTAGCACGGGGGCATTGGAGGAAGAGGTTCGGCTGGCACGTCCAACCAGTGAAGAGACTCGCGTTGCTAATCGGATAAAGACCCGTTCAACACTCTCGCAACCGAGAGAGACCGAGACTCGTTCAAACCTCTTAAAATTTCTTAGGACGAGACTGGCACACTGGCGTCATCTAGGCGGTGACCCTGGAACTGCATTCCACAAGAGCGAAGGTTCTGCGGTATTTCCGAGGTCAAATATGCGTAATACCTATAAGAAAGGCTCGTTAATAACGTTGACAAAAGTTTCTCGAGCCAAGAAAGAAAGGCTAATGCTCGAGAGAAATAGGAAATATGCCGGACCGCCAAGTTTACACTGCTGCCCAATAGACGGCGCCAGTGTATCCTCTCGTTGTAAAAGGTTTTAAGGAGCCCAGTTTTAAGAGGTCGCAAGCGTGTGAACGGGCCTTAAGAGGGAAAATCAAGCGCGGCTCGGTGAATCGAACGAGCCCATTGGAAAAGACGCCGGAAGCTCAACGCTCATCGAATGACAGAAAAAAACGTCCCAGAAAAGGCGCTCGAATCGCGCAGCGAGCAGTCCACCCAGTTCCTCCGAGTGACGATTCCCACACTTGCGTTGAGTCGGACCGGGGTTGCTAGGGCGACAGCTGCCATAGCGTCCCCGTCGGCCTCAACGCGAGGAAGTCGTCCGCCGTTCCGTCAGTCCAGTTCGTGGCCCAAGGCAGCGCCCGAGAGAGCCTCTCCACGGGCGGTCCTCCGGAGAGACGGGCGGACGACTGGTCCGACGAGCACCTAGCCGAGGGCCACGCGGGAAAGCCGCCAAGGGGGTCACGGGGTGTTCCGCTTCCGACAAACGAGATCGGGGGCAGCGATCTCAAGTGGCTCAGCCGACCAGCTGCAAGGGGGCGACGCGCTCATCAAATCGCCAAGGACGGGGGCGACCTTGCGCGGACTCAGAACACGGCACACGAAGGACGTACGATGGGCATTTTTAGGCGAGGAGGAAAGCGAAAACACCCACCAAAATCCTGCCTCTAGGCACCCCAGGTGGCCGAAGGGGGCCATTCCAGGGCAACTCAAAGCTGGAAAAGGGAAATCAGTACAGGGGCCACGCAGATAGGAATGCGGCGGGTGTACGACAATATGGTCTCGAGTAATTTGCTGACACTTTGGGCGCCTTTTGAAATTTTTGTCAACTGATCCACCGAAGCTTTATTCAACGCGCGTGGAATGCATATTTTAATGTATTAAGGTTTTCATGGTACATTTTAGCGAGGAAGCCCAAAAGCTAATTTCTATTGTCGCTCACTCCGCTCTAAGGCTCCAAAAAGTGAGAGCACTTCCGATTGACTTTCAAAGTCGCTACGCAAATACACAGACTAAAAGCGTCGCTCTGCGCTCGATTGGGGTAGCGGGTCATGAACATGGACAAACAATTCGACCGGCACAATGAGTACGCTTTGCTTTCAGCACTGCTGGATTGGTCAGCTGGTAACGTCGGACTTTGGTGAGACGTAGTACAGGCTAACGCGTGCACACCACGAATCAGACATATCTCTGATGGCGGTCGTGTATCGCTACTGCGTGATTAAAGGCTACCAGCGGTACTGCACCGGCTCTCATCAACAGCGTGCACCAGTGCAGTGATGCGATTGCCCCGGGTCGTTTCGTAGCCCCTTATGGAGCAGCCAAAAGTACTTCGGGAGCACAAGCCCACGCTCCATTTTCATTCGTACCACCGCGAATACATGTTAAGATTCGCGAGTTGGTCTACCCAACTAAGAACCGTGCATGCCTTGCCTTCACACTTCTGCGCAACAGCAAGTTTGATTTACACAAAAGTAGCTGTAGTAGTTGCACATAGCAGCACTAGGCATGGCAACAAGATGCTGATCGACCAAAGACAGGATGGACTGCTGCCAAGGGTCCTTTTAGGTACGAAGTTAAATTATAAACCAAATAGTATATGCCACTAAAATAATGTTAGAACAATCTTGAGCGCACAAATTGGCGTTTCATTCAAGTTCTAAAGGTTGTAATAAAACAAAAATTCTTAATTCAGACTAACGAACAACTTTTGCTATTACATTATGAAATCAATGATATTTTGTACGTAATCCTCATAATAACGCGGCACGTGAACGACAAGTATGGCCTCTTAAAATAATCCCGCCAAAGCCGTTAAGGTATAATTCCGAAGCTTCCTTCTACCGCTCCGCCTAAATTCGTTTTAATTTATTCTATTCACCGTACCTTAAATGGATAAAGCAAATATAAAGATGCAACTGAACGACGTAGTTCGAAGAAAAATAAACGTTCAAATAAAAATATAAATTTTCTCGCGAGTACCTTCGCTACATTCCGAAGTGGAATAAGATATCCGCAGAATACAGCAGCCTATCCTGAACAATAGCCAGAGTTTAATTCGGAGATGTTTACTGCAGCTAAGGGCTTGCGAAGTTCGTCCTGCTTCAGGGGAATGCTTTTCCTTCAGCACTCGGATGCACTGCGGCGAAGCAAGAGAATCCAAATTGCGACGCTTACTTGGCGGCTGCCGCTTGTAGCGCGCTGAGAAGCGCGCTCAACAAAGCCAACTTACGCGCCAGAGCAGACACAAGAGATACTGCGAACATTCCAGATTTTAAAACGGAAATCGGCCGCGTATCGTCATGATTTAAGGAGTTCTGGGATGCTTAGAGCCAGCAGAGTGAGTTACCGCCATAAGTAGGAAATTTCAGATCTCGATTGTTTGCGGCAAGTACAGAACAACCGACCATAACCCTCGAAGAGCGAGCAAACTATGCCTCACAATTTACCTGGGGCCATTTTGTCCGGGTTTGTGCTTTGGGCGGTTTCGCCCGGGGCTATATTGACCAAGACCGTTTTGTCCGGGACCATGTTGTCTGGAACCATCTTATCCGGATCCCGAATGCGGCAGCTAGGTTTTGTGCAATACATAATGTAGGTAAAACAGCGCAGAACGACAAAGACTAGGAGGAAGGAACTTCCTTCTAGTCTTGGTCGTTTTACGCTGTTTTACCTACATTACCCTACACCAACTAACCCAGCTTTCAACTTTGGTAAGGCTTTGTGACTATACTGCCGTTCGAACTGCAACCGCGGATGCGCTCTTTTTATATCATCAAAAAGCTCAATACAGGCGTAGGCGATCGCAGCGGTTCAAGCCAACAAGTTCAGTCGGCGCGATTTTCAGAAGGCTCACAAGTCGATGCCGCGTAGAACAAATGCTCGATTTATTTGGATCTGCATACGTAGAAAGTAGGCTGTACACACGGAACATTCTTCGCAATTTGTGCTAGACATTTTTATTTTTTTATAAAGCTTTATTTTATTGTAAGCCCCGTCCTTTTTTGTGTGATGGTGACCACGTTTGGAAGTTGTTGTTTTTTCCGATAAATTGTTGGAATAGTTCTACCAGCGTGGTACAAAGCGAGCTTTATTGGCGGATAGAATGTCGGGCTCACAGTCCCATTCTTTGATTGTGCCGTGAAGTACGTACATTCGGTAACGGTTTCCGTCCAACTTTCCTCCCATTCCGCGTTAAAAAGGGAGACGGTCGCCGTGGCACGCACTTCGAGTTTCCCGCTCTGACAACGTCATGAGTTGCTCGGCCAAGTAAAGAAGTCACGTTCGCTCCAGCCAGCCGTCCTCGGAAATAATTGCTTTTCCGAAGGACGCTAAGCAACCTGCGTCACAGCGGCGTAACGCTGTAAAGAGGCGAATGTTTTTCTGCTCGAGGGCTCTTCGAGGTGCAAGGTCTCAAACCGCGCGTTCACGAGGATCTCGACGACTGGTACGACGACGCCATCGTTTTCATTGACGCCCAACACGTTCGTGCTTCGTCGCAGCATAAGCGCGCCTCGAACGACGCTCGGCACGCTGAAATCGCGGCGTTGCTCTCGCAGACATTCGGAAAGCTTGGAAGGTCCCGAAGCCGCCGTCTCGTGGAAACATTGGAGCCTGCTGGACTGGCCAAAACATTCTATGACCAGCCAGACCGTTTTCATCTATACCCGCGCTAAACAGTTGCAGCCGGGCGCAGATCCTCTCGGGTAAATGCTTCGAGTTGTTGCCTCGATTCGTAAGCACAGGGTCGAGCTCTGAGCCAGCGCCACCCATTGGTTGCTGGACTGAACAGCAACTAGAAGTCATCGCATTTCACTCGAAGCAAAATACCGGCCCATGGAGTCCGGTAGCAAGATTCAGTTCCGGTGGCGAAGACGAGCCACGTCATTCTGCAGGAAACATTGCTGGAGCTCATCTAGGCCATAATTGTGAGCTGCGATCATTTTGTATATATTGCTGGGACAACACGATGCTGTGGGTTCATTAAGATTTTCGAGTATTTTGAGTCGGGGCATGTTTGAAGCCCATTGCTTTTGGAATGTCTCGTACGGGCAATGGTCGCAATTGCTGTTAGCTATCGCGCAAGTTTCACTCTTTCAATTGAGTTCTAGCAAACCGATTTCTTAACAACCTGATTAAAAAATGAAAGACGTCTACAATTCTCTGTCATGCCGAATTAGAGCCCGGCTCTTGAAGAGGAGAAGGGGAGGGTACGGAGGGGAGGGTATGTCCGCGCTCCCCCTCCATACCCTCCTCTCCCTCCTCCCCTCCCATTTATCCGAACATTTTCGCTAAATTTCCCACTAAATTAAGCAAAAATTTCCCGGCTAAATTTAGCGGGGAAATATTCCCGTTAAATTTGGCGAGAAATTTACCGACATTTTCCCGCTAAATTTAGCGGGGAAACTGAATTGGTATTGAGGTCACCTGGCGTCAATTTCCCCGCTAAATTTAGCGTGACGTCACGTGTGACGTCATTATAGGAAACTTCCCATAATGCCACGCGCGGTTACGCCGACGTCGACCAAACCGGAAACGGGCGCCCAAGAGCTGCGCTCTAAAAAATACGTAGAAATATGTCAATGTTTACAAAATTACCACAGTGTTCGGTGTTGCCGAACGATTTATATTGTTATAATTCGTAACAAGAAACGGCTGTAACCGATTGAAATGCCAGTGGTTTAAAAGAAGATCCAAATTCAAATAAACCGTTCTGTGCACGGCATTCAAGACGTCACCACGCACAGTTTTGAACCCCCTTTCACGACGGCTTTACCAAACGGGATGTGCACTTGGTGCAAGAAGCTTAGATAGTAGCTTAGCCAAAGACTAAGCAAAGCATTTCGCGTACATTTGTAACGTGTCAAGACTAATTTATGTCCACAAACAAGGAGCATCGACAAAAGCAATCATCTTCCTATACTGTTTTTTTTTTTTTAACTATTTAACTCGAGGGAAGAATTTTGGTTAAAAAATGTTCTTTGAAATGTCAGTCGAATCACGTGACGCTCCTCTCTGCCCTCCGCGCCTTAGCCAAGTCGTCGTATTTTTATTTTATTTATTTATTTAGGAATACTACCGGCTGCACTCAAGGAGCCATGGTAGGAGTGGGTACAAAACATGTATACAAGATGCAGATTTATAAATGAAAACTCAATTAAGTATGAATTCGAGAGCAGATACAAAATTAGCAACAGTTGCGTTAACGACGACATCATTTGGTAGCTCGTTCCATTCATGAATTGCCCGAGGGAAGAAAGAATATCTAAAATAGTCGTTTTTGAACCTGTATTGTTTTAACGCTCTTGCGTGGTTTAGACGTGAGGACCCGGTCGATAATGATTGTATATAGTTAGAGCTTTGAACATGAAGAGTGCCATTACGAATATTGAACAACAATTTTAACCTATCAATTTTCGCTCTCATTTGCAAGGTTGAAGCTTCGCTCTAATAACTAATTCGGTGGACGATGTTTCTCTACGATAATCATTACAAATAAACCGAGCAGCTAACTTTTGGATACTTTCCAGCT
This sequence comes from Ixodes scapularis, assembly GCF_016920785.2. Classification (NCBI taxonomy): domain Eukaryota; kingdom Metazoa; phylum Arthropoda; class Arachnida; order Ixodida; family Ixodidae; genus Ixodes; species Ixodes scapularis. The sequence goes on along the minus strand of NW_024609868.1, from coordinate 477,052 downwards.
TGTTAATACCGTTTAGTGTGAAAGGGCACCATACTGAACTAGCATATTCGAGCACAGGCCTAATAAAACTTTTATAAGCAATAAGTTTAGTGTCAAAAGCAGCATATTTTAATTTCCTACGACACGCAAACAAAGTGCCCCTCGCTTTGTTAACCGTTAATTCTAAATGCTGGTTCCAGTTCAGTTTATCGTTAAAAAGAAGTCTTAAATACTTGTACTCCTCAACCCGCTTTACTGGTTGTCCATCCAGTAGGTAACCAAATTGAATTGGCTTTTTTTTACGGGACACTGTCATGACGGCTGTTTGAAAAAAATTTAACTTCATTTGCCATTTTTTAGTCCAACACAGTATCTCATCCAAAGCCTGCTGCAGTTTAAGATTGTCGGTATGGCTTTTTATTGTTTTATATATAATACAGTCGTCAGCGAACAATCTAATCGGGACATCAATATTGGTTGGAATGTCATTAATGTAAATCAAAAACAAAAGTGGCCCAAGTACGGAACCCTGGGGCACTCCTGAAGTAACGAGCACTTTGTCCGAATCAACTTTGTTATAGTGGACATATTGGCTTCGGTTTGATACATACGCGGTTATCCAATTTATAATTTGTGAGTTTTTGAGTATACTGGAAAGTTTTGCCAGCAGCTTTGGATGAGACACCGGGTCAAACGCCTCGGAAAAAGCTAAGTAAATTACGTCCGTCCGGCCCCTCTCGTTAATGGCTTCAGCCAAGTCACGCGTAAATTCTATGAGCTGAGTTGTAGTCGAAAGTGATTTCCTAAACCCATGCCGATTTCTATATATTAGGTTATGCTTATCCAAGTGACACGAAATATGCGTAAAAATCATCTGCCCTACCAATTTACGCGTGGTGCTAGTTAAAGATATTGGCCTAAAGTTTGATGCTGCACTCCAGTCACCCTCTTTATGTATCGGAATTATTTTTGCTGTCTTCCAGTCATTTGGTAATACTGCATGCCCGAGAGAAAAACAAAACAAAACACGTAAATACTCGGACATCCCTTCTGCGTACCTTTTTAAAAAAAAAGTGTTTGGTATCATATCCGGCCCAGTACTTTTCTTAGCGCCTAATTTACTTAAAATTAAGTCGAAAATTCCCTCCCGAGTTATAAAAATGTCACTAATTACGTCCGCATCGTTAACTTCGAGGCTCGGGATAACTCCGTCGTCAGTAGGAAATACCGATTTAAAAAAAGAATTGAACTCAGTCGCGGTAATATTACTTTGGACAGATGGCTTATCCCTAGGTGAGATATAACGCCAGAACTTTCGTGGCGCACTTTTAATGAAAGAGCGGAGCGAAGTATTAAAATATTTTTTCTTCGCTTCTGACATTTCAAGTTTAGGTCGCGCATTTAGTTCAGAAAGAAGCTGGCGACATGTTTGTGTTCTATTAGATTTAGAATTCTTTCTCACTCGGGCAATTCTACGTTTCAAATGCAAGATATCTCCGTTAATCCGTGGATTATGAACGTTAGTCTTTTTCTTTCGTGTTCTTCGTCGCGTTTCGGCGCAATATTTTGCCTGGCTCGGTGAAGCGTCGTCTGATACTTTTTTTGTACCTAACCCCGGGTGAAAAACGTGTCAACTACAGGTTGTGAGCGCCCGACAAAAGGGCCTCCTGGGGCACGCGATATGTGACGCCGAAAAGAAGCCGTCTGCGTGACAATCACTCGAGTACGACGCTGTCGATATTTATGGGAGGTGCCCAATGACTGGAAACATATAAAGGCAGAGGAAAGAAAGACTACATTACGGGTCACAAAAAAGGAAAGTGGGGTCGACAATTCACTGGAAAGTTCTTTACTGTTTGAGGCGAGAACGAGAGTTTTGAGGACGAGAACGTAGAGGGCCACATTTCAGGAGACAGACAGATTATGTGCCACCTGCCATAATGAGAGCGAGACACTAAAGCACCTGATTTTGACTCGCACGGGGCTTCGCCCTGCACTTCCTGAAGGGTTGACGAATTTGCCCAGGGCCCCGAGTTTCGCTGGCGACGACGGAGGGACGGAGGAGAAAAGGATTCCAGTGACAAAGAGGCGATGAGGAGATTCGTGTAAATTATCTAGGGAAAACCAAATGATGGGGACAGGCGGAACAGAGGAAAATTGGGACTCCCTCCCGCGTGGCTCCGGCCCAAAGTCTCAACCCTGTCTACCAGTGGGTCCGGTGCTGGGGTAACGCCGACCAGGTTTGACCAAAGGACAATTTGCGACTCCCTCGCCGAGGGGAAGAGGCAGGGGGGTGATGTTTTTAGTTTGTTTTGCCCGATCCCCCGAAGGTCATCCTGGTCATATCCCACACTGCCTGGTGATAGTTAGGGAGAGAAAAATAATTGGTCTTAAAAGGGCGGGAGGAATCGTACGTTTGTCTTTTTTAGACCTGGGCCAGGTTGCGCAGGTTACCGCCCGTTACAAAGGGTGTTCGTGACTCCAATCCACTCGTTTTCCAAAATGGCGGTTATAGTGAAGGTCAGAGATGCCTGCTGCTGCAGAGCCTGTCTAGTGTGTCGGCTTCACTGAGCAACACAAATGATGTCTCGTTATACGAGGAAGCTAGGGTGTTAGGAGCGCAGGTCACCTCTTTATCCGCCAGGAGGCACGTTTTAACCCTAGAACGAAACCGAAACTAACCTCTATTTTGGATTTGATAAGTGTTCATTTCGGATTCTTTCATAACGTGTGTCTCTCAGCGTAATTATTGAGATAAAGAAGTTGTTCGCGGAAACTTCATTTTGTGACATACGTGTCCAATCCAGGCACTTCGGAATATTTTAAAGGGTCGATGCAACAATTTCTGTACTTTGCGCAAATACCGCTTAAAACGGATCCCTGACGTTAATGACCTATGAAACACGCGTTCGTTTTTCACCCCGCGCAATAAAAGTTCCAGAAAAAAAATCCAAAGAAAAACGAGCACGGTTCACCTCCTCAAGCGGCCACGTGATCTGGAGCCGATTATATGCCGCAAGTGTTGATCATAGCCACGCGCTGGGGTTGGCAAAGCACAGGACACGCGCTGAGTTCCAGACATTGTTATAGCTCGGCTATTGTCGTCGTTGCAGCGATTGGACACGGGCCACTATACCCGAATGCATGTCGAGGCATCGATTGTCACGAGCCCAGATCGAATGCGTACGCAGTCTTGGCGTCCACTGTGTGAGCAGCATTTGAATATCGTCACCGCAAAGCTCGATGACTCATTCGCGGGGATCGTACTGTTGCCGTTGTCCCCACAGCTCCGTCATCGAATTTCGCGAAGGAGCAAAAGGCGGCTTTGGAAGGAGAGACTGAAAGAAAAGCCCCGCTTTCATATCTTTTGAATTCCGCCGCGACGAAGACGCTTCTTGGTCAGCGGTGGTGCGTTCGAGTCTTCTTTTCTCCCACTAGTGCCAGGAAGCCGGTGTAAAGTGAGAAATATTCCTACCCAATGTCGTTGCGCAGTCCCTTTAAGGAGTTCAGTGTCCCTTTAATGTAACATGGCATATTGTATTTGTTGAAAAGATCAGTGCTGATATTTGTGCGTTCTTGTTGCCTTTTCTCTCTCAGAAAATTGCCATCTCAAATAATGAACTGCGGGCCCTTTAATCGGTTTTCAGGTATTTAGATGAATAATTGTTTTAACATTATTCCCGACACGTGGGAGCATTTTTCATTAACGAGTTATAAAATGAAAATAGTCGAAAATAAACGAAAACATTCTAGGTAATCTGAGAAATCCACGTAAAATTACGTTAATTGTGGGTAAAGCATATGGTGCTATCAAAGTCGCGACTTTTGATAATCGGCAAACTTTCCAATCTCAGCCTTTCCGGTTCGAAGGAACGCCTACCTGCCTGCACGTCTGCTCACTGCAGCACCTTTCGTTGGCGTTGGAAGCCGGTGAAACAGCAGCGAATTTTATTCAGTATGGCGTCTACGAGCGAATGCGAGCGCTGTGTGTTTGCATCAGCTTCGCGTGTTCCACACTGCGCGTGCGCGGAGCGCAAGATTGAGGTTTGGGATTGGCGTACGGCGACGACGCGCTTGCGCAACGTGGGGCGCGAAGGCTCTAACGCAAGTGCGCAGAGCTTGCGTTTGCTTCTATACGCAGTACTGAAACTCTCTCTTAAGGTCCAATCCCATACCGGCTGCAGAACTAGGTTGGGAGAGTAAAGAGTGCTGTTTGCATTCAGGAATGACATTTGGCGAGCCACGATCGCGAGCACTTCCGCATTTCATGGAACCCTCAATAGAGCGCTTCCCGTTCCCGGGAGGCGAGCAACGAGACGCGAAGAGCCGTTCACATCCATCCATGTGCCTTTTTACGCAAAGCAAGACGCTTTTATTCTTCCTTCGTCTCAGGTTTACACGGAATCGTGGAGGTTGACGAAGCACTTTCTCCGTGGCGCCATCGTTCTCTCCGTCCTATTCTTTGAGTGCTGTTCAACCGAGGCCTTCGACAGTTTCTTTCCGAAATTCAACCAACGCTGCATCTGCCGTTCGCCACCAAAGAAACCCACAAACGCTTGGCACACTTTCTTTCGCGTTTAGATTTTTTGCTGCCCGCTGTTACAGTCAGTCTTCGAAATAGTAAATGTACGCCTCTAGCAAAGCGAGCTTCGTAACTGGATTGCTCAAAACGTCCCATCGGCAAGTTGAAGAAGCTCTTTCTTGAGAGATTGGCAGAACTTGAGTCACCTTAGCCTTTGGACGATGAATAGCGGACGAAAAGCAACGCTGCAGAGGCAACCGAATAAAAAAGACGTGCACGAAAGAGAGGCCGGGGACAGGCGTTCGGTGCTCTCCGATCCAGCCAGGCCCAGGAAAAAGCGTTCCCAGACACGCACGACCTGCGCAGATTTGGCAACTCCACCCGCCCGGGTCGCGCGCTAGAAAACGTCGAGGAACTCGCCAGGAGGCGTCCCAAACGCACCTCCGCTATCTGGACCGGACTCGGATCACTCGGATCCCGAGAAGAAGGCGAAGCCGTAAGCCGTTACCGAGTGACATATTCGACGCCAAAAACGTGAGAAAAAAAAAGACGGCGGCGAAGGCGAGTCATCGGAACCGCCAAGGCCGCACTTGGATAAGAAGACTCCCGCGACTGGCAGAGAGCAACGCGACCGATGTTTTTCTCCCGGTCCTCCAGCCACGAGGCATCGCGGCAAAGCCTCTAGAAAAGTTCCAAGGTCGGGCATCGCATATCGATGTATATCGATAACGCCTCGTAAAATTCCTATCTGTAATCGTATTTTCTCTTTTGGGCTTCAATGGCGATTCCGTCAGAAGCAGTGGTTGGCGAACTCTGCGTCAAAGGGCGTTTGGATATCGAGCCTGAACATTAGCTGCACCAGCGGCGTAGACTTTCCATCCTCCCGGGGGGCTTTTCCGCGCAATTTCTTTTGCACCGGCCATCATCGGTAGTTTATTTTAGGGGGTACACTCTACAGCGTATGTATATCGCCACGTGTCCGTCGCTGTGCGCGTTTTGTTTACACGCCACTAGTAGAAGCTCGTCACATGGCACGTAAACAGCGTCTCGGTAAAGATCATGGCCAGGGGGGGGGGAAGGGCGGCACGAGCCGCGATACCCCCCCGTAGTCTACGCCTATGAGGTGCACGATGGCCTTTCAGATCAGCGGGGAACGCAGGATTAGAGCGCCTTCATACACACGCGCGCTTTTGCTGGAGTGGTGACATCTCAGCCATTTTTTCGCCCAATCGCTTTTTCTGCATTTTGAAGCGCGCGCAATCCGGTGTCGCTGAGCTCGAGCGCGTAGCTTCGGCTAATATCCATAGACGCCATTTAACCGCCCGAGTCACGCACCGAGTGCGCGAGAGCGTCACGCGCTGGCACATTCGGGGCAACAATGACGTCTTCACCCTGAGGCAGACAGACGTGCAGGCAGCCTACGCAGGATCCGTGTGCAGCGCTCCTCCACGCGCGGTAGCACGAGGAAAAATCAGCGGCCCTAGAAAACTCAGCCAAAGACCCCTTGGAAAGCGTCCTCACTCGATGAGCCAGGCTGGTCCAGCGAACGTTTGCCGACGCTGGAAAGAAAAGCTGGCGCACGCTACCCGTGCCTAACCGAGGCAGCACTTTGGCCAAGCGCCAAACGAGCTAACTAACGCCAAATAATCAGCCAACTTTTGAAATATCAACTTTCGAGGCAAGAGTTGGTAGAGAAACGTCCCATCGCGTATTTTCCATCCAGGTAGCCTTTGTGGGTGCCATTTTTTCGAGCTTGGAAAACACAGATTTTATGCATCGGAAAGCGATCTCCAATGTTCGAGACCTTCGTGTGGCATTTTTTTCGAAGCTCACGGACTTTCTTCCAAGTACGAAAACCTTGGAAACAGTGCGGTGGGATGATTCTGAGCAAGCTCCGCAGGTTTTGTATTAAAGGGCGTGCGCACGAAGGAACATTCGAGAAGGTAGTCAATTCCTCGGCGCCAATTAACTCGCTCAATAGGACCGAAGAATGCTGCGTCGGTTCGACACGGGTAGCGTGCACCAGTTTTTCTTCATTCTTGGCCCAAGCTGGTTTCAACGCCATGTGCTAGTTACTGTATCCGACGTGACGGTGAGCCCCCTGTTTATGACCAGCTGGTCGTACATCTCACCTACCGCCTAGTCTAGCTCTTCTTTTTTTCAGCAAATTCGTAAAGCGTAAGAAAGACTGCGCAAAGATAGGGGTCGCTCCTTGTCCACCCAAATGCAGCCGTCCGAACTAGGTGCGAGTTTCAGAACTCTCATTCGCAAGTTAGAAGGGATTTTCGGAAAATTTCCGATGGGAAAAGTAGTGTTCGGTAACTGGTTTTCCCACGGAAATGTTGAGAAAATCACTCGGAACTCGGGATAGCGCCGAGTTCTCGGAAACTTTGCCGTCTAGCTGCTTCGGACATTTGGGCGGACAATGATCGTCCCGCCAAGCGCAGCTTCTACTTGCGGCAAAAGAAAACGCGGAATATTTTCGGAGGGACGTCACACACGTAACGAGCGCAAAATAATCGCAAAATGTATTTAAAAAGAAAAAATAGTGCTATTCCGCTTATCCCCAGTCTTGGGTTTAAGATACGAAACGCCCACCGTCTCTCGCATTAACATGTATTAACCGTATCGTTCGAGCGTGGATTTGCGAAGAAAAAAAAATGATGTTCGCGCGGTGAAAGTTGAGAAAAACACGCTACACGCGCGCTATACTAGTTTTCCTTCACTACTTCGCGACCTTTGACAACGCGATTAGCAACAGGGTTTCACATCGTTCTTTACTCTCGAGTTTCCCCCTCGGGACAAGTTTATAGCCACGTTAATAGCGACGAAAAAAAGAATAAAAAAACAAAAACAAAAAAAAACAGTAGTGCACTTTGAGGTTGTTTTTTTAATGCGGAGCGCAAGTGTCGTCTGCTTGTAGCACAGGGGTTGCTCCGATGTCAGAACGCCGAGCTCTCATTGGCTGATTGAAACAGAATGAAATAGCGGGTGGACCTCCAGGCATCTAGCACTGAAAGTCTACGCTGTATATCCTTTCAATCGAAGCCAATCAGAGCTCTGCGTCCTTTTGACATCACTCCTGCGAAAGAAGCAGACGATTTGCTATCCGCGTAACCCGCCTTTTTATATTAGTTTTTATTTATTTATTTACCTTTCTGGAAGAAAAAAAAGGGGGAGGGCAGGAAAGTTTTCTGCCTTGGGGAAACAACGCTAAATGGGTTTCCTTCAGCTGGAAGGAACCTTCCCGCTGCGAGGTTTTACGAATTCCGTCCGAGCTTTACACGCGGACAGCGACCTGACCTAGAGACGATCTGGCCATTGTCCGCCTAGACAGTAAACGAAATGCCCACTTCGCGGATGAAACACCCGCAGAGGTGTCATCGAGCGGTAACAAAAATAAAAAAAAAGCGCTATGCTTTTTCGCGCGGTGTAACTACACGGTCATTCTAGGCTACAGCTAGTACCAAAACGCTAACAGATAGCGAATAAGACCACGATGTACCGCCAACGCGCGTGTCCGCACAGCCAAACAAGACCAATCGGCACGACACGAGGAAGTTGTGCTTCAAACGCGCCTCTAAGGCCATTTTCATGCTCCTCCGCACAGCCAACCATGCTGCGCAAGGACGAGTTGTTTACCGGTCGCCCGGAAACTTTCGTAGCAGTCAGTAGAGGCTCTCCATCTTTCGCCATTCCGCGGTTAAACGGGCAAAAAAACAATGACAAACGCCTAGAACCGATTTCCTATCGTCAGCTCGCTGATCACAAGTTGCAGGCGATGGCAGCTGGCCGAGCTCTAGGGAAGTTTTCCGTTATGGACTTGCGGCTCGCTAGGCCGAGAAGGTTTCCTCGAAGGGACTACGGAAGTCGGAAACTGTCAGGCTGTCCCGAAGGCGATCGGCTGACGTCTCCAACCGGCGGGGAATAAGGCCAGCGGCGTTCGTTGCACTCACGTCAAGTCTCGGCGGGCCGTGTAGAAGACGATTCGCACGAATCTCCATCCTCCAGTGACCACGTACAGCACGCAGGTGACCAGGGCTGCCGCCCACGTCGAGCAGAAGGAGCCCAGCGTGAGCAGGCTGAAGGTTCCGCACAGGCCGGCCAGTTTGAGCATGTTCCACGGGCCACACGAAACGAGAACGGCGCTCTATCCGGCCCTCAGCGCAGCTTTCCGACGAACATTTGGCACGTTTTTCCTCCTTCATTGCCACAGGAAGAACTGCGGAGCGTCGATCACGTGGTCAATCGCTGCGCAGCGCCGCCAACAGGCTGGCGAAGCAACCAACCGGCGCACCCAACGCGCCTGGTTCTGCTTATTTACACGAGATGGAGCCATGGCGTTACGAACTTCGGGAGTTCCAAGGCGGGTTATATATATATATATATATATATATATATATATATATATATATATATATATATCAGGGTGTCGAACCGGAACCGAACCGGTATTTTTTCCGGAACTGAACCCGAACCCGAACCGTTATATTGTTATCGCGATGAACCCGAACCGGAGCTGAACCGGAAAAAGTAACGGTTACCGGCTCATGTCAAAACGGTTCGGCCACGCGCTGTTGACAATGAATGTGCTATCAATGCCATTTGTTTTTTAAGTGCCGTCAACTGACACACACCTCGCTCACATATTTTTCTTCTCCACTCAGTCTTAGGAATATAAACGCTGCATCCATGAATCTTGACAAACGGTTACCTTCTCCCGCATCCCCCGCATCCCTGTGGCGGCCGCTGACGAAAGCCAGCACCACGATGCATCCGGTTACGTATAGGCACTTAGAAGCTATATATTTGTGAGACAGCGAACTCTTCTATTTTAATATTTATCCTATTACGCCCTTCTGGCGTTGCGTTCGGTGAAGTGTTTTTCATATTCCGTATCTTGTTTAATGAAAACTTCTTTAAGGGTCTAATTTGAGTTACCGAATTCTAGTTCAAATAAAGAAAGCTGTATTTTCTCCCCACTGTTCCTTCAATTGCTTACACGCCGAGGTGGCGGGATGGTTAGCGAGTTCTACTTGTCAGTGGGTTTGTAAGGAGGTCGCGGATTTTACAGCTACTGCTTCGGACCCAATTAGACGAAGTCCGAATGCGTAAACGTCGGTGAGGTAACCTTTGAGTGCACATAAAGAAACCATTCCTGGTAGAAATCCCTGAGCCTTACACTACGATGTATCCCGTTTCGTATGTGCTGATTTCAGATGTTTTATTTGTAATTGATTTTGATGTTGCAATTTGTCATTTATAATTTCCGAACCGGTTCGCGAACCGGTTCAGCGCTCCGAACCGGTTCGCGAACCGGTTCGCGGATCGAATTAATGGAACCCGAACTGAACCGGAACAAAATAAATTTACCTGAACCTGAACCGTAACCGAACCCGTATTTTTTTCGGTTCGACACACTGATATATATATAAATATATATATATATATATACTGTTTGTGTGTGTGTGTTTGCAGATTTGTAAAAAAAAAGCAAAAACATGAAAGCTACACTTATGCGGTTTGTTCGAGTGAGTTATACGCCCAGGGGGGACATTATGTGGGTGGCTAATCTTTGCGATAAGTCGGCTAAATAATTCAAATTTACTTTTTAATTAGTGAAAATAGACATATGGTTCCCCCATTTAGAAACTTGCTGAGCGTTATCGAAAACCACTGAATCAGTCATTTTCAGAAAGACTTTCAGCACGTGAGAAGCGTAGTAGTGCACTAAAGTTACCACTCGTGGAGCAGGTACAAGGCTAGCGATTTCGGTAAGGCGCCCGCGCGATTTTTCCGTCTCTTATCTAGACATCTTGTAAACCCTGAGATGGGGAACGATAAAAAAACGGACGAACGCAACAAAATCTCAAACGCAGCTGCATTTTATTGATATGAGCATACCAATAAATAGACTTTCACACAAAAGGAAAAGAGAAAGGGCAAAAATAACTCAAAAGCAAAAAACAAGACGGGCAACGCGTTCACCCCAGACAGAGCCACTCCCCGGCTCCAACAACTTTCGGAAAGGGAGCCGACCACCCGAACAACAACAACCCCGCGGTCACCACTCCAAGCAAACGCTTCCCGGTTCCCCCCCTTCTCAAGGTTTACAAAGCTCCCCTCATACAAGCAAAAACTCTTTCATCCGATCACTGATAACCAAGGACGGCTGGCTCACACAATTCCCCCGCTCGCGAATGCACAGTTAATTATAGCCTTCTAAACAATTCTTTTTTAGTAACACAGAACGGAAGTTTCATCCCAAAGAGGGGAACAAAAATTACAAGAACTAGCATGATTAACCAATTCAGAATTCTTTGCCAAATTCTTGACACACCTTTTATGCTCCGCAAGTCGGTCCTTCAAACAATGCCCCGTCTGACCAACATAACACAATCCGCAGTCAAAGGGGATCTTGTAGACCAGCTCTGCGACACAGGATCTCTGCGTTTTTTCCCGCAACATCCCTCACGTCTGAAGGCAAACGGAGTAAGCTTGTCTAAACGGAAGTCCGTCCTAAAAACCGCATTAACGTTAAATTTCGCACCCAAGGCTTTTAGGCTATGAAAAAAAACCATGAAAATAAGGAATCACAGCAAAGGTTCTACCTTGAACCCTCTCAGCGGTCACCGACGCGCGTACAAGCAGTCTACGAGCACTAGAAACGATAAAATCTAAACTATGACCCGCCGACAGTAAACGTTTGATTTGAACGTCGAAAGCGTTACCAAAACAATGAAAACAAGATTTCTTCAGTGCACTGAAAGAATTATAGAATTATAACTTTATGGGCATTTAGGGAATATTCATTTGTTTAAAGACTCTGCTCAAAATATAGTTTATACAAAGTGCTGCTCCAGTTACTCGTTGTCTTTGTAATTTGCAATACTGAAGCGGTTCCAACAAAGATAAGAAAATAAAAGCCAAGGCAGTAGAGTACTTTCGTACGTAAACAAACCACTCTTTGCTTGCCTGCGAGGGACCATTAACCACTAGCAGGCATTTTTTTTCAGATTGAAATTATATTAGTCCACAAAAAATATTGTAGTAAAGCCAGGAACATTCTTCGAAAGATTGTGAAACTGAGTTTATACAAGGTATGTCCACTCATTGCTGGAACTAGTCAAAACCTTCGAATTAGCAGTTTCTATCAGAGCGCGAAAGTTGTTTTAAAGTCGCTCCCAATTGATTATTCAGATGTCTTCACGGTATGTCGTTCATTCAAATGACGTTCAGCTTGCAACTGCTTGACAGCATGTCCTACGAAATAGAGAAGCTGGATTGGGGATATAACTGCATTTTCGGGAGCGCAATTTTTATTTGTGACATAAAGATTAAGGGCAGAAATCAGATACTTTGCTTTCTAAACCCAATACAAATCGTTTGAATGAAAAATGTCGCTGCCACACGTTTTAGGTAAGCCACATCAATTTTATTTTATTCGCTTCATATTAAGTTTTCTATCTTATTTGTCGACCATACCTATATCACACTTAGGAATGAAAAAAAAAAAAGAAAAAGAAACTGCGCTGTCAGTGATTGTGATTATACAGCAGCAGAAGCTGCATCAGTGGCGCGATAGCTCGTTCAACATTCAACTTCCCAAGATATGAGCACCTATGGCACTTTCATAGAGTGCTTTTGCTAAAGAGACAAAGAGACATAAAAAAAAACTCTATATTAGAGATTTTTCGCATTTTTATTGAAATATCTATATAAATCTTCCAATAAAAAAGGCATTTCACATGAGCATGTTATGGCTCACCACAGTCGCAAGCCCATGCTAACCCGGCTGTAGTTTTTTTTTTTTTTTTTTTTTTTGTAAACAATGCTCTACTCGGATAATGTTTGTACAGGATTTGCGTAAATGTGGAACCTGTTCACAAATAGGTGTCCATTTGTGTAGACCCACGCAAACAGGTGCATCAGAATGTGTGTATGGGTCAACCATTTACATTAGTTGCACAAAGAATAAGGTCTAAATGTTGTTGCTGAAAAAGGCTTGAAAACGTAATGTAAAAACATTACTCCAAAGTAGGTGCTTGGGATACAGATGTACCTAATTGTACCTAAAATCTTAATCTAAACTGTCCTCTGTGTTGATAGATCTTGTGCCAGCAGAGCCAGCTAGATCATTCTTGAAATGTTCTTTGGTAGGCTGCAAGACATGAAAACAAGAAAACAGAACCACGAGTATTTACCAACGTTATGTTGATCACGTTTTGAGCTGTTTGCTAAGGCCGGCCTATAATGATCTATAATCGGGAACTCTGTCAGGTTAGTCAACTTAACAAATTTAAAGTATAAGTAGCACCACTGAAAAGGTTCCACAATTCGTTTGATTAAGGTTGCCCCGCAAAAGCGTAGCCAGGATTTTGTTCCAGGGGGGAAGGGGGGGGGGGGGGGGGGGGGGGGCGGGCATGGTCCCCCCCCCCCCCCCCCCTCCCTGGCTACGTTCCTGCATTAACAGCCCTTTCCACAGCCCTAAGTCTCTAGCCTCCAACACGACGTGCTTAGGTTCAAGCATCGATTCCACAGCTCGTAAAGGTTGTTTTAACACTTCCATCAGTGCGCCCAAATAGAAAGTCTCAAGAGGCGTTCATAAAGTCACCGCATGGTCGAAACGTAAATACTCGCACAAATTTCAAATTATGTTCTTTTACGCACGACAGGTTGTCGTGCATCGGCTTTTGCGTGCAATTGTTTTGCCGATACACAAAATCCCGTCATACATCGGCTTCCAAAATGTTTCGCGTGTCTCTTAGAAGTGTTTATGGACCTTATGGACCACAATATAAAATTTCACAGACATACCTGCACCAGAACTTTATATATCATTTTAATAGGAGCTCACGCGTCGGAACCGCACCACACTTGTCGATCGCTGACGTACTCGTGAACAATGTGCACGCTGCTGCAGCCCAGAGTTTCTAGAGATGCACACCACGTGCACACGGTGAAGCGAAACTATTGAGGAGTTTCAGCGACGGTGTCACCGCCCTGGCGGCCGGTCGCCGAAAGAGAACGAGGGGGATAGGCTCGCTGGGCGGTGGCTTTGTGTATATGCGTTGGCCGCGAACGTAGGCTTATAAACTTCGGCAGCAAGAATATTACGCGGCTCTAGTGTTTCGGTACGAGCAACAGAGGTGACACGATCTGCTACGACCACCCGCCGCAGCGATGCAGGCGTCGAAGGAGCGCAACCTGTGTACTACGCAGTCAGCCGCCGTCGCCCGACGCAGATCGTTCGGCATTCAGGGCTTTCCGCCCCGGGTTCTTCGCTTGTACTTGGAGCCGAGTATTATTTCCTGTGCTTGTGTATGTGCTCAGTGGCTGGATATGGACCTCATAGAGCAGTTCTTCAGACTCAACAGCGATTCAAAGTTGACGGCGGAAGGGCTTGCGGCAACGCTTTCGGTTGGTGCACGGCTGCGACGACTACACGGATAAATTCTAAGATTGGTGCTAGCAAGGTGAGCCGTAGTCGCTTTATGTTGACACGATTTTGAGTGTAAGTACTCCGTGCAAAGGCGAATCTATCGCGTTTCTAATCCACCTTTGTTTTTGTTGTTTTTAGCACGCACGACCGACTGCTAAGCAAATGCTTCTGTACCGATCACGGAGTGAATGTCTTCGGCCTTACATTGCGGAACGCCCAATAAAAAGTCATATTCGTTCAGCAAGAAAACTTCCCTTTCGAGTGACCTTCTGATTGATAATTTCTCCCGTACTTAAGTGCTTTAATCAACACGATCGATTAAGTTTGCTTCCCTAGTTAGGACATTTTTGTGCTACATGCGGCACTAATGCTTGGCACGATGTTTGCCACTGGTGGTATTGTGAATTGGTTTACTTCCAAAGCTAACAGTGTGACAGGTGGGACCATTCAATTTGCTAAAAATGTGATGATATGGGAATTTCGTTGCATAACTAGCGTTTTACGTTTAAGATTGATAAGAAACATGCTCATGTGATGATGCATGTCTACAGCATAAGCTTTGCAGATCCAGAATAGATGTGCTATAGGCTACAGCCTCAAGGTTTTTAATGGACCAAATTGGTGATTACACGGCAATAAATGTTGTGGTGAAAAACTGCCCATTGACTCGGTGAGTTTTGATTGTGACCATTGGTGTGCTGTTGGCAAATTAGATAATGGCACACCTTTTCCCTGACCATCTGGCTTCAAGGGGCACTGCATCTAGATGTGCTCAAATATCTTCATTTCAAGGTTCAGTGGACCCCTCTGCATCATTACAGGAAGGCAGTCTCAAGCCACAACAAACAGCAGTGAATATACAATGCATAATAACAGGCACCAGTGTTCAGGCGTATAGTCCGCAGTAATCAGTTTGAGCCTAAAAATGTTTCTGTTTTGTTTAGATAGTTTGCATTTGTTGTATAATCCGCAGGGCCTGATTTCCGCGCCCAGTGCATAGTCCGCCAAGCTGGTGCGTTGTGTCTTCGTGCTTTTTTTCCTGGGTGGCATTTTCTTCAGAAGTTCTTCGGTGAACGCTATTGAGCCTGAAGAACTGCTTTTGAGGCCCATATCTAGCCACGGAGCACACACAAGCAGAGAAAATAACACTCTGTGCCAAGTACAAACGAAGCACCTGGGCGGAAAGCTGTGAATGCCAAACGAGCTGCGTCGGGTGGTGGCGACTGACTGCGTTGCGCCCCTTCGACGCCTGCATCGCTGCGGTGGGTGGTCGTAGCTAGTCGTAGCGAGATGATCTTCAAGCAAGAAATCTTGTTATACCATAGTCAAGATATGTGTGCAAGTGTTCGACGACGAGGGCTCTCTCACGTTGGTGCAGTTGTCATCAAGAAAGGTGCATATCAACAATGTTGCGTGTTTGAGGCTGAAACTATGACGCATACTTATCTAAACCTAAATTTATCGGTCTGCGGCTACAAACATTTTCGTTGACGTTGCTTAGATGATGTAACCATTCAGGCCTCGCATTAAATGGTGTTGCGACTCTTCGGTTGTGTATGAAAACCTATTTTTGCCCTAATAAAAGACATTTCCAAAAGGACATGTGTCTTCTGCTGATACATATCTTCCAATTTACAATGCAGAGGCAAACAGAAAATCAACTGCATACATCTACCAATTAGCATAAGCACCTTTGGCATTCATTCTTGAGCACACTCAAATATCAGCTTAGTTTGGTCTTGTTTTAGAAGCTTTGCCCTGTTCTGTAAAAATAAAACAGTTAAAAAAGCTTTACCTACGTTCTCCTTCTTGCATTTAATACAGACTTGTTTGTCAGCAGATGTCACCGTGGCACATACAACTCGAATGACCGATGAGACTATTGCTATTACAATAGAACTTTCCACAAGAGTCAAAACGAGGCTTGTAGGGGTGCAAAAGCACATAGAAATGAGATTGGCACTTCCGGGGATTGTTTACATTACGCGTAAAAACAGGACGACCGGCGACCAGCTGATCGCTAGATAACACCAAGGATACCGATGTTTCGATACGCAGGATAAAGACCTCAATCGTCCCTTGTATGCTGCAGTTGTCATACTTTCTATCCAACCGCTTTTTTGCTCAATTAACTAGAACAACCGAAGAGTTCGCGACACCTTTTAATGCGAGGCCTGAATGGTTACATCATCTAAGCAACGTCAACGAAAATGTTTGTAGCCGCAGACCGATAAGTTTAGTCTTAGATAAAGTACACGTCATAGTTTCAACGCGCGAACATTGTTGATATGTACCTTTCTTTGGACCCGCGTACATTCGGTTCAACTTGATGACAGCTGCACCAGAAGTGAGAGCTCACGTCGAACACTTGCACACATATCTTGACTCTGGCAAGATTTCTTGCCTTCAACTGGCTTGAAGACTTCATCTGTAACATCACGGTAGGTCTTGGTTGAAACGATGATCGTCTCGCACACGGCAACAAACAGAGAACTACACGCTTTGTTTTATTTATAGGCTACCGGTCTACGGGCGTCGCAAATCTATCCCCCTCTTGTCCGCCATGTTGGATCGATCGGAGCGCCCCCTATATTCGCTGAAACTCCTCAATCAGCCCGACCCATGGTGGCAGGAAGACGAACTGTACTAGATAACAGATAGTACAAAACAGAGAGAGGACGAAACACAGACGAGTACATTCTTTCTGTTTTATACTCTCTCTGTTTTATACTTCCTGTTATCTAGTACATCGTACCAACACGCTCGTTAGGAATATAATACGAACTGTAGTTCGCGGATAGGCGAAAAAGTATGCGACACTCTCCATAGGCAGCACCACCAGAGTAAACGCTCGCGAAAAACTCGATAGCCTCGCTACGCGCCCTCGCCTAAAAAAAAAAAAAAAAAAAAAAAAAAAAAAAGTATTGCGTTTTTTTTTTTTTTTTTGGCGGGGGGGGAGCCGTTTTTCCTTTCTCTCTTTCTTTGCGGTCCTTCTTTTTTTTTTTTCTTTTTGCTCCGGACGCTTTTGAGTTTGTTGCCGACACGGTGAGAACTTGGAGCCTCTTTGAGCGACCTCTCCCCCCGTTTTACCCTGAGGCTGGTTATGCGTTCTCAGCTGCACCAGACGGCTCCTTGCGTTCCACTATGAAGCGAAAAGACGGTGAGAGTGCAGGCGAGCTGGTGGTAGCTAATCATGTCGTATTACACCTGAGACTGCGGTGGAAGAAATTGGAAGAACTTTCAGTAGAAGGAACAGACACAGAGAACGTCTCAAACTCAGCTAACTGGTTTATTTCTCAAACAGCCTTTAAAGGGGCCCTGCAATATTTAAGCGTCTGCCTTTTTTGAGGTTTCCACGTCTCTTGGGGTTCGGTCAAGCCAGCGGGCACGGAGAGGGTAACTAAATATCAGTGCGTCGTATTTTAACTGGACGACGCAAAAACCTCCCCCACCGACGAAGGCGACCCGCGGTACCAAAAGCGCGCAAAATGTGACGACTTTGGTCCTGGGCTTACTACTGGTCAGAGCCGCTAAAAGCTTTTTTTTAGTCGAAATACAAAATATATGTTGCGCGAATCGTTTCAGATATGTATAAAAGTAGTTTTTGTTCAGTATTTTAGATCAGAAAAGAAACGAATGCAGTTTATAAAGTACGGAAACAAGAAATTACTCGTTGACATACCCGCCACCAAGCGGTGGAAAAGGCGGCGCACATTAGAAAGGATTAGTGGGATCAGGCGCCGACACGGAAAGGTCCCGGATGTACGCGGCGACGCTGCGGTCGTATGGACAGGAGGATCCGACCGGCTCCGAGCGTTCCGAAGGCCGTTGGCGAGACGCTTTGTCTTGCGGTTCGGCCGTTCGCGCTATGGCAGCGCGAAGTGGCTCCCATTCTGAACTGATCTTTACCCCGTGTTCGCTGTCGTTTGTGGCCAATGAAGTGTCATGCTGCATTGGTGTTTAATCGCGCAGCAAATGCAATTAGAGCCGCTCAGGCTGCCCGCTTCATACAGCCTATCCAGAACATGGTTTAGTGGCGCCCTCTCGCGCCGTCGACACGGAATGCGGCAGCCGTGAGCGCTCGCGATGAGCCCACTACCCCTCCTCTAGTTCACGGCCGCTCAAGCAACCAAGGACGTCATGAGGGAGGTTATTTTTTGCTTGTTTTTGTAATTTTAATTTGCCTATAACTTTTAAAATACAGCGAATTTTGAGAAAATAAAAGTTTCACCGTTCAGTGCGCTCAGCTTCGGTGCAAATTAAAAACCAGTAAAAAAGTCCTTGCAGGTTTTTACTGTTTTTTAATTTGCACCGAACCTGAGCGCACTGAACGTAGTAACTTAGTGAAAAATTCGCTTTATTTTAAAAGTTATAGGCAATTTAGAATTACAAAAACAAGCAAAAAATAACCTCCTTCATGACGTCGTAGGTCCTCGCTTTAGTGGCCGTGAACTAGAGGAGGAATAGTGAGCTCATCGAGCGCTCACGGCCGCCGCACTCCGTGTCGACGGCGCCAGAGGGCGCTACTGAAGCATGTTCTGGATAGGCTGTATGCAGCGGGCAGCCAAAGCGGCTTTCGTTGCGTTTGCTGCGCGATTAAACACTAATTCGGCATGACACTTCATTGGCCACAAACGACAGCAAACACAGGGTAAAGATCAGTTCAGAATGGGAGCCACTTCGCGCTGCCATACCGCGAAACGGCCAAACCGCGAGACAAAGCCTCTCGCCGAAGGCCTTCGGAACGCTCGGAGCCGATCGGATCCTCCTGTCCATACGACTGCAGCGCCAACGCGTACATCCGGGATTTTTCCGTGTCGGTGCCTTATCCCACTACTCCGTTCTAGTATGCGCCGCCTTTGCCACAGCTTGGCGGCGGGTATGTCGACGGGTCATTTCTTGTTTCCGTACTTTATAAACTGCATTTATTTTTTTTTTTTTTCATCTATAATAGTGAACAAAAACTACTTTTATAAATAATTGAAACGGTTCGCGCCACTTATATTTTGTATTTCGACCAAAAAGAAGTTTTTAGTGCCTCTGACCAGTAGTAAGCCCAGGACCAAAGACGTCACATTTTGCGCGCTTTCGGTACCGCGGGTTGCCCTCGTCGGTGGAGGAGGTTTCCGTGTCGTCCGGTTAAAATATGGGGCACTGATATTTAGCTACTCTTTCCGTGCCCGCTGGCTTGCCCGAACCTCAAGAGATGTGGAAACCGCATAAAAGGTAGACGCTTAAATATGATTGCAGGGCCCCTTTAAGTACCCACGGAACTTTTTGCCAACCACACTCCACAGATAAACTCCTTTGTTGCAGACATTTCGAACCGGATGGAACACGCGCAAAAGATACAGAACAACCCACACATGAGACGAGGACTTAAGGAGCTATGCAACAATTTTTGTACTTTGCGCAAATACCGCTTAAAACGGATCCCTAACGTTAATGACCTATGAAACACGCGTTCGTTTTTCACCCCACGCAATAGAAGTCCCAGAAAAAAATAAAAGAAAAACGAGCAGCGTTCACCCCCTCAACTCGCAGCCATAACAAGCGGCCACGTGATCTGGAGCCGATTATATGCCGCCAGTGTTCATCATAGCCACGCGCTGGGGTTGGCAAAGCGCAGGACACGCGCTGAGTTCCAGACATTGTTATGGCTCGGCTGTTGTCGTCGTTGCAGCGATTGGACACTGGTCACAACCCGAATGCTTCTCGAGCTAGCAATTGTCACGAGCCCAAGTCGAGTGCCCACGCAATGCTCGGGTCCAATCTATGAACCGCATTCAAATATCGTCACTTGGGTGTACTGCGATCCCCGAGTTACGTCATCAAATTTTGCAAAGGAGAGATTGAATGAAAATGGTCGCTTTTGTCCTTGAAATTACACCGCAACAAAGGAGTTTCTTGACCAATGGCGTTGCGTGTGAGTATCCTTGAGTCCCAGGTGTGCCAGTAAGCTCGTGTAGAGAGAAAAACATTCCAATT
Source organism: Ixodes scapularis (assembly GCF_016920785.2). NCBI lineage: Eukaryota > Metazoa > Arthropoda > Arachnida > Ixodida > Ixodidae > Ixodes > Ixodes scapularis. Next base: position 457,121 of record NW_024609868.1, on the reverse strand, counting down.
GAATATCGTTGCACTGCTCCTTTAAACTACTCCACCGATTTTTTCATTGTCTCCGATTTGCTTGAAATTTTGCTAAACTAACCCACAAACATCGCGAAAATAGTATCCCAAATATTAGGTCAAAATATTGTTTTTTCGCTAAGTTATTGAATTTACAGTTTTGGTCCTCACCGTGTTTTTCAAGCTCGAAGTCTCTACTGGCAACAGTGAAAAAGTGACGTCAGTGGAAGGCAGGGGTTCACTCTTTGGGCTGTAGATTTTGTTTTAAACTGATTCGAAGCAGTTTCATGGTGTCAAATGAATGCTTGGGAAGCTCGCTGCAGTACCCGCGCTCCAGCACGGAGCAAATGATCGGCATATTCTATTTTTTGGCTGCTTGCTCGACTGGCAAGCCTGCCTGCCACTGACGTCACGGCCCTGAAAAGCGCGCGTATATTTGAATGTTGGTTTCTGCATCATTTTCATTTGCCGATTTCGCAATAACTATTATGAATTTTGCGATTCTAAATAGCATACCGGAGAGAGTAAAGGCCGGGGAGTCAGAAAATATAGTTAGTTGAGGTAGCTCAAAAAATCGGTGGAGTACCCCTTTAAAGGGCTACTCCACCGATTTTTTCATTGTCTCCGATTTGCTTGAAATTTTGCTAAACTAACCAACAAACATCGCGAAAATAGTATCCCAAATATTAGGTCAAAATATTGTTTTTTCGCGAAGTTATTGAATTTACAGTTTTGGTCCTCACACGTGTTTTTCAAGCTCGAAGTCTCTACTGGCAACAATGAAAAAGTGACGTCAGTGGAAGGCAGGGGTTCACTCTTTGGGCTGTAGATTTTGTTTTAAACTGACTCGAAGCAGCTTCATAGTGTCAAATGAATGCTTGGGAAGCTCGCTGCAGTACCCGCGCTCCAGCACGGAACAAATGATTGGCATATTCTATTTTTTGGCTGCTTGCTCGACTGGCAAGCCTGCCTGCCACTGACGTCACGGCCCTGAAAAGCGCGCGTATATTTGAATGTTGGTTTTTGCATCATTTTCATTTGCCGATTTCGCAATAACTATTATGAATTTCGCGATTCTAAATAGCATACCGGAGAGAGTAAAGGCCGGGGAGTCAGAAAATATAGTTAGTTGAGGTAGCTCAAAAAATCGGTGGAGTACCCCTTTAACAATGGGACACTGCGGATCATCGTGGTGACCTTGAGAGGGATATGTCCCGAATTATCATAACAGTCGCGTCAAAGCGCACACACAAACAAAAAAAAAGAACACACACACACACAGGTGGCCTCTAAACCGTGGCGACGCACCCAGACACAAAGAGAACACCCTTTTCCTTTCTTTCTTTTCTTTGGGAAAACACACCCAAGTGATCTCGAAACCGCGATCACAAACACATAAAAAAAAAAAAAAATTATTGATGTATATACACAGATACATTGTCTCTCCCCCCCCCCCCCCCCCCCCCCCCCCCCCCCCCCCCCCTTTTCTCGTAAACCGAATGCGTTCGTTCAAAGTCTGAGAAACATTTTGGAGTTGAAGCGTTGCGCGGATCTCGGTGGCCATATCATGATTGTAAGCGGTCAAACGCAACTGTCTGAACCAGAGTGTCGAAGCGAAACTTTTATCGGTTCGGTTCGGGCTTACGACTTTCGGTCCGGTGCAGCACCGGGGTACAAAAATACAAACCGGCGCAAACCGGTTTGTGCAGCTAAATTGAGAATATATTTTCCGCGTTATTTTGGCAATAAGCACTGTTTTCGCCGCGAAACGAGAAACTATTTTTCTTTTTTTTCTTTCTCGTAGCTGCAATCTACTTTTATTTTCAGGCACCAAAATTAAGAAATTGCGTTATTTAATTTTGACGCAAAAGTAAAAGAAAATCGTTAACATGCAAAAACGTCGTGTTCATACGACTGAACATCCTATTTGTTTACCTCAGTCGCATATATTTGTCACAAAGTTTGGTAGGTCACCTAAAATACCCGTGATTGATACAAGAACATGATTGTAAACCTGAGACTGGGGCAGGAAGAGAACACAACAGAAGGTAGTAAAAGAGGAGGCAACGTCTCAAACTCAGCTGCAAAGTTTATTTCGAACACGCTTTATATACCCCATCTCCAACGCCGTCTCTACAAAAAAAAACAAAAAAAAAAAAAAACACACATGACAAGAGGACAATGACACTTCGGTAAACCTTCTCTGATCTCCCTTCACCTTGGCTGTGGGACACTCACACAAAGGGACACATTCTAGCATAACCACCGCTACCCGGCGAACGCAGGTGAAAACACTGCTGAACACAAAGAAAGGGTTTGACCTTCAAAGGTGCGTTCCCACTTACAAATCACTCAGTCCAAAGAAACAATACTATACACTGCTACCAGCCGGAACTGGGGCCATCTCCAATAATGGAGGGCAATGTCGTTCTCATTATTGGAGATGGCCCCAGTTCCGGCTGGTAGCAGTGTATAGAATTGTTTCTTTGGACTGAGTGATTTGTAAGTGGGAACGCACCTTTGAAGGTCAAACCCTTTCTTTGTGTTCAGCAGTGTTTTCACCTGCGTGGGATGAGGACGATTCGTCACACGCGCACTCGTCACAGGACGTATATTGGTCACAGGACGATTCGTCACATAGGAACATTCGTCATAGGATGACTCGTCATGCGGGCAACTGGTCACATCGATCGGGCAGGGGACGATAGTAAATTGTAAATTTCAACAACTGCTCACATTCGCTGATGAGGAGTTTCACGACTTCCCACTGTCACATAAACCAATGGTTAGGAAAACTAATCTTACAATACTCCTCCGCTTTTACTTTCATTATATTACGAGTCTTCAGCAGGTTGATCTCAGTTGCTGGCTTGAACGAGCAATAATCCGACTGGCAGCCAAATTAGTTTTTACTTTTGCCTTGCATACCCCTCTTCGAGAAAACCAATAACTATCGGAATTCTTTCTGCTGAACGTGCAGCATCATGGCTCCACCTCTCTCTATTGCGATCACCTCCATCCTTTTGAATGTAGTCAGAGTTCAAAAATAGTCGCTCTTATATGGCCTCCGCATTCACCGTTCGGAACGGACCCAGAAGCTAAAACGTCTGCTACAAATTCTTTGACGTTGAGAAGAAAAAGACATGCTAAGATAAGAGGTGACCCACTTTGTGATGCCGAACTAACATTCAATGTTCGGGACCGAACCAGAAGCTGAAACGTTTGTTACAAATTCTTCGCCTTTCAGAAACCAAACACATACTAAGATATGAGGTGAGCGACTTTGTCCGCCCGAACCATATTGAGAAATACATTTTTGGGGGGACGAACCATTGTGGGACCGGTTGGCCGTGTGACGAGTCATCCTATGACGAATGTTCCTGCGTGACGAATCGTCCTGTGACCAATCGTCCCGTGACGAGTGTGCATGTGACGAATGGACCGTATCCCCCCACAGCCAAGGTGAAGAGAAATCAGAGAAGGTGTACCGAAGTGTCATTGGCTAGGTTTACATGGATGCGACAGCAGCGCATCGGATCCAGTTAGCGAATCGGATCCACCTCAACCAAAGGATAAAAACGCAAACCTCGTGACCTTCAGATTGTTTTCGAGGTGTCCGGTTTGCCTAGCGGCAGGCGAAGCAAAGCTCCCGTAATCCGTCGCTCGAGCACTCGATCCGATCCGCTAGCGTATACATGGAGAGTCTCGATTCGGATTGACCCTCTCAAACCACCCCGTCCCAGCGGATCGTATCGGATCCGATCCGATCCGATCCGAGTTGTTTACATGGACCGATTCGATTCGTTAACTGGATCCGATACGTAGCCATTGTCCTCTTGTCATGTTTTTTTTTTTTTTTTTTTGTAGAGACGGCGTTGGAGATGGGGTATATAAAGCGTGTTCGAAATAAACTTTGCAGCTGAGTTTGAGACGTTGCCTCCTCTTTTACTACCTTCTGTTGTGTTCTCTTCCTGCTCCAGTCTCAGGTTTACAATCATGTTCAACTTACACCAGCTAGCCTGCACTCTGACTATTTTTTCGTTGATTGATACAACTTTGCGTAGTAGTGTATCGTAATCGTAGTTGTGCTCTTGAACCAAGGAATTGGAGTACATAAAATAATGATATGGGTATCTCGTCGTCATATATATCATCAAATATAGTTTATGAAGTACGTTTTACAATAAACAGGGTGCGACCGTAAGGACAAACATATTTAACTCTCCTCTCAAAATTCGAATTTCAAAAGTAAACGCCTGAATTTGGGCACGCGAACGTAGTTTCACAAAAAGTTTTACGTCATATTTTTTAGCGCTCAATATTGAGGTAGTAAAGTATTAAAAATAAAGCAAAATCAGAGGTCGTGCATTTTTCATGTCTTATACCAGCCTGTTTGTCGTCCACAGACTGGTTTATAAATTATGAACTCGCTACCGGGTGGCTTGCTGCACGCAAAAACTCTTAAAACAACAACAGAGGCTGTCTATGAGTAAGATATTCGCGATAATTAGTACTTTTAACGAAATATATGAACTGTGACTACCTGGGAGCAAGCTTACAAACCAGAATGCAGACGACCAACATCCGGCAGTAGGGCATAGGAAATGTGTGACCGCCGTGTTTGCTCTATTTTAATACTTCACTCTCTTTAACTTTAGCTCCGAAAAAAAGAGAAAAAAAGTAATACAACTTTTCGCGAAACGTTCCCGTACCCAATTTGAAGATGTGCGTTTTTAATTCGAATTTTGCTAGGCGTGTTAAATGTGTCCTTACGACCGCACGCAGTATATGATGACAACGCAAATGAGCTAAAAACAGTTGAAGTATTTATGACAAAACCATGCTCTGTGTGTCTATAAAAGGTGTGTCACTCTGGGTCAGTGACACACCTTTTATAAATACACTGAGCAGCAATCAACCTGCTTGTTTTCCTAACCAACATTTTTTCACACTCAGCACCGTGATGCAGGCGAAAAATAATGCAGAAAAGAGTGATCGAATTAGTTCACTACCAAATTTAAACGCACCTTTGATAGCGCGTATCCAAGTGAACATTTTTCTTTTACAGGATACACTGGCATAGCATGCTGTGGAGGTTTGTTCTTGACAAAATGCCGTTCCGTTTAATTTGCAAATAAGCATCAGCCTTGCTAGTTGATATCTTATTTTATTTATTTATTTATTACATACTGAAGGCCTTGATTAGGCCCTTGCATGTGTGGAGTACAACAGATCTAAACGATGCAAATAAAAAAAAAAAAAAAAACAAAAAACATTCTAAACTGCACACTGGTTTATGAGCTCGCTCCCGGGTGGCTTGTTGCACGCAAAAAACCCTTAAAGGACACATGCAAAGGAAAAACTCTGAGTCAGTGATAGATGGAAAGTTGCAGTTTTTAGACTTGCAACTATTGACTAAAAAGGGTCTTTGTTGGTCTTATGGGAAGGAAACCAAGGAAACCGTGAAGGAAGCCGCTGCTGGTCACGTGGCAGGACGCGCGCCGCCGCGCTGCGTCGCCGCCGCACGCTGAGCGTTGTGCGAACGCCGCTTCAACGCGTTTCTCCAAGCCGCCGTCGCCGCCGCCGCACAAGTTCGTCTGCTTCGGGACGCCGCCGTCTGCTTGCGCTTTTTCAGGAGTTTCCTTTGTGCTCTAAAAGTTACGTATTCGTCTTGGTTTTTTGTTATACTTCAAACAAAGATGAATAAGTTACTTTTAGAGGCCATAAGAAGCTTCCGATAGAGCGCAAGCACCACGTGATAAATAAGGACCAGTCACGTGATAAATACGGACCACTTTTCCGCGGTGCCCGCGGGCGCCAACTACAAATTTGTTTTGCGCCGTAAATATAGCTCTAAAAATTTTTTTTCTTCGTTGTAAAATCGTTTTATGGCGTCCTTTTTTCATCTAAGCCGTTTAAAAAAAATGTTTTTTTCCTTTGCATGTGTCCTTTAAGGCTACGTGGCGCAAGCTACCACTCAGTATAAAGAGAGCAGCCCGAGCAGCCAATATTCATCCATTTATCAAATAAAAGAATTGAATCAATCCAATCCATTGAATCAATCCAAGCCGTTTAGTCCGAACCGGCAACGCACAAACACATGAATCTCTCTGTTCTCTTTGCCGCAAAAGGAAGAAGAGGTAAGTTTGCTGGTGCCGTGGTTCGTACGTTGGGATCAGGCCAAAACGCACTCTAAACGAGAAAACCTCAGAATGAACAATTTCGAAGAAACTTGCTCCCTCCGCACGGACGGCGACTTGCCGCTGGTCAAGTTCAAGTCCAAGGTAACCGGTCTGACTGTCTTCGTGTCGGAGTTCGATGGGCCTCTGGTGAACGGATACCTCTGCGTCGGTGAGTTGACCTCGGACGTCTCGCCGATGGTACCATTACGATACGTCTGTTCCAGCAACGGAGGCAGAGGATGACGACGGACTGCCACACACGCTCGAGCATCTCGTCTTTATGGGAAGCGAAGACTACCCGTACAAGGTAAATTTGCTTCACAGAAGAGAAAATGGGGAAAATGGGTAACGAGGGAATGACAACACGTTAGTTACATTGGGTACGATAATTCGCCTCGCGTTATCAAGTGGAAAGGGGAGGGGTTTGACGCACGATGGAACACGGACCTCACTGGCCCGCAATGAGCCTCTACCGAGGGGCGGGGCTTGCGGGAGGCGGCTTCGTCCGTCCTTTTGCACAGTTGTTTGGTTTATGTATAAACCGGTCGCCGATTAGGATGGCCTGTTTTCCGGTGGTGCGAACGTCTTCTGTGCGTGGATAACGACAATAAAAATAATCGTAAAGGGGTATTCACACGGGAGATGTTTTTGGGGAGGGGGTGTGAGGGACGTCGACGTCTTTGGTTCCAGCCAACGCTACTGGATTACCGCAGTTGTGGAACTCCCGCGGAGGGAGGCGCCTCCCGTTGTTTGAAGTGCCATGTAGATTTAGCTCTGCATTCTATAGAGTACGGTGGAACGGCATCTAGACACTGTGCTTTGAAGTGTACATATTCCTTAGAACACGCTGTAGTTACTACGGCAGCCGTCCGGTGCATTGAACGACGGGAGACGAGCCGTGCTGGGTGAGGGGTGGTACTGCTCTTGCAAGTAGCGTCTATGAGCAGTTACGTAAGCTAATCTAAGAACGTTGGCTCCAGTATTCACTCGGGCGACAGGGAGCCGAGTGGGATGTCGGTGATATCGGAGCATTTACCGTAAAATACAGGGCAAGCGCCTACTCAAAATTTATGGCGAATTCCACTGGGCGTTTTGGAGCGCGCCGGGATCAGTCGACCAGATCCGGATTGGAGCACACGATCCGAATGGGGTCGCGCCACCTGCGGATCCCCAGTGGAACATGACCACTGCCCCGGGATCGGCGGATGCCTTCCCGTCATTCAACTGCCTGGGAATCCCGCGGCCGCCGCGGTCGTTTCGAAGGCGTTTTTGCAATCGCGGCGCTAAAACGTGTTCGACGCACGAGCGACAGGAATGGCTCGGGCGCTTCTAGCAAAGATTGCGGGAATGCCCGTAGCGCGGCAAATACCTTCTCTTCTCCTTCCTGGAAAACGAACCGGCTGTCGAGCCAAGGGGTAAGCAAGCGGCCATTACGAATTCTTCTGATGTTGAGACAATCTAGGAGCCCAGCCCGCGACGTGCTTCTTCTGAGGTGAGATGGGCGAGATCAGGCGAGATGCCCCACGAGAAAGGAAGTCACGTGTGTGCGCCGAGGGCTGGCTTGGCTGGCTTCCGGTTGAATCCCCCGAAATCGTCGGAGTGACTTTTCTCGGATCCAGATCGAGATCTGGAGCGGGAGCTAATCCAAAACGACCAGTGAAACACGTTGGTCTCGATCCCGATCGCCCAGTGAAATAGGCTCGCTCCTGAAAAGTCGATCCCGGCACGCTCCAAAACGCCCAGTGGACTTCGCCATTAGAGATGGTCGCAAAAAAATGGAGGATGGGCGCTTGTCTGGTCATCAATTTTACATATCAATGTACTGTGCATATTTTCTCAGATCTTACAAATTTGGGTATGGGCGCTTAGTGTGGTATGGGTGGTTGCACGGTATTCTATGGTAGAGTCGCACTCTCTAAAACGAAACTCGGTGTGTGCTGACGAGTAAAAAAATAAAGTGGCAACAAAATGTTCTGTTGGGCTGGTTGGTTCATGACTGGATTGAAGCGCTGAAGGACAAAGTGAGGAAGGAAGCACAGAGCGTTGTCGTTACCTTCTTCACTTTGTCCTTCGGGGCTTCAATCCAGTCATAAAAATAGAGATGCACACGAAACGGCAGTACGTGATTATGGCGGCAGATACAGAAGGCGGTATCTGCTTCCTGCTAAAAAAAGATGCTGGGTTAAAAGGTGGATACAACACCAAGTATGTGGAACCCAAAACCAGTTGTACGAGGAGCTGCTCAAGGACGAGATTGATGAATATCGAAGACTCCTTCCTGAAAACCATATAGAAATATTCAACCACCTGTGACCCCGCGCAAGCCACGGGAAGTTAGGTGAACAGGACGCCATTGCCGGTATGCCACAGAGCACGGTCCGTAAAGTTGCCAGACACCAGATCAAAATATCGCCAATTGCGATGAGGTTGCCCGCCAAGGCTCTTTGTGAAGCCCGAGCAGAGGCTCCCACGCCCCCTCGTACGTGAGCGTCTGCGTGCCTGCGCACAAAGGGGCGACATTACCCTCGATATGCACCTTCTGAGGAGTAGAGGGAGAGATTTCTCCCTTGTGCAAATGCCCCTTAGTGGAAAATTCACTCGGCGGAATGATCCACGAATTGATCACATGACGACATGTTCGCGGTTTGTCTGTCTCCCAAGTGCATTCGCACCAGGGAGACGACGAGCAGACGATAGCGAGGATGGACCACAACTGTTTGCGACCCCTGTGCCGCGAAACTCCCAACGTCGCAATGTGGCACCATTGTCCGAGAGTGAAATCTACATTGGCTACCACGGAAAGGAATGTACACCGCTGTTACGAACAGAGCGAGACAAATCACCGTGATAGGCTTAGCGCGAGGTGCCGCTAGGTTTATTAACCCAAGGCATGGCAGTGACACAAGCATGGTTCTGCTCGAGGAAGTTTCAGCGTAGAAGCAACAAAGTCCTGGTTTCGCTGAGGGTTGTTTGGAATAGCTCGGAGATGCCTTCACGCACTCCGCAATCACGTACAACACTTCAGTACACTACGGCCACAAGAAAGGTCTCTCTGAGTGAATGGATGATTGGACGTGCAAGAAAGATTGCGGTGTGCTGACGAGTACCGTATTTATTCGAATATAAGGCGAGGTTTTTTTCCAAAATCCATAGTCTCAAAGTCATACCCCGCCTTATATTCGAAGCTCAGTATAGCAATATGACAATTTTTTTTTCTTTTTCTTGGGTCCTTCAACTGCCCCCTCGCGTTATAATCGTGACCGCTTTATATTCGAATAAATACGGTATTTGCAGAAGCTTCTCCTCACAGATGCGGAGCAGAACCGGAACTGCATCACGTCAGCTGGGCAGAGTTTCTAATCTTTGGTTTAATTAACCAGAAATGCGCAAGAAAAACCCAGAAAAGTTGTACCGTTGCCAGACTAGACACTTTTCAAGTCACACACTCGCCCAACCTCTGCAAGTGAAAAGTCGCTCGGTCATTTCACTTTGCGCGTCCACGGACGAGGTGTGGATCGCAGGAATCGATGATGGGGATGGTCATGCGGTACACAGTCCGCGGACGAAAACGGGCCACGATGGACGTGGCCCTTTTCGCCGGTGTCGGAGGAGTACCGTAGGCGCATTGCAGGGGGTGCTGGACCAGCTGGCCAACCGGTGCCTGGCATCCGGGACCAACGCGTGGACGGACACGGACCACACGTGCTACACCATGACCATGGCGGGTGCCCGGGGCTTCCTGAACCTGCTGCCGGTGTACTTGGACCACGTGCTGTACCCGCTGCTGACGGTGGGCTCTGGCCGGTTGGTGCTGGAGCCCGCCTGACACCCCCTTTGCAGGAGGCGGCCTTCCTCACGGAGGTGCACCACATCAACGGGGAGGGCGAGGACGCCGGCGTGGTCTACTCGGAGATGCAGGCCCGGGAGAACACGGGCGAGAGCCTGTGCATGCTGGGCCTGCTGCGCACCGTGTACCCCGCCCCCTGCGGCTACGGCTACGAAACCGGCGGGCTCATGAAGAACCTCCGCGAGAGCACCTCCAACAAGAAGGTGCCCCTTCTTTCAGTCTTCCGAGGCGAGCTCGGCCAGTGCCAACCAGAAAATGAGGCCTGCGCACAATGTCGTCGTTAGTGCCTCCCTGCCCAAGCGGCAAACACGCCCAACCTCGACGCGTCCGTCTTGGCGTCTCCGCACGAGCGTCGCGCTCGTTGCGAGACGCGCTGGCTGCGATGCCGACGTAAGGTAGGTCGTGCTGCGTGGAGTGACGACCTACCTTGACGTCGTGCGCTCCGGGTGGCATCGTTTTGTTCGACTGCAGCAACATCTACATATATCCAGGCATTTCAACTGATTTGGCGGTGTTGAAGAAGGAAAGGACACCGTTTTCGTCGTTTGCGCAGTAGAATTCTCATAGTAAAATGATCTATAAATGCCGAGTGTTTATTCGGAGCACCAACTCGCAAAATCGAGCAAAAAGTAATTTATGCTTTCTTAGGTTAGAAAAAACGGAGATGCGGGCGAGAACTTTCGATGCCTCGAGATCCCGAGACCGAGGAATGGAAGTGGAGACGTCCGAGATTAGCGCACGTGACGTCCCATTTCTCAGGTTTCCGAGACGTCATTCTTCCGTCGGGCGGTTTCTCGTACGCTCCGAACGGGGGGGGAAATGTGCTCGGACGGCTGTTTGAACAACTTTGATGGTCCTTCAAAGGAGGCTCGTGGAAATGGAGCGTGCTGGTTAAGTTACGGTGTTTGTGGAGACTAACATAGAGGACGAACGTGTCGTGTGTCGAACATAGAGGACGAACGTGTCGTCCTGTTTTCGTCCTCTATGTTAGTCTCCACAAACACCATTCAAAGGAGGCTTTCTTTTCATTCATTTGGGGACGACCCGACGGCCAAAATTGTCGGAGTAAGTGCGGATAAATTCTGGCATTCTTGCACACTGTGGCATCCGAGGGTTGTTATGTTGCCCGCAGGTCAAGATGTATCATAGGAGCTTTTACCGGCCGGAAAACCTCTGCGTCATTGTGACCGGCAGCGTCGCTCCGGCCGAAGTGCTCAAAGCCATAGAGCCCATCGAACTCAAGATTATTTCGAAGGTGAGCGAGGATTCGTTGCTGCTTTTCGCCCACTTTCTTTAAATGCCGGTCATCCCGTTTTCATTTCTGTTTAATGCAGTTTAATTTATTTATTTTTATTTAGACATACTGCAGGCCTTTCAGGTCTGGGGTACATACAGTCAGCAAAACTATGCATATAAGAAAAAAAAACACATGGCAACCCTATATTTCTTATACAACGAAATATATACTCTAAACAACTCAATTTTGGCAAATTTCGCAAATCGCCTACAATTTGCGAAATATAGGTCCCGCAAACAATTTGGGTAAACACATTGGAATTTATATTAAGATTGCGGTGCGACGCAAGAATTAGAACCCGCGAATTATTCCAAAAATTCAGCTTTGACCTAAATCGTAAAATAGGGAGCCCGCGAAAAATAAGTCGTATCCAGTAAATATAAATACCATCAGCGTAATAAACATTCCTTAAAGGCGGGCGCTCAAAATTTTCTTCAGCGTGGCAGAAGATTCCCCCTCTTTTCTTTTTTTCCTCCTCCCCTTTCCTCCTCCATTTTCCTCCTCGCTTTTTGCGGCCTTCTCGCACGAGTGCTAATGGGCTTACCGGCCCCCCGACAAAATCTCTGTAACCCTTCAAGGTTCTCTGCTTCAATCCCAAACACCAGGGATTAGTTAGGCAGGCTGGATATGAGCTCGGAAGGGTTCGGGCTGGCTCGCTTTTCTTCTTTTTTTTTGCTCTTTTTTTGCAGCTCTAAAACACACTCAGATAGTCAACACCAACTAGCCCAACAACAAGTTATTTTACATTCAGATACTTCCGCATGCGGCCACACACGCTACAACACCGCATATTTATCTCGAGTGACCGGAACTTGAACATCACAGCAGAAGGAAAAAAGATGGGTATTTTTATCTGAACTTTGAGCTCTACCAAGAGAGTTGAAAATTGGTCGTTATAACAACGGCACACTGAAGAGTGATTGTATGACTATACTGTTTTTTTTTTGTTTTTTTTTGTTTTTTGTACAAAGTAATAATCATGAGTAATTACAGGTCAAAGATATTGCAGTCAGAGGGACACAGTCTGACCATTTCTGGGGCATAACATATCCATGGGTTCGTACTACAGGTGCTTTCTAGAGTGACGGTTGCCTCGTTGAAGCTACTAAGAAGAGTAAAAACAAACTTCCATAAAAAGTGAAACGGTTCATGGTATATTTCATCTATCTCCAGCCTTTGAAAAAATTTCTTTGTGGCCAAACGTGCATTTAGTTTCTGTCAACAAATGTAACTGAAAACTCGACAGCCGACAAATATCTTGCGTATCAGCAAAGAGAACGGAAAACACGGAGATTGAACCGCAAAATCACAATTTTCTTCGCGTAAAATAGTGCAACTAGCAGTAGTAGCATATTATGCCATTTATTAAAAGACAGCAGGTATTACGAAGTTTTTATTCTCTTCTGTTCCCATTTGTTCGCTGATTAAGAAATGGAATGCCCAGATAGCCTCTGCAGCCCTTGTATCATAATCGTTCGGGGCTCTGTCAGGGTGGGGAAGGCCAGCGACCATGTTAAAAAAAAAAACCAGGAGTTCGGAAGGTGTACTACCGCAAGCTTTGGGGCTGCTTGGCTAATTTAGGCGTCTGGCGTTCCCCGCCTACTTAGAAAAGAAGCGGAACAGCGGCCAGCTCAACGTCGTCACCAAGCGGGAAATCATGCCAAAATGTGTCCTTGAACACGTGCGAGATCTTTAGCCGAACCCAGCCGGGATTCGCCACAATTCATCTATGAAAAAAACGGGTCCATATCATAAGAGCGAATGACATTTTAGCGAACGGCGACATTTGAGCGAATGGTCGTTTTAGCGAATAACGGGGGCGCGCGTTAACCCATCCGTCGCGCTGCGCTTTACGCCGCTTCGCGGCGACAGTCTGCGGCAACTCATTACAAAAATATTAACTCACTTAGCCCAACCGAAAACGCCGCTTCGCGGCGTCCGACTATTCGCTAAAGTGTCGTTCGATGAAACGTGGGCGTTCGCTAAAACGTCATTCGATCAAGTGAGTGCCTCCCGAAAAAAACTATAAAAAGGGGTAGGCTTAAACAATTTGGCAATTTTTGAATATAGTCATGCGGACTAACTGTTCGCAAGTACAGAAAGAAATGCAGTAAAAATGCAGAGCTCTATTGTGTTCTTTATGTCCATACTTGTCTTTCGCGCTGTACGCCAATTAAAACAAATTCTGCAATATCTGTAGATTATGCCTGGTTATGTTGTCTCTACAAGAAAAGTAATCAAGCAAGTTCGGTATCGTGCCACAATTTGTGCAAATACAATTTTATGTGGAATTCAACGTCAAAACAGTACTTCCGCGGGAAATAATGCATCCGTCGTTCTTCGTCTTCCTGAAGCTGTCAACCACCGATCTTGGCTACAGGACTTTTTGGTCCACAAAATATCACGCTCAGTAGAAAATTCGCCTTTCTACCAAAAGTACTGGAAATTATTTATTTTTCAAACAGGTTGGGTGGTGATGCGTGTTTGAGTGTAGGATCGTTGACTGGGCACTGGTTTGCGCCAAGAGTGCAGTGCCTCCTTTCATGCTGCCTGCGACGAGTGTTAAAATTTGAATATTGTAGAAATAAAATCAACTTAGAATTATTTTAAACTTGCGCTTTCTTCAGGCATTAAGATTTTGGTCCTACCTTTTATTCATTGTCGTCTTCGATGAGGGAACAACTTGCCGAGGAGGCCGCGCGGTCCGCGTACGCGGCTTGACAGGTCGCGAATGCCTTTCACGAATCTTTAAAGACCAGTCATAAAAATGAAAGACGCTTACAAATCTCTGTAACGCGAAATTAGAGCGCAGCCACTTTAAGCCAATGAAACCAACTTTATGTTTTGGGCAGACGTCTTGCGAGAGTTGCAGTATTTTTAATTATTCCCAATAAATTAAATCTTAAGGACTAAGTAACAAACTTTTTTAAATGTATTAACAACCAAAATGTCGATTGGAAAGTTCTAGAGCTCCTTGACAAACACCCGATTAGGTGTTTGGAACGTGGTACGGCTCGCGTGGCTTCCTTCTGACTAAAGTAATAAAGCTAATGAAACATGACAAAATACCCCGTGATAAAGCGCCCGCCCGATCATAAACTCAATTTGGAATGTCCCAAGATGTGTGTTTATAGGCCGAAAAAAAAATAGAGATGCATGCAAGACGCAGTGCCCCACACCTTAATTATATCAGAGAAGAACTGCCCTCTGTTTTATATACAACGTTTTTTTTTGTTTTTGTTCTTTTCACCTACCAGATATTAGAAAAAAACGTGCAAATTAACGCTTTGTGGATGTGAGCTATACGGCCAGGCGAAGATTGGATTGGAGAAAGAACGCAACAAAAACCCACTGATTAGCTAACATTTGTTAATGAACTTTTTGATTATAAAAAAAAACGAGATAGTTGATTTATAAAGTTGTTGGGCATAATCGAAAGCCACCAAATCGTCCAGTGAAAATTAGCGCCATTGCGGTTTGTGCAGGTGAGCTATACAGCCAAGCGAGGATTAGGTTCCAGAACGAACGCAACTAAAATCGAGCGATTCCCTAAAATTCGCTAATTAACCTTTTAATTAGAACAGAAAACGTCATCGTGTATTTAGAAAGTTGTTGGCCATATAATCGCAAGCCACCAAACCGTCCACTCTTAAAAAGATGTAACGCGCGTACACTATTATGCGGTGTCCTGATACGGCGTCCTGCTAATTTGGGCGTGAAAATATAGTTCTGATTTTATGTGGGCTCCATCTCCGCGTGGCACAGCCTAACGCCATGAAGCCAAAGTGACAAATCATGCGCATCGCTGTGACAACGCCACTGTAGAAGGGGCGAGGAGCGCGGCGGCCGAAAAGATTGCGGTAACACGATTCGCGACCAAATTAGGCTTTTTAGGACGCCCTGAGCCACTTCACGTGCACTACATCTCTTTAAAAATGAATGATTTGGCGTTTTTGATGACTACAGATAAGGCACAAACCGCAAGTGCGTAACTCTGACGCCTCAGTTTCTAAAAAAAATGTCTAGTCGTTAAAAAAAAAAAAAAATCGCCCTGTATAAGCACGATTGTAAGGCAGTTCTTTACGTCCGGCGACATCAATACGGCATGGAAGGAGACGTTGACCACAGATCATACGCTGTGTATGATCTGTGGTCACTGTTTTTTTTCGTACGAGGATGAGCAAACATTTGATACCAAATAAAATAGTTTTAGCATTCACCAAATTCGGCTTGTTTACTTGATTCAAATCGATATTTGATTTGATTACACTTATTTTGTACCCGCACACGCCTACTTTATTCCCTAATGAGTTGCAAGTGATAATTACCGTGTTTTTTTGTTTTTTTTTCTTTTTTTTGTCGTGCGAGGTCATCACAATTTATTATTAACAATCGGAGCTATGCGATTACGCGGAGGAGGCGCATTTGAAGATATTTAAAATTGTTCTGACTACACAAACATCTTCAAACGTCTTGCTGTTTGGGTCCTTTCCTACAAACAGGACCAATAATAAAGCCAAAAAACTTATAGAGGAGACTGTCTCTATCAACTCAACGCGCAAACACGATGTGAAGCGTGTCTGCGTGCGTAGGAAAAGAGATACCGGCGAGAAAACCATAGCGTCGAATGTCCATGCATCAAAATGGCCGTGCACCGAAATATCCGCGCACCGAAAAGTCCCACACCGAAAAGTCTTTGCAGCAAAACGTCCGTACACTGCAGGCACGTAGCCAGGGGGCGGCCCATGGGGCTCGGCCCCCCCTCCCCCCCCCCCCCCCCCGAAATCTTTGATTTTGCTGGAACCTCCTCTGCCCCCTTCCCCTCATGCAGCATTTTGTCATGGGCGGACCCCCCCCCCCCCCCCAAAAAAAAAAAAAAAAAAAATGCTGGCTACGTGCCTGGTACACTGAAATGTCCGTGCACCAAAAAGTCCGCACCGAAATGCCCTACAGCAAGACGCTCTACACCGAAAAGTGCTAGACCCACTACGGATGGGACCCTCCGTCACCTCTGCCGGTTTACGGACCATAATGATTCAGAACCACTGGTCTATGGAGCGCCATCCCTGATATACAGAAAACGCCGCTCGTACTTCCCGTTGTCGCCATGAATCCGCCTAAACAACGAAAGATGACAAATCAGATATTTATAATAAAATGTATACTTCAATGCTTACTTCTTTGAGCAGAACAAGGTATTTGTGCTCTTACAACAGCAAGAATCGTCCTCCAAACCAATGCTAAAAAAGGGCCAATGCAACTCGTTGGGAAGAGCAAGTGCCAAGCTGGCTCAAAACAGCTACTCGGTTGGTCCAGCTCCTTGTCGCAGGTGTGCCGGCTGGCTTCTGGATAATCTTTTCAAATCTTTGAAGCTTTCATTCCCTTCACCCCAAGCTTGTCAAAAAGAAAAAAAACAGGCAGCGGGCAAAAAACAAAAACAAGATAAAAAAATGGGAAAATGGCGAGGAGGAAACGAGAGGTGATTTCCTCCTTTCATAGTGGCGAGAAGGAAAGTGAGGGTCGGGTTCCTTCTCTCTGCTTGCGGGCCGGCCTTTAAAGAAGCTGTGCAACGATTTTAATGTTGAAGGAATTGGAATCTCCAACGTTTGACAGTGTTCACCTAGTCACAAAAAACAGAAAACACACCT
This sequence comes from Ixodes scapularis, assembly GCF_016920785.2. Classification (NCBI taxonomy): domain Eukaryota; kingdom Metazoa; phylum Arthropoda; class Arachnida; order Ixodida; family Ixodidae; genus Ixodes; species Ixodes scapularis. The sequence goes on along the minus strand of NW_024609868.1, from coordinate 440,147 downwards.
CCCCCTTTCAAAATGCTGCGATTCCGCCGCGTAATAGCGAGGCAAAAATGAGAATATTCCCCGATCTGCAGCCGCGAGCGGCGGCCATGAGAAACACGTGGCATTACGTCAATGGGGCTCTTGTAGAAAGATAGCAAGTTGTGCGAATACTTGCTCGATAAAAGGTAACTTTTTTATAAATCTTGTCGTTTCAACATATATATAAATGCTTCAAAAACCTGGTATCATCGACAAAACTTTTATTACACGGAGTTTTAGTGGCGCCGTCTATACTAGGTCTACAAAGCCGTGGGCTCTATCTGCTACCGCGACGGTGCCTACGAGGTAGGACGGCGCGAACAGCCGCCAGAAGCGGGAGGGGAAGGGGGACAGAACCGGACGGATGAGACTTTCCTCCTTTCACCATATTGTTGGCGCTGGCTGCGCCCGCCAGCACGTGGTCACGCGGTCGCGAGTGGATGAGTTCTCGCTGCTCACCGATGGCTCTAGAGAGAGCTTCACCGGAACCCCGCGCAACCCCGTCGACGTCGCAGCGCACGTGACTCGGAAGATGGTGAAGGAGTTGAGAGGCGCCAAAAAACCTCAATCATTGTCAATTTTTAAAATAAAAACTAAGACACGCAGCCGAAAGCGGCTTTTTGTTCTTTACTTCGGAAAGATCGAGACACCAACTCCCAAATTATTTAAGCAAAGTTCCGAAACTGTTGCACAGCTCCTCTAATCATGCCTAATATACAAAAAAAAAAAAAGAATGCATGTGCAAGCTCCAGGAAAGGAGGACATTTAAAAGGTGTGATTCTCAAGAGTGCCATTGTTGAAGTTGGGGGCAAGAAAAATGTCGCACGAGGGAGGGCGTTCCAATCCTTAATAGTGCGTGGGAAGAAGGGATACTTAAAAATGTTTGAGCGAATATTGCTACCAGGGGATACTGATGGTGGTGCCTAGTTTCCCTAGATGATGATGATAAGTAAAAGCTCGATTGAATGCGGAGTCTGTTCCGGTAAAGCAAAGACAAAAATTTTAGTCTCGCATATTTTCGACGATGCTGGAGCGATGATATATTGTTTGCCATCATTAATGAAGATGGGGAGTCTAGCCGATTATACTTTTCATTGGTGAAGCTCTCGCTCTTCTTCGCTAGATCTTCTCTGAATCATCTCAAGCTGTGACGGATCCTTTTTGGTATTGGGGTCCCATACTAGGCCAGCATATTCTACCTTCGGTCGAAGCAAGGAGTTGTATGCTCGCAATTTAATGGAAGTTCCCAATGTAGCAAGCCCAATGTACGAGATGCGGAGGAACAGATGTTTTGAATGGGTTGTGGCCAATGGAGATCGTGGCCATGGGTTACACCGAGGTATTTATATTCAGTCGCATCAGATATCACATCCTTGTTTAACCCCTCGACCGTTTTTCGTTTTTGGCAGCTTTTAACCCTGAACCGCTTCTTATCTTCTTATGATTTCAGTTACTCCACGCATGAAGTTATATTTATGATTGAACGACAGAACAAACTGAAACATTTTATTGAAGTCGATTGTAATTGCTTTGTTTTTGGGACAAGTTCAACTAACTCGCACTAAAACAAAAGAAGAAAAAAAAAAACTGAATGGAAAGGAACAGTTTTCCCTTAACCGTTTTGGACGAGCTACGCTCGTTCAAAACGGTTAAGGGGTTAATTGGTAAGTGAACTTCAGTGGCTTCACTTTTCTTGTTATATGTACATAAAGGAACAGTTTTCGTCAAATTTAGCCGCATTTTCTAAGAAGTGAACTTGGGATTTTTGTCGCATTGTGGTGACCAAACTGCGCCTTTGTCGGTTTAATTTGGCCGAACGCACACGTGGGTCACGTGGCAGCGCGACGTCACGCGGCACGGTCACGGGACACAATGTCACATTGTGCCGCAGCTTGCCCCCCAACGTTACTAGATTCAATAATTTCGTTGCCACCTTGACGCGACAAAGTGACTTGGCACTGCGAGTCGCACGACCCAGTGTCACGCTGCCCAGATTTGGTTATTTGGGGCGTTCTTTTTAGCGCGACTAGGATTTTTAAAAAAGAGAACTCGCATTAAGGTTCTTTAATCCTGAGGGTGAAGTCGGTGGCCGTGGGTGCCGCGAGAAAAGGGCGGAATTGGTTAACCGTTAGCTAATTAACAAATTTTTACTTTTATTTCTGGGGGCATAATGTAGCCGGGAAACTGGCTCCCATCATGCGGTTAGAAAGTGAGTGAGAGAAGTTGGATTGGGAACTAAGTGGGCGGAGATCCTTGCGTGTGGCCGTGGCCCCTCTACCGGAGAGAGCGGGGCAAGCCCACCTTTTTCTCGCAGGGTGCCCGGAAGCCCTTTGTGCGGCCCTGGCAGAGGCCCCTGCCGCCCCTCCCCGCCAGCACGGACCTGGTGGTGCCGTACCCGTGCGACGACGACGACCACGGCCTCGTCTACGTCGCCTACCGGGGGCCTCCGCTCAAGGTACCCCTTGTGGGCTTCCTCTGGAACCAAGGACGCTTCTTTTCTGGTTCTTTCCTCCTTCGATGCTAGACTCGAACCACATATTGGTTCTTTACCCCTCTTTCGTACAAGCTCCGCACAGTTTTCTTTGTATGTCCCGCAGTTACAGTAGTGAACAGAAAGATACAATATTTCAGTTTTATGTGGGTAACTTTTCTTCGAACTGTGATACAGATATAAAAATAGTAATGGAACACTACATTAACGTATTTATAGAGTAGAAACTGATGCCTACTTAAATATGAATAGATTTTTTTGTAATCGTTATTTATCGATTACAAAAATTTGTTGATTTATCGATATTTGTAATCTAAATTTTTGCACCGCGTACTCTTCCCATTGCCTGCTAAATATGTTTATATTCAAAATAACCCATTATAAAAACCATAAGAATTCAATATTCTTTTCTTACAAAAGGAAAACGTACGGGGCTGAACGGCCACGAGGTAGCGAAGAAGAAGGCGCAATTTAAAAAATAAATAATAAATAATTGCGACACCGGTATACCGGTGTTGCAATTATTTATTTACTATCTGCCAGGGGTTGGTTGTTGCGACACCGGTATACCGGTGTCGCAACAACCAACCCCTGGTGACTAAAAAGGCTGTATTATGGTGTACCATATAAAAACAAAATATTGTTGGCTATTCACTAGACGTCGAGCAATACTTTTGTAAAAAAAGCGAAATATCGTATCTTTTTGTTCACTACTGTACGTAGCTTTTCTCGCGAGCAGTTTTGCTCGAGTGGTCCCATTCTTTTCAGCTGGTGGACCGTTTTGTTTCCCGTAGGTTTCCCGGTTGGACGATCCGTTTTGGTCGTACGAGACTGCTTTTGGCCTCGTAGCTTTTCGTATCTCTAGCCGTCGAGTTTGTGGCCCTTTTCTGGTTGGGCTGTCCTCTGGACCTTATGTGGAGCTCAGGTTTGTCCACTTTTAGCATCGGGGTCGCAGTGATGGTAGAACGCCGAGCCATTATTGTCCGATTGAAAGAAGTAGGTATACCTTGAGGCATCGAGCACTGAGGTCTGCCCACTACCTTTCCAATCAAACCCAGTCGGAACTCGGCGTCGTTCTGGTCCTGATGTTACCGCAACCCCTCCGCAAGAAGCAGACGACTCGCTCTTTGTGTAGCTTTCCTTTTCCACGTGGTTTTTACAATCTCGTAGCCTTTCTTGGCAACCTCGTAGGTTTGGCTGTCTCGTAGCACACTCTTTGCAGCGGTCAGTTGCGGTATGGTGCCCCATTTGCAGCTTTACCGGGACATTGCGGCACTGCTGGTACTCGAGGACTACCTGACGGACACGTCCATGTCACCTCTTCAGAAGCTGTTTGTCGAGACGGAGGACCCCTACTGCAGCATGGTGCGTGTGCCCCTCGGTGCTTGAGGACTCTCTCACTCCCCTTCTTGGCCACAGGTCAAGGCCAGGTTCATCGAGAACCGGGAGTGCTGCTTCTACTTCGTCTTCGAGAATGTGACCAAGCGGAAGCTTCCCTTAATCAAGGACACGTAAGTCTTTCTGGGGCTCCCTCTTCACGCTTCGGTCTCCCGCGTCGTGAACGCAAAACACCTTCGGAGACTGCAGTCGACCGCGGTAGAACCTTTTCTTTGGTCGTACGGACAGATTGCAAAAATTAACATTTTCTTTCGTTGCTACTAACAAGATTAGACACTTGTTCTACTACACTACGAGCTTTCAACGACTTTATTTTGCTGCAAAGTTGTGGCAAGTTTATAATACTGGTAACAGCATTTGGAGTATGTCGGTATAGCGTAGTAAATAGGGAGTTTTAGAACAGCGCACGCTAAAGCTTTGCGTACGCAAAGAATAGCGTCGTCGCCACTGCGCATGCTCCGAACGCAAACCAGGTTTCGCGCTTTGCGTGCGCAATTTTAACGTGCGCTATTTCTCGGAAATAGCTTGCGTACGCAAAGAGCCTTTGCGCTTCTCCAAGGAGGATTCATGATGAGAAGTTGGCTAAAGCCAAGACGAGCAGAGTTAAGCAAAAATGGCGGCTTCCAGGATTATGTCGGCGGCTGCTTTGGCGACGTCGTGAGTGCGACGTCGGCGGCATCGTCGCGACCGCGATTTTCAATACGAGACGAAATTGTACTCGGTTTGGCAACGATCACTGGCAACTTGATGCTTGCGACGCGCGAACACTTCTCGGCGAAGGTACGATGTGCGAAGGTCAGTACACGAGACCTCTCTTGCCGAGGCGACGCAAGCGGGCAGGACCGGTCAACCGCTCGCGTCCCATTCTCGTGTTTAAACAAATCTAAAATGGTACTTTGGACCAAAAGGCTTGTTTCTTTCTAAAGTTACAGCATTTCGCGTGTGAAATAAAAATTGTGACTGTATCTTGGTGGCGTCACAAGCGCGAGATGCTTGGGCTTTTGCGTCGCGACGGAGAAACGCTATTCTAAAACTCTCCTGCGTCGCGGGCGCTAATACAAGCGCTAAATTTAGCGCTAGCGTGCGCTAAAATTGCGTACGTTATTCTAAAACTGATTGCTTTAAGTTTCCATTACTGTTAGCCATATCGTGCCCATAATCGTCGTCATTGCCGCAGAATGCTTAGGCCCAATCACTCTCTTGGACATCACCTACTGTGCGCCACATTGTCGAGACTGGCATAGCTTCCACGCTGCTTCAACGCTGTGAAAGCCACAAGCACATTTGGCACACGTCTCCTTTGCGCAGAGACACGTGCTCTCACAAGGGGCCTGCAGCATTGTGGAAGCTACACTAACCTTGACAATGTAGCAGAAAGTAGTCGGTACCAAGCAGGGCTAAGTTTGTAGAATAGCATCATCCCGAAAGAAAATTCGAAACTGGATTTTATGAAAAACTTTTATGCAAAGAGAAAGTTATTTTCGTTTAATATCTCAGAAAATTGTCTGACCAGTTTGCATTTTACGGTGATAGCTGTTATGGGCTCCTCCCATCACTGCAAATAACGTCCATTGTTGATGATCCAGTTGTAGTTGTCCTTGTTGATTTTGTAGTTTGCGTTTTAGGGCGTCCGTCGTCATTCTTGCCAAATCCTCGAAAAAGATTGCCCGCCGACTGTGGGAACCGAACCTGGGTGCGGAACTTGAACCTGCCAAGTGGAAGCATTACCACTGAGCTTCGCCCACGGTGGAAGAAACACATTGAAGTGATGGCTCTGGCCACTCTTCCCGCGGGGAGCGAGCGACCAGATCGTGTTTGGAGCTAGCCTCGAACCAGGAGTGGTTAGTTCCGCACCGCCGCGGAGGGCGCTGCGATGCGGGGTGCCTTCTCATCAGCCACAGTGTCGGCGGTGTAGCGTGCTCGCCTTTTTCGCGGTGTGGTGGTGTGGTGGTGGTGTGCGGCCGGTGGCTGGCCTCATGTTTTGCTTTGGTGCTGTGCCGATCACAGGTGCCACCATCGTGCACCAAGGTGAGCCTTAATCCGAAAAAGAGGGAAGAGAACACAGATTTACAAACTCTGGTGACTTAGTGGTGGCGTAACGGCGGTGAAGTACAACGAGAAGTGGTGAGCGAGGCAATGGCGGGACCACTGCTGGGAGAAACAACCGGAGCGGTTGTTTTGGGGAAACCTCGTACTGTGGCGCCATCTATCCTTGTGCGAGTGAAGCGTTTTGTGCACCGAACATGATGTGGTTGCTTCGTCGGACAGAGAGTCGTCACCTAAATGTTCCTTCCACCGTGGCTATGCCACAGCGTTAACAACCCTCTCTATACTTGGGGATTTTGTAGTACCCAAAGCCCACTGCACGCGCTCTCTGGAAAAACAAGCACAAGACAGAATGCCATCGTATCACTCACTGTCAGTGCCAAGAGCTCATGACGGGAGACACACTTTCACGCACTCCAGAACAAAAAATAAAAGAAAACAAGCGTTTGGAACAAAATGGAACAAAACAAAAGCATTTGGAGCAAAAATGTCTATTTTGTTCCGAATGCGACGCCGATGCCCAATGACTTCGCTGTGACATGTTGCAGCTGTCGCTTTGACTTTATGTACGTCTGCTAAATTTTTTTTTTACAAATTCGTCTAGTTCCTTAGTTCACCCTTCAAATTTTTGTATAATCTTCGAAACTCTTCCAAGTAATTTTTGGTTAAAAAAAAATAAAAAAATGAAATTTGCCAGTTTATATTTTGAATAAATTCACTTAAATTTCTCCAGTAAGTCAAGCCCGGTTATACGAAGTCTGTCGGAATTACTTCTTTACATCCACTATTATGTTATATGTAAATAAACATAAAATCGACGGAATGGAAAAGCTTGTTTATTCCTTCTGCAAAAAGTTGGGCAGGGTTCCCTGCAGGATTTCGGGACTGCGGCCTCGGTACCGTCCGACCGCGAGCCGAGGTTCGGCTCGGAACTTCCGAGGTGGTAGACAGAGCCGTTGTAGCTCTGTCTACCACCGGCCATTTCGGAGATGCATTTAAAATGCACGACCTGGCCAGATTGGAACTCGGTGTGTAAGGGCACCCATCTCGCCGGAATTCTCGTTGAGCATTGCCAGAGGAAACTGCGATTTCATAGTTTCATGCAACGTCGGTCCCGACGTCCGGGCGGCCTCAACCGTTATGACGCGCTTCAACTTTGGCAGCGGCCCTCCCTTTTTTCCGTCGACGTTCTGGGGCTCGGCAGGCCCGACGTCTTCGAGAAATCGGCGATCGATCGACCGATTCGCGTTTATTCCGCCCCCCACAGCTGGCGGGCCTTGTGAAAAGTCCACGCATTTGCGGCAAAAAGCAAAAAAAGGACTAGTCAGTAACAATTTGTAACACACTCCTTTTGAACTCCTCGGAATTGCCGGTGAACGAGTCCACGTCGGAACTCTTCCGTCTGTCATACCCGAGCTGCGTGCGTGTCGATTGAGGGCGAGATTCCCAGTCGGAAGGCTCACAAATGGTTCTATTTTGTTGTCGGGAACATGAGATAGGATTGTACCTCGTACCTGGGGAGGATCAATAGAACACCTTAGAAAGGAACACTCTGGCAAACTAGACGTCTATTCGAAAGAGGCGAAATACAAAGAGTGGCTAAAAGACGCAAAATGCTCTGCTGTGGCGATCAAGCGCAACTGTTGCGAAGCGTCGTTGCACGGACTCTAATCTGAGCATTTGACTAACACCTAAAGAATTCCACACAGTGGAAGGAAATTCCAATCTCGTGAAAACTGGCGAGTGAAATAGCTATGGAGTAACTGTACAAGGCTGCGGGTCGCGCGTGAAATTACAACTGGCAAGCAACAAGGATCATTAACAATGTTCGAAGCACTAAAAGTCGAGCCACCAAGGTCACGTACAGCATCGGAGCCATCTAATTTGTAAAGGTCAAGAATGATATTAGCCTTATGCGAGAAAGAAATGAGTTTTTGTAGGATTCAAAGACTGCAAGTTTGTGACTCCAAAGACGAATTGCAATAACGTCATTTTGCAACAATTTGGTCAACAGACAAACGGAAACTACAATTAATTTTCACATCATCGGCAAACTGAAGTGTCTCCGAGTTGCTGACACCAGAAGCAAGGCCATTTACAAACATTGTTTATTCTTCTTCAATAAGCGTTAAAAATGGTAAATGGAGACGTTAGCTGCCCCAGGGCATGACCGGCTACTCGGATGACGCGCAAACGGCAGAAAAGGACGGACGTATTTACTCCACGAGATGGAAAGATTTTACGGAAGCCGGGCCGTGTAGCCTGGCGCGCAATGGTCGGACATGCCAACGCCCTAAAGTTGTCGTGTTCTTCGTCACAATATATCGAAAAGCAAACGTCCGAGATTCGACCCTCATTGTACGAATTCAACCCATAGGGACGTGTCTTGCATCCTGGGTAGGGCACAGTATTCAAACAATGACCCAGGTCGCTGGCAAGCTAATCGTAAAAACCCGAAGGAAGACCCAAATTATGCAGCTTTATCGAGAATAGCTTGTGATCTACCAGGTGGAACGCCTTTGAAGAATCAAAATAAATAACATCAACCTGGCCACGGGACCCAACTATAGGCGTTGAAAATTCCAAAAAATGTTACGAGGTTAGTTTCAACAGATTGTTCGTGACAAGATCCGTGCCGATTTAGGCTGAGCGCAAGCCTAAAATGAAAACTGAGCTGCTTAAAAATCACTTTTTCAAAAAGCTCGGAAGAAAGGTAGCGATGCAGTTGGTCCGTAAGTGTGGACAGACACGGTGCTTTCAGATTTGGGAACTGCCACAACCTCGGCCTTTTTTCACTCCAAAGGAAATGTACTTGTCTTTAGTTCCAAATATGCCGCAATGTGGGAGCCAATACAGTATAGACCACTTACAACGTAACCGCTTATAGTGCAGGACCGGGTATAACGCGGTTTTTTTAAACCACCGGTTCGCCTCCCATAGAACTCCATGTAATTACATACCGCTTAAAATGCAGGCGCGCGAAGGGAAATACCGGTTATAGTGCGGTCGCTGGCACAGCCCGCCGACCGCGCCGACGACTGGAGCAGCGAGCATGCTTCCCTGTGCGACACTAGATAACGGCGCGAGCCACAAACGGCTCTCGCGGGGTAAGGAGGTCGCTCGGAGAAACGAAGAGAGAGGCTTCATTTGCCACAGCGACGGAAGGACGCACGCACGTGTCGTTCATGTGCGTGCGTCCCTCCGCTGCGTTGTAAACAAACAACCGCAACGACAGACCAATCGCAGGTCGAGAAGTGTTCGCGCGCGTTGCATGCCAATCGCGGGCCGGCGGCTTCTGTCCGCAAACATGGCGTCGGTTGTGGCGTTCATCTCATCGTTCCGCGTAAAAACGCTATCCTTGACAGTGAATTTTCGTTGTGTGTCGCTATGATAACCCAGCACGTACTAGAAGGGAAGATTCACCTACTCGTGCGGCGATGTGGCGGCGCTCTCAAGACGGCAGAAACGCCCGTGTCGTCGTGTTTGTTTACTTCGGCTAAAGTGGTGCTTTCTAGCATTTGTGTTTTCGAACATCGCCCGGATTTCTTATTTGGAGCATTTCATGCTTGTGCTCAAGTTCAAGGTATTATTGGCGCGTACCGTATGAAGGATGCGAATTTTCACGCGTTTTCATCTCCGGAGAAAAGTGATTAGGGTTAGCAATTCTGAACGCTCGCAACGTCCGTCCGCAACCCGCGACGCCGTTAAAAGGCGCCAGGCAAAAGCCGCTTATTTCTTTCAAAATGTGTGACACACTTGAGAGAGATGTGTACTAGTCTGGTGAAATAAAGACTTTCCTCAAACTAAGCTTTATTTTTCATCTAACATAAAATAAATTCTTTTACAAAGGTAGGTTGTCTCATGGCATGTATTTTGGCCTGAAAAATTGATGTTTTGGTTATAACGCGGTACCGCTTATAGTGCGGATTTTCGCGACTCCCGCGACATACGTTATATGCGGTCTACACTGTATATTGCGGCACTCTTCGACAGGTAAGAATCCCATCTTGCCCGCGAGACTTTTTAGGAGCAAGTTCTGATGGCATCCATTTCACCGAACCTCATTCTATTCTTTATTCTTTCGTGTGTCAAGGAACAGCCAGAGCCCGATTGCTGGCACACAGAAAGGGACTCTTTCTACTAAAAAGGAAACTCAAAAACATTGATCCTAATAAAGCTGAATGCTCGGGGCATTTTTAAACGAGCGTTCACTGTCGAAGATGTCAACCTCCGAGCTGAGTGTATTAAAGCTATTTTGAATCTGCAACATGGGGGAAAGTGAACAAAGGTCTTGCACATAGAACGTGTCGGGGTCGTGACTTGTTGTGCATGGAACGGATAAAGAGAGCAGAGAAACAAGTTTGAAACAACTTAATGTTTCGTGCGCAGCTTTGGGCAAAAATACCTCGAAAATTTTGTTGAGCTACTAATGTCTGCAAATTGATCCTGCGCGAGCCCAAGGACAAACGAGAAAAGAGTGTAAACAGGGGACGGAGGGCAAAGCGCGTAGAGCGCCGATGCACCGACGCGGGCAGGGAGCAGAGTCCCGACGCTACTCACGTCATCCGACGCTGCCCGACTCCTGTCGAGACGGGGTCGAAGGAGCGATGGAGCCCGGAGGAAGTCATCCCTCGGGGAACCCCCCGATGCCTGCGGCGTACACGTGCCTTGTACGGGCTGTTTACCAAAAGTCGCTTACATCTGCGAGGTTGAGAAAAGTGGCCGGCCCAAGTCCGAAATCGCCACAGCATTTGACATTCCTGCGTCGGCTGTTCGACACTGTCCACCATTTTGCGGAACAAGCGAGGCATATTGGACGGGTTCGAGAAGCTTCTTGTGCAAGAGAAAGCGGTGAAAGATCCCCGACTGCTTGGCGCACACTTTCTCTCGTGAGCATGCTGGCCGAGCCGACGCACGATTCCCAGAGCTGCAACAATCTCTACGGGAGTTTGCGCAAACATGTTGGCAAAACCCCCGTGGATAACCTTGATTCCTTTGTGCTCGTCTTTGTGGACATTCTGGTTGTTGCTCCCGCCACGTATGCTGCGATGGACCTTGCGTGCAGCCGGTGTAAACACGAAGCGACGTCCGAGAGGCACCTCGGGAAACGCCGACGACTGCGGAGACGCGAAACACCCCACGGTTGCTTGGAAACAAAGTGGAGTGCAGCGGTGGTGACGGTGTTCTTGCGACGCCTGGAGCAGTTCGAGGAGATGTGGTGCTCGGATGAAATTATCGGCAAACTCCACTTCATTTTTTGTTTCCTCAGTCAAGCTGCCGCTTGTTGTTCATCACCGAGGTTTGTTCGATTAAATCTACGGTCAGAGTGTTCCTCAGTGTTCCCGTCCACCTTCTTTGTCCATTAGACTCCTTAATGTAACTGTTGGGAAGCTTAAACTTCCCAATGACCAGATTCGGGAGTTTGGCTTTTAAGAGTGCCTATGTTTATTGAAGCAACACTTGTTTGCAAGATTTGTCGTGGGACAGTTAGCCCTTGCAATCGTCATTGCAATTGGGAGTATTACCTAACTTCTCAGCTTGGTGTATGTCTTTGTCCATAAATTATTTCCCTTTATTTTAAATTTCTGAAAAATTGGGAACACATTCAAATTGGTCAGAATTTCGGAGATTCGGGAATCTACCAAAAATAAACTCCGATGAAGCCCGACTTTCGAGCAAAAAATGAAAGCCGTTACAACTCCCTGTAATGCCGAATTAAGAGAAGGAGGGAAGGGTACTGAGCGGAGGAACAACTCCCTCCTCTTCACCTTATCCTCCTGCCTGCTAGCCCTCGCTTTGAGCGCCGTCGGCGTGATTGTGAGGTCACGTGACTCTCGTGACCTCACGGGGGTCACGTGACCTTACGGGGCTCACGTGACCTTACGGGGCTCACGTGACCTCACGGGGCTCACGTGACCTCACGGGGTTCACGTGACCTCACGGGGCTCACGTGACCTCACGGGGCTCACGTGACCTCGCGGGGGTCTTGAGACGTCACCCGGGTCATTGTGATGACGTCATCGGCATCGTCATCAGCATCGTGATGATGTCATCACGATGCTGATGCATTGTGCAATTACACTGACGCTGACACCGCTCAAGCCGGAAACGAGCACCTAAGAGCTGCGCTCTAATAATAAATTGCGAAAGCCACCCTCCAAATTTCGGGAAAAATAAACTCGGAAAATTCTCCTGTACCAAAATGAAGATTGTCGCGCATAATCGCCCGGGGGTTTCCCCTCTGTCGCCTGCGTGTTCCGAAATTAAAAGGGGATCTTCGGGGGTCCTTTGTCCAGCCAACCATTGCTCCCCTAGTGGCCAAGTCCACAACCGTGGGCTTAGAGGTTAAAAGCGCTTTCATCATATGTCTGGATTTGACGGTGTTTATATGTTTTTGCACGAGTAAACTTCAGTGGTGTTGGTCTCCTTCACTTATCCGTGGTTTTTAGCGTTTTTAACCTCTAAACTATGACTCATCAAGAAGCCCAAGTGCATAACCTTTTCCACTCATGGGGGACAGTGAGGCAAATTCTTTGTTTGTATTTCTCGCGGTGCAGTCGGCCGGCGTAGCCGAACGCGGCGTTTGGATGAGGCTGGCCTCGTGTCAAATTTACGCCCCAGGCTCGATGGACGCGGTGGGCCAAACTATTCCAGTCTAGAGAAGTTGGAGAAACACCGAGCTCTGTAGAAAACAAACTGGACAAAGTGCCCCCCTACACGCTTGCAGTAAATTTGTTACTTTCTAATTACTGGAGGAAAACAACGCATTCTTTGCGATTCTAGGACTCTAAAGTAAAAATTAAATAAGCCTTATTATTATTATACGCGAGATGAAACCAAATAACCGGTTTGAGTTGTATTCGTCTGGATAACCGGCTTTTGAAGCTGGACTCGCTTCCCTCCGATTTAAGCGAATATCTGGGTGGACGGATGTTTGCACACTCTAGTTCTAGCCACTATTTGGCTCCAAGTGTGCTCATTATACGCCTTTCCAAAAAACACTCGACCCCAGGGGCAACAAACCGTCTTCGAGCCCAGTCACTGGGTTTGAGGATAGACTCTCACCGGCGTCCCTCCTAACCCTAACCGAGGGGACTGTGATTTCAGTAGGCGCAGCCCGCATAGGCGCAGTTTCAAACGCTGCTGGCGGCTAAATTCTCGTCCTTTCCCGCTATATTTTGTGTCTCATGGTACATGTATTTTCCCAAGCACATTGAGAAAGCATTGTGCCACATTTAAAAAAACAAAAAAGCAAAAAAAAACCCTAAAAAACCTGTAAACTATTTTTGTTGGGTACGCGCGCGACAGAACGAATGTGACTGGAATGTATAGTTCTAGTTATTTCTGTTTTTTTCTTGCGATAAGTTGTGACGGCGCCGCGGAATTCGCCGAATGTGAAACGACAGAGCGGTTTGCTGTCAAAAATAAATTGCAACAGAAGAGGGCCGAAAGCCATGCATTTTTCACGCTCACAAATAACGTGTTTACCGATGGACGGGACACGGACATACAATTGAGGAAGTGTTAACATTCAAACAATATATCGTACGTACCACACGATGTAGCGTTATCCGAAAATAATCTATTTGAGAAAAATCTCAAATAACATAGTCACAGTCGACGACAGTGACATCTTCACGATCGGACGGAATCCGACATGGCCTCGTTTTGGGGCACGTTTTGGGGAGAGCTTCCTTTTTTTCACAACCGCAGCGAGGCAAAGAAACAAACGCGACTGACCCGTTTCTCACCCCAACCCGGACAACTATTTTTGGAGACGACTGAGTATTCTACGCGGATTGTCTGTAACAAGGGGGAGAACAATGTTCGCAAAATCGCGTCAAGGGTCGTTCCACGTCCTTTACCTTCTTCGTTTCCCGTGAATATAAAGCAGAAAAACTTGAATGGCAGGCACTTACCAGCCTTATTTCTCACAATGGAAGATAACACAGAAAGGGTACGCAGCACGCATAAAAAAAAATTAAGTGGAAAATTTCAAGAGGGGCGAAAAAACGCCGAATGTAAAACCGCAAAAACGTAGGTAAAGAACCGCGCTGAGCGGGTCTTCACAGTTCTAGGGAGTGGCAGAAAATTTCCAGTTGATAGAGGGCGCGAGAGTCGCACCAGCCGCATCAGCATCAGCAACATGGCGGCGGCCTGGGAGCGTTTTTTGGAAAGGTGTATAGCTGGGAAGTTGTTTGGTTTCCCGGCAATTTGCATCGCGATTGGGAGGCCATTAGGGAGAGGTTTTGTTGCAGGTTGATCAAGGCCCTGGGAGAGATTGGCCAGGACCCGGGCCGAGTGGACCTGGACCGGATGTCGGTCGTCATCCAGAGACGCAAGCTCAGGATTCTCAATCAGGTAACGCTCCTTCCCGCTCGGATCGCCTCGAGGCGCTTCTGCCGTTCCCGGACTGCGCGTCCCAGTCTCCGGTTGACTGCACGGCTCGCTTGTGCGCACAAGACGCGCTCACATCGACCCGAGGAGTGCGATGTGGCGCGAAAAAAAACCATTTGCAAGCACCGGTATTTTTATTTAGAGTGTTGGCCGATGGCGGTGGTTCTGAGCCACCAATGTTTCGGGGAGTCCTTTGGGAAGAGTGGAAGTGTGGGACGGTTACTCTCATGAAGGGTAATAGAAAAGCACTAAATGCGTGCAAACCAACTTCGAAGCTCAGAAACTGAGAATGATCAACCTACTCGCTCTACCCAGCATCAATATAAAAAAAAAGGTTTCAGAAATTGCTGTTGCTACGCTGATTCTCAACGAAATGCCCGAGCTTTTAGCGCGGGGGTCCCGACTCGGCGAAGGATCGGAATTCCAACCTCGCAACGGCCCGCACACTTTTGCGTTCAAAGAGCCAGATGGTTCTTCCGGACGTGCAGTCTCGGACGCAGCCACCGCAGCTTCCCTCGATGGCCTCGTACGGTCTGCCCACCGTTGTCTCGGAAGAGCCAACCTCCCAGGTGTGGGCAGTTGGTCGCAAACGGCGTCGTTGTTGCGCCTCAGTTTTATCTTGCGCATACGGGGAAACGGTGCCGTCGTAAGATCCTCGGTAGCATCACTGGAAATGTGCGAGAAGATTCTTTCCCTTCTGTAAGAGGGAAAAAAGGAGCGAACAAACGAAGTGCAAGAGCACGGCAAATACCCTGCCGCAGCCCCACGAAACAAACTAAGGACGACTGCGTGCACTGGGGAAATGCATCGAAAAAGGGTTTCTTGCGAGACTGAACCGACGGTCGAGGGCTTTGGGGAACCCGGGAAGGCCTCCGGGACCCCATTTGAGAACCACTCGCTTTAATTGCCCAACTGGGTACTACCTGGGAGCAGGGGTAAACTGGGGTATTTTCACGGTTAAAGTTGAGGCTCGGGCTAGTCGGTACGACATGCGAAAACGGCACAAAGGACCAGGGACCGGATGAACTACACGGACAGAGCGCCAACTCGCTACTCAATTTTATAGATCAAAATGGCGCCATATGTATCGGCGCCGTCGGGAGCAAAAAAGAGCGCGTGTATAAAACATGCGTACCTTTAAAAAAAGGTAAAGAAAAGCGGCGAGTAAAAGATACTGCGCACAACGCGGCCCAAGTCACGGTGGGAGGAAAGCAATCTCTTTTCTCGAGAGGGCAATTGAAGGACGCCCGACACAAGCGTCGCCTTATCTCGCTATTTCTTAGGCCTGGAGAATTTCACGCGTCGACTGGTCTCGGTGAGGTTTTACAACCTCGCATGTTTGAAACTCCGACACGCGGCGACCGTCGCGGCAATAAATGCCGGGGTGACCAGATGTCGCCGAGGGCACATTGTAAGCGTGCTCTCTTAGCCTGTCATTAAGATGGTGGCTCGCCTAACGCTTGCCACACGACAGAGGAAGCGAATCAACGACCCTTTTGGCACAATTGACGTCGCAATGTTTCGTCTCGCAAGTGCCGCATCCCTTGCAGAGGGATTGACGGCTCCGCACAACCTTGACAGTTTGTCAGGAGCAGAGAACAACACGTGCACGTCACATCTGCCTGCGATACTTTTCAGGTTGTGGGACAAACCGGGAAGAATGACGACAAACTTTATTTTTTTCGCGCGCTTTTTTGGCGGTGTCTCATCATGTCAAAGGCCCAATCTTTATTTGTTTGAGCAGAGACTCAGACTTTGCTATCAATGGGTGGAAGGGTAATTCGGCGGCTGCGAGGCGTTCAGTTTGCTCGTCGAAGCTCGGTTGGATTTCGTGAAACTTGCGAAGGGCGTGTCCAAGCGGGTCCTTGCAATCGCCCGCTTTACAATTTTTTTTGTGCGCCGACTCGGGGGGGCAACGGAGGCTTGCCAGCGTGTGGTTCGCAAGCCCAACATCTATGATTCGGTCGCGTAGTTAAGGGCAATTCTAATCGATAAAATGTAGTTGGGAGTGGGCGCCCCGTACGCGTATTTCTTTGTCCGGTCCCTCGCCCTTTGTGCCTTTAATTCTATTCTGGCGGGTCCCCCGAGCTCCCCAATTTTCTTGGCCGACCCCTAAGCAGAGCGCTTTTTCAGTTTGGGCAGTTCTTTAGCAGATCCGAGCCCCTCGTCGGTGTCAACCCGCAATTGGACGCTCCCTGGCACGCGTCGCACTCTTTACGAGGTTTGTGGACTTTTGCGCCGCCGTACCGCGTCTGCGTCGAAACTGGCGGCAGTTCCTCGACTTGGATTGGACGGGGAATCCTCGAGATAAATTTAAGAACCCCCGCTCTACAGTATGGGTGCACCGAACGTCCAGTCTCGTAAGCACGCTTCGACTTTGCTTCCCCATATGCTCTTGGAACCCTGTTCAAACTTCGCGCGTAGTTACCTTCAACGACGGTGAGTGCAGTCGAAAAGCACCTCCGGTGTTTGTGCACTTATTATTGCTTTCTTTTTTCCCTCCTATCGTTGGGGACTGTATAATTTTGCGAAATAAGTAAATCTCGAATGTGTCGTAGCCGAACTGACCAATATTCCAATTCCAAGGTGCGATGGCGAACGAAATAGGAACGAGAATGTTCTTTGTGTGTGCCGTTTCTTTTTTATCGTGCCTCTCTGGGTCTCTGGAGAAAGAAGCTTTTGTGGGCGTTGTCAACAGTCGAGACTGCTTGCAGATGGAGACCTGCCCTCACGAGACAGTGGCCAGCAATGTCATTGGAGACTTCCTCTACGGGGACACGGTGGACGACGTACGTATTCCCCGCCCAATCGGGCTCCAGGGGAAGGAGCTCCGAGCGGGCACGGCCGGAAAGCCCCGCTACGGCGAGATGGGGACGGCCAAGAGCCGACGGCGTGCTCGCTCGTCCAAACTGAAAGGGACCATGAAATGATTTTAAAATCGAGTTTCATCCACCGCACGTCGTAAAAGGTGTGAAAAGAAACAAAAAAACACAAAAATAGGGAGCCAAAAAAAATTATTTGCTATAGAACTTTTAAAAGAAAACTGGACTCTTTTGCGCCTTCCTTCCTTCGCCTGTTCACTACGATGCATCCGCGGAAATGGAGCACGTCAGCCAAATCCAGGTCGCCTATTGGGTAAGAGCCTACCTCACCAGCTCCGTGATCGTAAACAATAAATAGCCGGCGAATGTTTCCTAAAAGTTTTGTTAAATAATATTCAGATCCACATTTTGTAGCATAATTAGAGATGTGTGGCGAAAATTGCCAAATTTGATAATGCTAAGAGCCAATCGCCATCTATCGTGTGGTAAACGAAGCAACTACTGCGCGTGCGCAGTAGGGCAGGGCCGACAGTTACTTGGGTGGCGGCGGCCGCCGACGAACGTTTATTTTCTTTGTTTTCCTTCCTCTCAAAACTCTGACTGACTGAACGTTTATTTTTCTACGTGTTCTTCCCGCGCGTGCCGACTTCAAGCAGCAAGAAAACAGTACTTAAAACAGACCACGACGAACAAGAACGCTGGATCCACCGACTCCGACGAAGCGAGCTGCTGCTCAGAATATAGGCCTAGCAGGCATTCCGACTCGGCGCTGCGTTGCTTCGTCGCAAGACCGTCTGCCTACGACCGGCTGGCGTGCTAAATGGAATATGCCCGCGCGACCCTTGTGGACCCTTCCCGTATTATAGTTTGATCACTGACCTCAATTCTAGATTAAGGGGTGAGGTCAATCTCTCCCCCTTGTTTTCCGAGGCAGTGCCGAGGCAGTGTTGACGAACTCTCGTCGAAAAGGGACTCTCGTCGATTCTATCTTGTTTTGTGTGATATAGAGCTGAAATAAACGCCGTATGGATTACCTTCGTAACACGGTATGTACACTTTGTTATTGGTATGCCATTTTTATTCTGACAGACTGCACGTCACTGTCGAGCTATAACAGTTCGTGGGAGGTATACGTACAACCCCGGTCCAACCTTTCTTTGCCGAGTGTCGCGTCAGTATCGAGTTGAAATCGTAAAAGAACGGTCCCGAAGCGCTTACAAACAGCGCGAATACAGCACTTTCATCGAACGCGCGCGTCCGCTCCGAGTGTAAACAGGTATTTACGTGGCTCTTGCTGACACTCGTAGTTCAAACGTATCTTTTTTAACGTCGGCTCGCTCCTGCATCTCCGAGGCCGCGAAAAACGCCATCTACGTCGCTTTGCAAACGACTGACACGCGCCGGCCCTTCTGCCAACAATGACAGGGTGGTTGACTTCTGGAGTCTTCACCGGAAGACTCGCTGCACTTCCCAACAGGCATACCGGCGTATGGGACTAGTCCCATGCTGTCGCTGTAGCGCAACATGTCTCATTGAATTTCGCTCAGCTGCGATGCAGCGATGAGAGGCGCCGATTCAGGAAATACGTCGGTGACATCAGCGCAGTAAAACCTACCGGCGCACCCCAACTCGTTGCCGCTAACACTCCCATTCTCCTATTGCCGAGAGAACTTCCGGTTCCGGAAACGGTTTACGTCACGGCTTGTTTTGCGGTCAGTTGGAGAGAATGAAAAAGTCGATATTTCAATAATTTTTTGTGTAGAAGTTAATAAACAGAGACGAAAATGGATGCCTGTTTGGCATTCAGTGAACATTGACGGTTTAATGTAAAAGTTATCTGGAAAAAGTAAAAAGGTCATTTCATGGTCCCTTGAACAAAACGACTCGGAAGTGGGCAGCCGGTAAATGTGAGCCGTCTTTTCTCCCTCTACACGGGCAGTTTCACCATATTTCGGCCACAGCTACGCGTCGCAAAGAAAACCGTCGGTGTCGTATTGGTGATCACCCAGGGGCCGGTGTAGTTAGCTTCGTTAAAGGGGCACACCAAAATCAGTCTTTTTTTTACCGTCTTAAGGTGGGACTAGGCTACTGAAATATGTTTTTTTATTTATTTAGATACCTTGCTGAAAGTTGGCATGCATAGTATATATATCATTGGATGGTGATTTCAAATCTGCAGTGGAATTACAGATATCTCTTTTAGAACAAAAGATATGGCAAAATGTAAAATTCCAATAAGGTAGTTTCTTACAAATCGTTATGGTAATTTCACATAAAAAAATTTATATTTTAACAATATGCAGTGATTTCCAAGGGTTCATCATGTATCCTAGAGCTAATTGATTGTTTACAAAGCCATTTTGTCTACCAGTAATAAATCGTGGAATTTCAAAGCAAAAACTTGTCACTAAATAATCTATGTTTCAGCTAATTACTTTTTATTTACTGATCCTAGATGAAAAAGAAAAGCTTTAGGATACACCTCAGTTGTTACTGAAAACAATGATACCAAGCTTACTGAAATCCGCCCATGCAAACATTATGAAAACTTCCATAAGGCAATGGCTCTGGACAAAAAAGACAAAGGTAAGAAAATCGCACTTGAAGTTTTCCGATGTTGGCACTTTTATATATTAAGTCTAAAGAAAAAAGAAAAGCTTTAGGGTGCAGTTCAGTTGTTACTGAAAACAAAAACACCAAGCTTATTGCAATCGGCTTATGGAGACATAATCAAAACATCCGTAGAAAAATGGCACCTGACAAAAAACAAAACACGAAACCACGAAACTAGTTCAGTAGTCTCCGATGTGTGCACACGGTCATAGCAGTCCTGGGCTATAGTCCTGGGTCCTGGCAGGCTTGTTTCTCTTGGCCATCCTCTTCTTGACCTTTTCACTTTCAGAGTGAGCCTTGTTGGCCTTGCGAAGCCTCCGCCTGTCCTTCTCAAGACTCCTGCGAATCAGGCAGCTACCTGTACTGTAGCCAAGCTGTGCTGCTACAGCCTTTCTCGTCTTTGCCATTCCCTTGTTGAAGCGTGACACGGCCTCAGCGACAGCCCTCTGTTCTTAGAGTTCTGGCCCCAGATCACAGAGTGTAGGCCCTCTATGGCATTCTGCGTCGTGCCATCACTGCAGCGGTTCAGAAGTGGCCAGTTGCCCAGCATCCTCTTACTGACCTTTTCACTCTCAGAGTGGGCCTTGCTGGCCTTGCGAAGCCTCCGCCTATCCTTCTCAAGACTCCTGCGAATCAGGCAGCTACCTGTGCTGTAGCGAAGCTGTGCTGCTACAGCCTTGTTCGTCTTTGCCATTCCCTGGTTGAAGCGTGACACGGCTTCAGCGACAGCCCTCTGTTCTTAGAGTTCTGGCCCCAGATCACAGAGTGTAGGCCCTCTATGGCATTCTGCGTCGTGCCATCGCTGCAGCGCTTCAGGAGTGCCCGGTTGCCCAGCATCCTCTTCTTGACCTTTTCACTCTCAGAGTGAGACTTGTTGGCCTTGCGAAGCCTCCACCTGTCCTTCTCGAAGATTCCTGCGAATCAGGCAGCTACCTGTGCTGTAGCCAAGCTGTGCTGCTACAGCCTTGTTCGTCTTTGCCATTCCCTGGTTGAAGCGTGACACGGCTTCAGCGACAGCCCTCTGTTCTTAGAGTTCTGGCCCCAGATCACAGAGTGTAGGCCCTCTATGGCATTCTGCGTCGTGCCATCGCTGCAGCGCTTCAGGAGTGCCGGTTGCCCAGCATCCTCTTCTTGACCTTTTCACTCTCAGAGTGAGACTTGTTGGCCTTGCGAAGCCTCCACCTGTCCTTCTCGAAGATTCCTGCGAATCAGGCAGCTACCTGTGCTGTAGCCAAGCTGTGCTGCTACAGCCTTGCTCGTCTTTGCCATTCCCTGGTTGAAGCGTGACACGGCTTCAGCGACAGCCCTCTGTTCTTAGAGTTCTGGCCCCAGATCACAGAGTGTAGGCCCTCTATGGCATTCTGCGTCGTGCCATCACTGCAGCGCTTCAGGAGTGCCCGGTTGCCTGGCCATCCTCTTCTTGACCTTTTCACTCTCAGAGTAAGCCTTGTTGGCTTTGCGAAGCCTCCGCCTGTCCTTCTCGAGATTCCTGCGAATGAGGCAGCTACCTGTGCTGTAGCCAAGCTGTGCTGCTACAGCCTTGCTCGTCTTTGCCATTCCCTGGTTGAAGCGTGACACGGCCTCAGCGACAGCCCTCTGTTCTTAGAGTTCTGGCCCCAGATCACAGAGTGTAGGCCGTCTATGGCATTCTGCGTCGTGCCATCACTGCAGCGCTTCAGGAGTGCCCGGTTGCCCAGCATCCTCTTCTTGACCTTTTAACTCTCAGAGTGAGACTTGTTGGCCTTGCGAAGCCTCCGCCTGTTCTTCTTGAGATTCCTGCGAATCAGGCAGCTACCTGTGCTGTAGCCAAGCTGTGCTGCTACAGCCTTGCTCGTCTTTGCCATTCCGTGGTTGAAGCGTGACACGGCTTCAGCGACAGCCCTCTGTTTTTGGAGTTCTGGCCCCAGATCACAGAGTGTAGGCAATCTATGGCATTCTGCGTCGTGCCATCACTGCAGCGCTTCAAGGGTGCCCGGTTGCCCGGCCATCCTCTTCTTGACGTTTTCACTCTCAGAGTGAGACTTGTTGGCCTTGCGAAGCCTCCGCCTGTTCTTCTCGAGATTCCTGCGAATCAGGCAGCTACCTGTGCTGTAGCCAAGCTGTGCTGCTACAGCCTTGCTCGTCTTTGCCATTCCCTGGTTGAAGCGTGACACGGCTTCAGCGACAGCCCTCTGTTCTTAGAGTTCTGGCCCCAGATCACAGAGTGTAGGCCCTCTATGGCATTCTGTGTCGTGCCATCACTGCAGCGCTTCAGGAGTGCCTGGTTGCCCAGCATCCTCTTCTTGACCTTTTCACTCTCAGAGTGAGACTTGTTGGCCTTGCGAAGCCTCCGCCTGTTCTACTCGAGATTCCTGTGAATCAGGCAGCTACCTGTGCTGTAGCCAAGCTGTGCTGCTACAGCCTTGCTCGTCTTTGCCATTCCCTGGTTGAAGCGTGACACGGCTTCAGCGACAGCCCTCTGTTCTTAGAGTTCTGGCCCCAGATCACAGTGTAGGCCCTCTATGGCATTCTGCGTGGTGCCATCACTGCAGCGCTTCAGGAGTGCCCGGTTGCCTGGCCATCCTCTTCTTGACCTTTTCACTCTCAGAGTAAGCCTTGTTGGCTTTGCGAAGCCTCCGCCTGTCCTTCTCGAAATTCCTGCGAATGAGGCAGCTACCTGTGCTATAGCCAAGCTGTGCTGCTACAGCCTTGCTCGTCTTTGCCATTCCCTGGTTGAAGCGTGACACGGCCTCAGCGACAGCCCTCTGTTCTTAGAGTTCTGGCCCCAGATCACAGAGTGTAGGCCCTCTATGGCATTCTGCGTCGTGCCATCACTGCAGCGCTTCAGGAGTGCCCAGTTGCCCAGCATCCTCTTCTTGACCTTTTCACTCTCAGAGTGAGACTTGTTGGCCTTGCGAAGCCTCCGCCTGTTCTTCTCGAGATTCCTGCGAATCAGGCAGCTACCTGTGCTGTAGCCAAGCTGTGCTGCTACAGCCTTGCTCGTCTTTGCCATTCCCTGGTTGAAGCGTGACACGGCTTCAGCGACAGCCCTCTGTTCTTAGAGTTCTGGCCCCAGATCACAGAGTGTAGGCCCTCTGTGGCATTCTGCGTGGTGCCATCACTGCAGCGCTTCAGGAGTGCCCGGTTGCCTGGCCATCCTCTTCTTGACCTTTTCACTCTCAGAGTAAGCCTTGTTGGCTTTGCGAAGCCTCCGCCTGTCCTTCTCGAGATTCCTGCGAATGAGGCAGCTACCTGTGCTGTAGCCAAGCTGTGCTGCTACAGCCTTGCTCGTCTTTGCCATTCCCTGGTTGAAGCGTGACACGGCCTCAGCGACAGCCCTCTGTTTTTAGAGTTCTGGCCCCAGATCACAGAGTGTAGGCCCTCTATGGCATTCTGCGTCGTGCCATCACTGCAGCGCTTCAGGAGTGCCCGGTTGCCCAGAATCCTCTTCT
This sequence comes from Ixodes scapularis, assembly GCF_016920785.2. Taxonomy (NCBI): domain Eukaryota; kingdom Metazoa; phylum Arthropoda; class Arachnida; order Ixodida; family Ixodidae; genus Ixodes; species Ixodes scapularis. The sequence goes on along the minus strand of NW_024609868.1, from coordinate 416,931 downwards.
TGACCTTTTCACTCTCAGAGTGAGACTTGTTGGCCTTGCGAAGCCTCCGCCTGTTCTACTCGAGATTCCTGCGAATCAGGCAGCTACCTGTGCTGTAGCCAAGCTGTGCTGCTACAGCCTTGCTCGTCTTTGCCATTCCCTGGTTGAAGCGTGACACGGCTTCAGCGACAGCCCTCTGTTCTTAGAGTTCTGGCCCCAGATCAGAGTGTAGGCCCTCTATGGCATTCTGCGTCGTGCCATCACTGCAGCGCTTCAGGAGTGCCCGGTTGCCCAGCATCCTCTTCTTGACCTTTTCACTCTCAGAGTGAGACTTGTTGGCCTTGCGAAGCCTCCGCCTGTTCTTCTCGAGATTCCTGCGAATCAGGCAGCTACCTGTGCTGCAGCCGAGCTGTGCTGCTACAGCCTTGCTCGTCTTTGCCATTCCCTGGTTGAAGCGTGACACGGCTTCAGCGACAGCCCTCTGTTTTTGGAGTTCTGGCCCCAGATCACAGAGTGTAGGCAATCTATGGCATTCTGCGTCGTGCCATCACTGCAGCGCTTCAAGGGTGCCCGGTTGCCTGGCCATCCTCTTCTTGACCTTTTCACTCTCAGAGTGAGACTTGTTGGCCTTGCGAAGCCTCCGCCTGTTCTTCTCGAGATTCCTGCGAATCAGGCAGCTACCTGTGCTGTAGCCAAGCTGTGCTGCTACAGCCTTGCTCGTCTTTGCCATTCCCTGGTTGAAGCGTGACACGGCTTCAGCGACAGCCCTCTGTTCTTAGAGTTCTGGCCCCAGATCACAGAGTGTAGGCCCTCTATGGCATTCTGCGTCGTGCCATCACTGCAGCGCTTCAGGAGTGCCTGGTTGCCCAGCATCCTCTTCTTGACCTTTTCACTCTCAGAGTGAGACTTGTTGGCCTTGCGAAGCCTCCGCCTGTTCTACCCGAGATTCCTGCGAATCAGGCAGCTACCTGTGCTGTAGCCAAGCTGTGCTGCTACAGCCTTGCTCGTCTTTGCCATTCCCTGGTTGAAGCGTGACACGGCTTCAGCGACAGCCCTCTGTTCTTAGAGTTTTGGCCCCAGATCACAGAGTGTAGGCCCTCTATGGCATTCTGCGTGGTGCCATCACTGCAGCGCTTCAGGAGTGCCCGGTTGCCTGGCCATCCTCTTCTTGACCTTTTCACTCTCAGAGTAAGCCTTGTTGGCTTTGCGAAGCCTCCGCCTGTCCTTCTCGAGATTCCTGCGAATGAGGCAGCTACCTGTGCTGTAGCCAAGCTGTGCTGCTACAGCCTTGCTCGTCTTTGCCATTCCCTGGTTGAAGCGTGACACGGCTTCAGCGACAGCCCTCTGTTTTTGGAGTTCTGGCCCCAGATCACAGAGTGTAGGCAATCTATGGCATTCTGCGTCGTGCCATCAGTGCAGCGCTTCAGGGGTGCCCGGTTGCCTGGCCATCCTCTTCTTGACCTTTTCACTCTCAGAGTCAGCCTTGTTGGCCTTGCGAAGCCTCCGCCTGTTCTTCTCAAGATTCCTGCAAATCAGGCAGCTACCTGTGCTGTAGCCAAGCTGTGCTGCTACAGCCTTGCTCGTCTTTGCCATTCCCTGGTTGAAGCGTGACACGGCTTCAGCGACAGCCCTCTGTTCTTAGAGTTCTGGCCCCAGATCACGGAGTGTAGGCCCTCTACGGCATTCTGCGTCGTGCCATCACTGCAGCGCTTCAGGAGTGCCCGGTTGCCCAGCATCCTCTTCTTGACCTTTTCACTCTCAGAGTGAGACTTGTTGGCCTTGCGAAGCCTCCGCCTGTTCTTCTCGAGATTCCTGCGAATCAGGCAGCTACCTGTGCTGTAGCCAAGCTGTGCTGCTACAGCCTTGCTCGTCTTTGCCATTCCCTGGTTGAAGCGTGACACGGCTTCAGCGACAGCCCTCTGTTTTTGGAGTTCTGGCCCCAGATCACAGAGTGTAGGCCCTCTATGGCATTCTGCGTCGTGCCATCACTGCAGCGCTTCAGGAGTGCCCGGTTGCCCAGCATCCTCTTCTTGACCTTTTCACTCTCAGAATAAGCCTTGTTGGCTTTGCGAAGCCTCCGCCTGTCCTTCTCAAGATTCCTGCGAATGAGGCAGCTACCTGTGCTGTAGCCAAGCTGTGCTGCTACAGCCTTGCTCGTCTTTGCCATTCCCTGGTTGAAGCGTGACACGGCTTCAGCGACAGCCCTCTGTTCTTAGAGTTCTGGCCCCAGATCACAGAGTGTAGGCCCTCTATGGCATTCTGCGTCGTGCCATCACTGCAGCGCTTCAGGAGTGCCCAGTTGCCTGGCCATCCTCTTCTTGACCTTTTCACTCTCAGAGTAAGCCTTGTTGACTTTGCGAAGCCTCCGCCTGTCCTTCTCAAGATTCCTGCGAATGAGGCAGCTACCTGTGCTGTAGCCAAGCTGTGCTGCTACAGCCTTGCTCGTCTTTGCCATTCCGTGGTTGAAGCGTGACATGGCTTCAGCGACAGCCCTCTGTTCTTAGAGTTCTGGCCCCAGATCACAGAGTGTAGGCCCTCTATGGCATTCTGCGTCGTGCCATCACTGCAGCGCTTCAGGAGTGCCCGGTTGCCTGGCCATCCTCTTGACCTTTTCACTCTCAGAGTGAGCCTTGTTGGCCTTGCGAAGCCTCCGCCTGTTCTTCTCAAGATTCCTGCGAATCAGGCAGCTACCTGTGCTGTAGCCAAGCTGTGCTGCTACAGCCTTGCTCGTCTTTGCCATTCCCTGGTTGAAGCGTGACACGGCTTCAGCGACAGCCCGCTTTTCTTAGAGTTCTGGCCCCAGATCACAGAGTGTAGGCCCTCTATGGCATTCTGCGTCGTGCCATCACTGCAGCGCTTCAGGAGTGCCCGGTTGCCTGGCCATCCTCTTCTTGACCTTTTCACTCTCAGAGTGAGCCTTGTTGGCCTTGCGAAGCCTCCGCCTGTTCTTCTCAAGATTCCTGCGAATCAGGCAGCTACCTGTGCTGTAGCCAAGCTGTGCTGCTACAGCCTTGCTCGTCTTTGCCATTCCCTGGTTGAAGCGTGACACGGCTTCAGCGACAGCCCGCTTTTCTTAGAGTTCTGGCCCCAGATCACAGAGTGTAGGCCCTCTATGGCATTCTGCGTCGTGCCATCACTGCAGCGCTTCAGGAGTGCCCGGTTGCCTGGCCATCCTCTTCTTGACCTTTCCACTCTCAGAGTGAGCCTTGTTGGCCTTGCGAAGCCTCCGCCTGTTCTTCTCAAGATTCCTGCGAATCAGGCAGCTACCTGTGCTGTAGCCAAGCTGTGCTGCTACAGCCTTGCTCGTCTTTGCCATTCCCTGGTTGAAGCGTGACACGGCTTCAGCGACAGCCCGCTTTTCTTAGAGTTCTGGCCCCAGATCACAGAGTGTAGGCCCTCTATGGCATTCTGCGTCGTGCCATCACTGCAGCGCTTCAGGAGTGCCCGGTTGCCTGGCCATCCTCTTCTTGACCTTTCCACTCTCAGAGTGAGCCTTGTTGGCCTTGCGAAGCCTCCGCCTGTTCTTCTCAAGATTCCTGCGAATCAGGCAGCTACCTGTGCTGTAGCCAAGCTGTGCTGCTACAGCCTTGCTCGTCTTTGCCATTCCCTGGTTGAAGCGTGACACGGCTTCAGCGACAGCCCGCTTTTCTTAGAGTTCTGGCCCCAGATCACAGAGTGTAGGCCCTCTATGGCATTCTGCGTCGTGCCATCACTGCAGCGCTTCAGGAGTGCCCGGTTGCCTGGCCATCCTCTTCTTGACCTTTTCACTCTCAGAGTGAGCCTTGTTGGCCTTGCGAAGCCTCCGCCTGTTCTTCTCAAGATTCCTGCGAATCAGGCAGCTACCTGTGCTGTAGCCAAGCTGTGCTGCTACAGCCTTGCTTGTCTTTGCCATTCCCTGGTTGAAGCGTGACACGGCTTCAGCGACAGCCCTCTGTTCTTAGAGTTCTGGCCCCAGATCACAGAGTGTAGGCCCTCTATGGCATTCTGCGTCGTGCCCTGACTGCAGCGCTTCAGGGGTGCCCGGTCGCCCAGCCTCTCAAAGACTGGCTCCAGCGCAGTGCGAATGAAGCCTGGCAGTGGGTTCTTGTGTGGTGATGGCTCCTCGTGTTTGGTCAGTGCCCGGTTGTAGGAGCACCAGGAACTGTCCCCCTCGGGACAGTGGCTGTGGTCCGGGGCTTCATCTGTCGAGGTCATGTGCAACAAAGTTGCTTGCACTGCCTTTTCCATCCCTGGCACATCATGCTTGTGGCTCCTCAAGGCATACCCATAGTTGTTATTTTTTTTATCTTGTCCTGGGTGAGCTTTCCGTTTCCTCCGAGCGACTCTCCCTTCGCCTTCTTCTCCACCAGTGTACGGAGAGCTGCTCCCATCCGCTTGTGTTTGGGCAGTCTTTTTTCTCAATGTCGAGGTATCCACAGACGCTGCCCTGTGTCAGGGCATGGAAGGTGCGGCTGTCACCATCGGAAAGGGTGGTGGTGTAGCGCAGTCCATTCTTCGCCAGGGACCGCCTGAACAGAATGAGGGCTGCCTCGGTTTCCATACGTCCTGCGTTGCAGTCAATGTTCTTCATGCACTTGTGGTTGATCACCCAGTCCCCATAGCTGTCGTCGTCTGGGTCGGGTGCACCCTGGCAGCCACGGCAGTACTTTGAGAGGACAACGTGGTCCAGCACCAGGCCAGTGTAAAGCTGGAGGATGCACCCCGCTGCGATGTTAAAGTTGTGTCCGCGCATCTTCCATGTGCCGTCAAAACTTATATCCATGTTTCCGGGAGGATTGAGGAGGCTCTCGTAGACGTCCTTCACCACCTCAACACTCGCTGCTTCTGTGGCTGTTGCTGCTGCTTGGCAAGCCTGTACCATGGTGTCCATGTGTCCCCTGAACGTCTTATGGTGAAGCCTTTGGTGGGAGAGGTTCAAGGTTGCACAGAAGTCTGCAAGCGCAGCCGCCCCCTTTCCTGTGCTCTGTATTCCCTTCATCGCCCTCAAGTTGATTTCTAAGGGCGTAATCTTGGCTTCCCTGGCAACTCGTGGAGAAGAAAATCGACTCTCAGCGAAATTGCAGCTCGAACACGTGAGGACCAACTTCACTGCCAGGCCGTACTGCCTCTCTTCGCACTTTGAAAGTCCTACGGTAGCCATTCCGCACTTGCCACAGGCCGTGGACGCAAAGAGTTCTTGTAGCACTTTTATGTCCACGATGACGTACTCCGTGCCGCGGTCGGTGTCGTCACTCTCCATGCAGACGTCGAGGAGCTCAAACTTCCGTGAAGTCGCCCACTGATCTGCCAACGAAGCCTTTCTGTTGTCCGCACGTTGTTCGCGCCCCACGCACTCCTCCTCCGTGTAGAACGCAGTGTCGATTCGATCTCTAGACGAACTTGGTCCAGCCACGTCCACGAGCGGAAAAGCGGCTTGAGGCATCGGCGAAGTCGACGGTGTTGTTCTCCTCCATGCGGAGGTCTTCTTGTTCCAGGCACGTCTCCTTTTTGTGTTTAGTCTCTGCGTGTTGGCCTTTAAACGGGCGTCCCCAGCCATCGGAACTCCAAGCGAACTCGAAGCGCACACAACGAAACAAAGAAAAACGACGCAGGAGGGCAAATATATACGAAAAGGGAAAGCTAAACAAAGTGGAGGTATCAGAATATTTACATTAACGATGCGAAGAAGACTGGGAACATACAAAAACACTAGGAGGCACAAGGAAAATACTGAAAATATTGATATAGAAAGTGGAGAAATGCGAATGCAGCGTGCGTCTCGAACGGCGAAGTGAGCGAAAACAGACAACACGGGAGCCCGCGGAGCGACCGGGATGACGCGCCGGGGAAGCCAGGAGAGGAGGCGCTCGTTTCGGCCAATGAGAGCGCTGCGCCTCGGAGAAGCACGCGCTTTGCCCAATCAGCGTCTTTCCTAGCGCTGGTGACGGCCTTTTGTACGGCATCGATGACGTCGCGGCCTTGAGGGGTACACTGCTTTGGAGCGCGGGAAACCAGCTTTCAAACAAGACCAAGATGGCTCCGACCGGTTGACCCGTTGCAGTGCTCCGACGCCTTGAAGTTTGTTCAAATTTTTAGAGTTTAGGCTTGAAGTCAGGTCTGTCAACGCTTACAAATTGTCATTAGTTTCATATTTAGAGATCGAATTGAGCATTTATATTTTGTGAGGACATACTCTGGACTATATAGACCTCAAAATCATGAACTTTGAAAAAAGGCATTTTTCGCAATTTTTTGATAATTTAAAGGGACAATGAAGGCAATTTCGGAGATCTTTTTGGCGATTGAACTGGGTTCCAGGCACGTCTCGGGCCACGTTGCCCAAATTTCAGCCGAAACCGGCGCTTGTGTGCCGCGCAAATCAATTAAACAGTCGCGGTAATAATCGTACCGGGATCGACTGGGGCGACGCCCCAGGAGTTGCGGGAGAAGCCAGGAGAAGCGGAGCTCACGTGACCGATGCGGGGCCAAGGAGCGCGACGTCACAAGAGACGCGTCAGCGATTGGTCGAAACGAGAAACCTGCCTTCAGTCACGTTTTGGTTCGCGATTTTTAAAAATACTGTTCTAATATCCGCTTGAATAACCATCAAAAGTATAAAGTCGGATCGGAAATGATTACTAAACCGTTAATAAAGCCACATCATTGTTTTTTTCATTGCTACGCTGGACGCGAAACCGGCAACGAGCAACTATGGGCCAACAAAATAAAATTAAAAAAGAACACGGTACTCGAAAGATTTTGCAAAATGGTAGCTGTAGATGGCTGTTCTAACGGTCGACTGAAGACCAGTATTCGCTCGGGCGACGCTAGTTTTCACGTGTGGGTTGCTGTTCGTGTTCTTTGACGACGAAAAGAGGACGTCCGCGGAGAAACCGGATCCCGGAACGGCGGGATCGCTGCCGCTTTCCCCTCAGCATCTCCCCCGCGTCCGTCCTTCGGCATGCGGGCCGCTCGTTGCCGGCTGGGCGGTCTCCGTCGGGTGATGGCAGAGGCCGCCACACACGTACTCCCGTTCCGTTGGTGTTCGGTCACTGAACGGAAGCTCGAACTCGCTCGCGAGAGCGGCATTCGTCCATGTTGACAGAGTCGGCGCAACGACCGCGCCACCGCGCTGCTATAACCCACCGCGGTAACCAGAGTCTCGATTTCCTAAATACTACCGATACCGACTATTCACACCTGACGTCACTCCCTACGTCACCTCCGTTTTCGGAGGCCCAGAAACGAGACTGGAGATGTTCAGTTTCGGTTTCTTTACTTCTTTCGTAGGCACAGAAATACGCGTCATAAATGCCTACAAAAAATTGGGCGGCATGCTATGTTCCCAAGAAGGATTAAAACACCATTTAAAAAAATAAAATAAAATCGTCTTCATTGTCCCTTTAAGACCCGCGTCCCCCCTTAAACGCCTCAAGATGGTGTCGTATAAACAAAACAAAAATTGCGGCGCAAAAAGAAAATTTTTAGCTCGCAAACGAGCTTTGTATAAAAGCACTCCCTCTTCTCCTACCAGACACCTCCTCGGAAATGTTTTTCTGATCACGTGCCGCGACGTCGTCTACCTCTCAATATGCAGAAATTTTGAGGTTGCAAAAGTTGCTTTTTTATAACATTTACTAATGGCACGCGCGAAATACATTTTGTACGAATATGACTCGCGCAGGACGACGCTGGTCTTGAAATGTAAAAAGGAAATTCTGGAAGTGGCTTCTTTGCGACGACATCTCCCGTCGTCTCTTTGCCGTCTTTGCTTCCATCTCTCAAAATGGTGGCTCCTGATGGTCGTACCGCGTGAGAGTGCGACGTTGGTGGTGGCTCGGTAGATGGGGCGTCGTTTTCGGTACCGGACGACCTTTAGAACCTTGTAAAGGAATGAGTCGAACGTCGGCGGAGGTAGAGTCCGGTCCCGTACGAGACGCCCGATCGAGTGCCGGAAGATCCCGACGAGGACGTCTTCGCAACTTTCACCTGCTTCGAGTTTGTGGCGCCTCGACGCCACGGACCGGTAGAGTTGCACTTTCGCGTAGAGTGGCACTTTCGGATGTGCCAGTGCCGTCCTCGACGCAGCGCCGACCTCTCACCTCGAGTAGAGTCTGCCGCACCTTCGATTGAAACCGCCTTCGAAAGACGCATAGAGCAGTCTCGAGTTGTCCGCTTACGCAAGCGTTGCCGTCGCGAAATTTAAGAGCCCGATGGACGACGACACTTCCGCTTGGAGGGCGGCAGAAAAAAATAGTCCGAAGCGCCGGACCACTCTCAATGTCACCGAGGAACGCGGAAATTCCACTTTCTGAAAATATTTTTTTTTCCGCAATAACATTCTTTCCAGGCTGCAGATTTTGAGGTTGATGCGCAAGTATCCTGTGCAATCATGCGGTAAATTATTTAAAAAAAAGGCTTTTGGGGTTAAGAATAGTTATCGCAAAATTAACTTTGTTCGTCGAAAGAAACCTACGGTTCTAATTAGAAACCTGACGAGCGTCGTCGAGAGCCAATAGACCTCCAAGTTTTCAAAAGACTCTTGAGCGTGTGGGAAGCATGTGCGAAAGTTCCTGCTATCCAAGTGAAGATCTGAGGAATAAGATAACCTCGCCTCGAAGAAAAAACAAAGCATGCTCTCCAGACCTTTCTAATATTTCACTTTTCATTTATTTGACTCCTAAAGTATTTACGCTCGCCAAGGTTTTTATTTGAACACGACCAATGAGGGCCCGGCTACCCTGAACGCAATTTGCGGCGGTTTCTTCACGCCGATGGAGAACTGGCCGGTTTGAGTCGCACTCGCTGTCGTCTTCGTGGTCACGTGCCATTCTCCATGGTTTAGACACATGCCCCAAATAGAATCAAAGTCGTGGGCCATCTAAGGCATGCACTCAATATTAAAAACAGAAAAAATATGATAGCTATTTCTTGTGGCTCTTAAGAAGCTGCAAATACCCTGAATAAAAAAAAAAGTTGCATAGAGAACCGGAAGCACTTTGTGCATTCTCTTTGTAACTCTCAACATGTCGTCGTATCGCGGGAGTCGCGGGCTGGATGGTTGAATGAAAGTGGACGACTGGCGTGGGACCTCTACTTCAGAACCGTTGTTCGCAGTACCGGCAAATCTGTCGAGCTTCCAAAGAGAAATCGTTTACCGATTAAAACAATTGGGATTTATTCCGTACGACACGCCCGACCACCTGGCTGGCTTACGCAAAGACGGCGCCGGGTCGTTGCTCCTTCCCGTGGCTGAAGGCATCGCTCATCTTACAAACACAAATTGGGAAGAGCCTAAAAAAATGCGCAAATGTCAAGCATGAAGGGCTTGAGACATGCGTTTTTCGTCTGCTTTGCTTAGCCAGGAAAATGAAGGGAAAAAAGAAAACATGGTCGGATGTAACCACGTGACTTCCTGCAAGTCTCTCTACATTTCTTCCCAGTCCAGTTTCGGTTTCGAGCAGTTTTGCTTTTTGACTTTATTAAAAATATATGTGACGCTGTAGGGAAATCTTGATTGGGTAGTGTTCTGACTCCATATTACATTGTCTAACAAAGAGAGAAATTGTGGGGTGGTAGTGTCATTTCAAACGCCCAAGGGGGCTTCACATAAGTCAAAATTGAACTAGAAAATTATACGATATAAAATATACCATGACTGATTTCGTGGTTTTGAACTATCTTCAGCAAGATTTTAACTGGAACTTTGTGTTTAGTTTCACTGTATAGAAAGTGAGTTGCACGAATGTAATTAAAAACTTATCCTAAATGCTACATAGTACCTCAGTAAATAGGCCCTTTGACTAATGCTGCACCAATCTTCTTTCTGCGAGATGCGTACCGTAAAATACCGCGGAAGTGCCCACTCCTTTGAAGCGCCCACTATTAGCATTTCCCAAACTTGGGAATTGTGCACACGACGCGTTAGCGCCCCATTTGACCGGACAAGCGCCCATGTCTACATTACCCTAGTTTCCAGTGAAGTCAGGCTGGGCACTTGAGACAAAAATTGTTGCCGGTGTTTGGTGAAGCAGCCTCTATGTGTCGGATGCATTCATCGGTCGGTGTTTGTAAGAAGCACGTGGCCAGATTTTCTGCGCAGCTGTAGACTTAGCAAGGTAGGTCCGACGAGGGTTTGTTTGGCTGCAGCTGGCCCAACCAGCAGAGTCGGAAAGGGCCGGACAAAAAGTCAAAGAACCTGGAAATAAAAGATACAAAAATAAAACAGTTTAAAGCAATAGTATAGGATTGGTCGACCATATTAAATTGTTAGAATTTAGTTTTTCTCGCAAATAAACAAACATTCACATTAAGGCTGCTAAGCGAGGGTGGAGCTATTTGGTGGCGCTCATCTATTATTATATCGTATACAGGGTGTTTCTTTAAGACTGGAAATATTCTAAACAAACGGGACACTGGGAACAAAGATATTGCCGAGAAACCAGTCGAGTAAAATGTCTTTATAATCGAAAAGACCTGAAAAAAAAAAAAATGACCGCATCTCCACGTAGTGAATGATGTTGATTGGGGCGAAGCTCTGGTGGTGCTTCTGTGCATAGACGCTGAGCCGCAGCGTGCCGAGCCTTTCGTTCGTTTTCATTCATGACAGAAAGAGAATGTGGGCTATGGAACGTGCTTATATACGCATTTGAGCATTTGACCGCAGTGCCCTCTCGTCTATAAACATTGAGCCAATGCATGGAAACTTTAACGCGATTATATACGCACTTGACCGCAGCGCCCTCTCCTGTATAGACGTTGAGCGGCTACATGCAACGTTTCATCCATGACATCCCCAGCTCTTCAGTTACTTCCACACCTCAGAGCCCCCTACTCGTCCCGCAGTCGTGGCCGAGTGGTTAAGGCGATGGACTAGAAACCCATTGGGGTCTCTCCGGACAGGTTCGAATCCTGTCGACTGCGAAAACATTTTTTTTCATCATTTTTTTTTCCTACACGAGCACGTGAGCTCACGAGCACCAGCGAGATTGATGTGAGCACGGACGCCGGATGGACAAGGCTCAACCCTAAGGAGCTTTGCCCCTAAACAAAAAATGACTACCGTAATGTCCCGAGAGGTCGCCCACCTAAAATCGGGTGAAAATGAGGAGCGGGCTACCTTTTGCTGCACAACCGAGAAAAGTTGAAAAAACGCTATTTTTAGGTCACGTTTTCTCGCCAAACTTGTTATCGCGGCGAAGGACACTGAAGCAAAGGGGATTGTACTTCCCGGTTAGCAATGTTGGCTTATATACCGCCGTAGCTACCTGGCCGCATTTACTCCGAGGTCGTCATTACTAGGACCGTTTTGGTGTTTAAGAGAAAAAAAGCGAGTCGAGCTAAAAATAGGGGGTGGGGCATCTCGAGATATTACGGTACATAAAAAACTGAGAAATTTGGCGCGCTTTTCTGGAAATTGCCGGTCAAAGGGTTCACACGCCCGATTAGACCGAGATCGCAGCCGACCTCATTTCTCGTGCAAGCAATCGCGCAGCGTTCGTACGTGCGTTGAGGAGGGGGTTCGCCACAGCGTGCCGGGGGCCGCTTGGCATTGCCTCGCTGGTTGCCGACCCCCGCTCTACGCCAGTCCACGACATCCCGTCAGAGTTTGATGTGAGAACCGTGTGTTGCGTGGCCGCAGCATGTTGCGTCTGGATGTGGTTTTCCGCGACGTACAGCCTTTTAACGAGTTTGTGGCAACCAGAATCCTCCGAGAACGGACAAGAATGGGGTTTCGAAGATATGACGGGGTCGGAAGGTGAGGAGGGCTGGGGTCGGTCAACTCCTCCCAGGTGCTAAAGAGGCCGTACATCTGCCACGTTGGCTCCCGGAGACCAGTGCAGAACACGCACAGAGTGCTGGGTCAGCATACAGCTGGGACTCCAGTTCGTTTGGCCGCACGCCGACTATTTACGCGTGTTCCTAATTTTGTTAAAAGGGAGTCTATGCCGTGCCCGTAAGAAACAAAATTATGCAAGCTCGACCATGCTGACGAGGACTGGTAAGCGCAGAGTGTGCGATAGGCCTTCCAGGGAAGAAGAGAGGGGCGTCTGAACAGCATTGCCTACTGAAGATTCGCTTCCCTTTCCAGCGCGCTGTGAGATGGTGCTGCATGACAGGAAAGGCCACAAAGCGAAAACGCTCGTTCGTGCGAATGAGCTCGCTTTTGTGTTGTCCGTACCACCGACCCTGCGTGGCTCGGTCGGCAAAGGCTCACGATTTCGAGGTGGCGAGTCGGCGAGTCGAAATCCTGCCAGGGGACTGAAGTCTTTTTACGTGCTTTCCTATGGGCGTAATTCTTTTCCCTGTCGGTTGTTCTCTACAGCCGGCCATCACAGCCACACGATACGGAATGCCACGAAAATCGGCTGATAAAATACATTCCGCGTTAAATTTGGAAGGTGCTACGATGTACAGCAGGCGAGGTATTGTAGGTTGTGAACAGGATTTATTTAATATAGGCAGCACCAACTTTGGGCACAGAATGTACGATTCCAAAGTGTCGTTGCTCGTGTCGCTTCGATGGTGCAGCAGAAGGAATTTGCAAAGCTGAGCTAAAGGGATGTCTCTTAGCGAGCGAGGAGGAATCCCTCTGCCGCCCGAGGGAAAATTGGCCGCTCTTCCGAGCGGTAATGGAAACCTTCCTTCGGGCATCCCAGCTCCGGATCCGGGCGTGCCAGATTCCCACCTTCGAGGCCCTCCTGGGATGCAGCAAGCAGTTTTGGGTGGACCTCCTGAAGAAGTATGTGCTCCAGAACAAGGCTGTCTGCGTGAGTGGAGGCCTCCTCACGCTCGTCTCCGTGCGTCCTACCGATAGCTTTGTGCCCGGGTCACTCTGGGCTCCTAGATTTGGAAGTGTTGATGAGCGTGTGCCCTGCTTCAGGGCCTTCTCTGCCCTCTGTTATCATTACGCAGAAAGTAAGGGAAAACAAAACGACCCGTTACGTCAGCAAAATAGCCATCAATGCCGGTGCTAGGTCAAATGTGAACCCTTTGTTGGCTTTTAAGGTGGTTTAGTTTCTGAAGCGTAAAATGACTGGTTTCGAAATTTCCTAACCGCAAACTGTTTAGTGGGTCGAAAGAAAACTAGCCCACGGGAATAAGAAGCCTCTTTTCCGGTACGAAATTTTGAAACTCTGAGCGGACTATTTATCTTATCTCCTGCGAAAGCTCTCTGCCTTTTCCCCGAGATGCATCCGCAGTGCCAAAGCGTGTCGGCTGAATTGAGCTCACGTCTGTGCGCGTTGGCGATCGATCCGTCGGCGAATGTTCCGATTTGTGTTCTTGGCCAACGATTGCCGCGACAGAAATTCTAACCCAATTCTAACAGTCTCCGCAGACACGCCCGGTCTACTATAGTTGTGCGAGCGAAGCGCAAGCACACCGCTCCGAACGATGCCTGCACTGCAGAAGCGCGAGTGTTTGGCAGAGACGTTCGAAACCTGCAGCTTGGCCTTATAGCCCCCCTTACACCCGCTTCACTGGCACCCCATTACGGTTTCATCCGCAATGTCTCGACCCCACGGGGAGGAGACTTTGCGTCGCTTTAGTGCTGCGGTTCTCAACCATTGATGTTTCACAGACCTCTTGTGGATCGGCAGAGATGAACCTGTTAGTGGTGAGGGCAAGGGAAAGGCTTAATTACGAGAACAATATAATAAATGGATATAATAAGGGACAGTGAGAAGTAGACTTCTCTCATTGACATACACAACCTGAAAATTGGAACGCTACTCAACCTGAAAAGAGACCACTTTTAATGCCCGGCTTGGCCGAGGAGGCGGGGCTTGGAGGACCCCCCATTGCCTGTCTGGACCGGTCCGCGGACCCCCGTTTGAGAACCGCCACTTTGGTGCAGCGACGTGCAGACCGGGAGGGCCACGTATTACGGCTACATATTACGAAGTAGCCGTAATATGTAGAAAAAGGGAGGGAAATTTTGCTTTCGATTGCGTACGGCATTTCACCGGGTTGCGAAGGGTGCAGCGTACGGAATTGTTCGAAATCCGACCGTCATCGAAAAGGAAACGCAACAAATATTTTTAACCCATTAGGACCGTGCAGCCCCGGTAACTCCGGTCGTTATTTGTGCAGTGTTATCCGTTAGAATGCCACGCCGGTTAACCGCGAGAAGACAATGTTGCGGCCTCCACGGATGGGTAGATGTGCAGAAAAGGGCTTTTCTCTCCCACGGTTTGCCCGACGAGACGGCGGTACGGAAGGGGCGGTTTGGTGGATGCCCGCAGGTGATAGGGAAGCCGAGCCCGACGCTCCTGGCCCGGATGACGGAGAAGGAGGCCCAGCGGATCGAGCACCAGCGCGGCCTGCTCGGGGAGCGGGGCCTGCTGCAGCGGGGCCAGGCTCTCGACAGGGCCGTGGAGGCCAACGAGGTGGGCCCCTCCCAGGGACTAGGGAACCCGGCCTCGCTCAAGCGGGTTGGGCCGCAGCAAGCTCGCGGGAAAGAGCGGCGGATTCCGGCTTCCAGTTAGACGTCGTGGCGCCGCACAAAGTGGGGGAGGGGGGTGAAGGGTGCGCTAACGCTCCTTTCCCAGCCCCCTCCGCCGCATAGGAACAGGGTTGCCTACTAGGGTAGGAACTTGGTACGAGTACAATGATCGGGTAGGCACAAAGGCGTTTCACGGTTGTGAGCGTACGGCGGAGCATGTGTCGCATTCGATTATTCTTCCGGCAAAGTGACCGTGCGAGGGAATAAAGTTTTTTTTGTACATTCTCGAGTCCTTCGCCACGTGTTGCGTCGGGTACGATTCCAATAGAGAGCGCCACTCGTCGAAAACCTGTCTAGCGTTATCGTGCCTTCGTCGTATTTAACGGAGCGTCTAAAGGCACAACCCTGCTAGCGGACCGGCAGCCCGCAGCACACTGTTTGCCCGACGTCGGCCGCTGCACGGCCCGGTTTTGCCGGAGAATGACGAGATTTCTCTTCCAGCCAGCAAGTGGGTTGGTGGACGATTTGTGCTGTGCCGCGCCACAGAATTGAGCCAATTGCACGTGGTGCCTGCAGTCGCAATGATAGCGATGCCACGGCAATGCTCATCACCTTGCTGCCGGCACTTTCGTAAGGAGCATTGCTCGGCGAATCGGCACGTCTTCTTTCTGTGACCCCAAGCTCAGCCACACAAGGGCATACCTGCCAACTCTTCCGAATTTTGCGTCAAATGTATGAATTAGGACTACTTTTACGATTTTACAAATCTTGCTTCAAATGTTACAGAAAAACAAATTATATAAAAAATATATCTATATTTTTTTTTGTACAATTGTTGCTGGCGGTGTCTTGCACCGCCACAAGAGGGCGATAGGTACCTGCCATGGCAGCATCGTGGTTTTTACTATCCGTCTATCCGGCGGCCACAGATCCAAAACCAACCCAAAGCCTTTGTTCGTGTGTTCGGCGGCACACGTTGGTTCGGCGTGTTCAGACGTGGTTGGGGCCTCTCTGTTTCGACCAGTTTTGAGGCGAGAAGTGCAGCTTCTGTGTTTGTTGCACAGGTAGTCGTAGGATTCCCCTGGTCGCGGTGGCTTTGCGGCGCAATGGCAAACTCCAAACCTCAAAAGAGGTACTTTCAGGTGTTTCTGAAGTCCCACACGTCGGAATTCCCGTGCTTCGTGCCGTATAACAAGGGAGAGAAGTTTGGATTGTGTAGCACGTGCGCGTGAGATGTGGGCGTTTTGCACGGTGGCAAGGCTAACTTTAAGCTGCACGTCGCTTCGCTTAAACACCCCTTTCCCCCTCCCCCCTTGGCGGCCACGGGAGTTTTACAAATTTGAAAGTCCCCAGGTTGGCAAGTATGCAAGTGGAACAACAGCTCGTGGCACGCGCCGTTAGCCCAACACCAGGTCTGACCGAGATGGGTTTTACTGCGGAATGGCGAGATTTCTCCACCGTCATTAAAGTGGTCTATGCGCCATTTCTGCCAAAAAAAGTAAACCAACGAGAGGCGACGGCTGTACGACGTATCGATGCCGCTATGCGCTGCTACAACGAGCCGGACTCGCTTTCAGAACTAGAGTGACCGTGGCCATTGCCACGAGCTATCCCAGCCAATCTGGTGCCAAAAGCGTGCCATGTGTCCTGGCACTCCGCGAGTCGCTAGGACGCACCAAAGAGGTCGCCTGCTTACTACGCCGGTTCAGCTTCGATGGGGCTCGTGGCATCTGCACGACATTTCAGCCCTTTTTCAGCCCGTCTCCCATTGGCAAAGTGCACTCACCGTGGCATTGCTCAATTCATAAGCACGCAGACCACACTCCGTTTTACTGCAAGTGCAAACGAAGCCATACGCATGAGCGCGTGTCTTCATAGCGCAACTCCGCACTTCTATTTGATCAACTTGGCCTCGCCATTAGATCTTACCAACTTTGCCAAATCACAGAGCGCAGTAGGCTGATTACATTGATGGTTGTCACAAGATCATCGATGACACTTGCCACGGTTCGGGAAGCAAATGCAGAAAACAATATTGCCTTTCGACGCTGGTGGATGAAGAACCAAAATAAAACGACCCCAGGAAGAGCAGAAGCCGTAGGAAACTGCTGCCGAGAGACTGGCATGAAGAAACACGACGGCTGTTAGCTGACAGGGTCGATTCGCTTCTGGCAACGATGCGTCAGAGTGTTTCTCTCTATCGTCACATTCTCTGCGTTTTTACGATCTTCAAACTACGTTTTAGAAGTTCTACGGCGTCGTTAACGACGACGCTTTCAAACTGTGAATTACCGCCTTGACGTCACGTGTTGGCGTCGTCCGCGTTCAAGAGACAGGGAGGATACGCGTTGCAAGTGGCTCACGGCCAACGGTTTCCGGGAGAGAAGAGAGCCCGACACGGAGCCCCAGCAAGGTCCTCGCAGCCGGCGCTCGTGCGGGGCCCGTACGGACGTCTCGACGGCCGGCATTGCACGGCGACTGCAGCCTCGCGTCCCGCCAGGAGGTGAAGAGGGGGCACAATGTGGCCAGTCTTGAGCGCCCTCGTCCGTGGTCTCGAGAGAAAGGACGAGAAAGGGACCCATGAGAGAGTGGAAAAAGAAAGCGGACAGAAGAATAGTTTTGCAGCAACGAGGGAGTTGTACGAGCGCCCGTCGGCTTTCTTTTTATGCAATGCTCAATACTGGTGTATTTCTGCGCAGTAAGCTAGGAAAGAGCTAGGCGCGGATCTTGCGGACGATGGTTTCCCGCTTCTTGGCGTACAGTAAAACCTCGTTATAACAAAATGGGATATAACAAACTAATGGATATAACGAAGCAATCATAATTCCCCTTGCTTGCTAATAGTGGAAAGAAATGGACATTGGCTATAACAAACTAATGGTTATAACGAAATAATTACGATCGCACCTTTAACTTTGTTATAATGACGTTTTACCGTATATTAAAGGGACACTGACAGGGTGTTTATGCTCGCCGAGGTTTTTAGTTGTACGTGACATATGAGAGCCCAACTACCCAGAACACAATTTGCGACTCGAAATTCGGTTTCTTTCCGCCCGAAAACCGCCGACCAAGAACTGGCCGGTTCGAGTCTCGCTCACTCTCTTTTCCGTGGTCACGGGCCGTTTTCTAAGGTATCGATGCGACCACCAAATTTAATCAAAGTCGTTGGTCACTGAAGGCACACACTCAATATTAAAAATAGAAAAAATATGAAACCCATTTTTTTGTGGCTTCTAAAAAACTGCAAATACGTTGATTGAAAAAAAAGTTCCACAGACAACCGGAAGCATTCTGTGCGTGCGTCGTTTCGCGTATTGTGGGACTCGCGGGGACGGCGATGGCAGCGGACGACGGGCGTGGGACCTCTATTTCAGAACTGTTGTTCGCGGTACCGGCAAATTCTGTCTGCCTTTTAAAGAGAAATTTTGGACCGATCAAAAGAATTGGGATTCATCCCGTACGACACGCCCGACCACCAAGCCGATTTGCACGAAGACGTCGCCGAGCCGTTGCTCCCTTCTCGTGGCTGAAGACATCGCTCGTGCAAACGTCAAGCACGACGGGTCTACTTTGAGTTGAATATGCACGTGTACGGTTTCTTTACTAGGTGCGAATGTCCTCAAAGCGTGGTGCTTCCCGACTTCGACCTGGGAGTGCTTTTGCTGGAAGAAAATCGGCAGCAAACTTTCCAACTTAGTTTACCGGCTGAAATACTATAAAGGAAAGAGATCCCCTGGTAGAGAGATGGCCCAGTAGCTCAGTGGGAAAGACGTCCGCTTCACATGCGGTAGGACCGAGTTCGACCCCCTGTGAAACCTTTTTTTTTTTCAAACATTTTTTGACGTTTACATTTTTTTTTTACAGTTATCACTGAAGAAACAAACAATGTTGCGGACGACACGTCGCTGAATTAAATGGTATGGGATTTCCTTTTTGACACCTCCGAACTCGAATCACTTTCCACAAAATGCAAGGAGCATATAAATCAGGTAGCGTCCGCTTTCCGAGGTGCCCGTATATGTTCTACAGGAATTGCAGCCAGCCATTGGTCCCGATCCCGTCGATCTTTCGAAAACTCTGTCGCACAATGCCCTTTTTTTTTTCGGACGCAGGACATGTGAGCCAGCTCTTCACGCAACATCTTGGGTGTATTCTTTTCGGAGCCGATCGTGGAAATTCACCACGGGCACCCACTACTCATCTCCAACTCCTCAATGTACAAAACAACTCATCTTGGAGTACAGAACAACGAGCGGAACAAACATAACTGCAAACGAATCGCACGGCGAACAGTTCCCGTAAGCCGCATGTCGTCTGCTACGGAAAGGAGAAAAAAAAAAACAAAAAAACCGCACGGTTGGGTGTAGCCACGTGATTTCCGCCACTCACTCTCTTCTCTTCACTTCCCCGACCTCCGTCGGGTTTCGGTTTCGGTTTCGAGCAGTTGCGTCTTTTGGCTTTATTAAAAAAATACGCTACTCTGTTGCAAACTATTAATTGGGTAGTCCTCCGACACCATAATGAAGCGCCTGGCAAAAAATGAAAAAAAAATTGTGGTGGGTGTCAGTGTCCCTTTAAGGGCGTCGCCCGCTACACTGGCCCGTCGGGACCGCCCACTGGGACCGCCCCCGTCTATGCCTGGCCGCATGGAAGTGGCCGGAAGGCGCGGGACCTTTTGGCCTCAATGATTGCTCGGCCCCTACGTGCCTCGCAGAAAGAGCCCCCCAAGGAGATGATCCTGTCGATGCACGTGCCCCCGCTGTCGGACATCCGCTTCCACGGGCTCACCCGGGCCTGCAACCTGGATGGCTCTCCGGGCATCGGCAGCTTCTCTCTCCGGGACATTCCCTACCGCTTTGAGCTGGACCACGTCAAGAGCAACTTCGTCTCGGTGAGTTCGTCCGCGCCCGCACATCTGTTGCCCCCCAAGGGTCTCGCCGGGTCGCGGAGGCCGCCCCCGACCGTCGGGTTGCATCTCGGCGCCGGCCGTGGCGATCGAAGGCCATTTCGCGCAATGCCGCGTCGCGAGACGACGCTTGAAAGTGAAACTACGTCGACGACATTCCGAACGGCCATTCTTCGGGACAGATTCGAAGACGACCGACACCTCTAGAGTCGCTTCCTCGCCCGAGAGGGAACGGCATCGTTCGCCTTACGTGCTGCCGCCGTCTAGATAGAGGCCGACCCGCAAGAATGTTTCGTCCGCTTAGCCGGGTAACTTGATTGTAGCTGGGGTTCTTGATTCGAGGTAACCGGGCGTGCCCGGATCGTAACAACCCGGGGTGTTCGAAATGTCTGGGCCGTTTAAAATGAAATAATCCGACACATTTGGGTTTGAATAGCCTAGGGAATTCAAACGGGACCGCGGTTGTGTCTTCGCTTTAACGCGGATGCGTTACGTGCCTAGCACCTAAGCACATCCGGTTAGGCGCCGGCGACGGAAGTGGGCGGACTGACTGCCAGCCGACGCTGCGCTCATCTCCTCATAGGTCGGACACCGGTGCCGGCCGAACCTCTTCCCCGAGCGCCCCCGCGTCGCCCCCGGCAAGGTTAAAACGTCGGTTGTTGGGATGTACGGCAGCACTCTGCTTCCTGGGACGAGTGCGCTCCGGGCTTCCCCGGAGAAAGAGTGGCACGAGAGAAAAGGAAGCAGACTCACTCGGCCGCAACGGGTCGAGGTATAGTCGGGGTGTTTGGCGCTCTTTGCCACGACCCAACACCGAGGCTCCGCTCGGCGCTGCCGCATTCTAGTTGTTCCGTTTCCGTCCGTCTCGCGCTCCAACAGACTCCGAGAAGGTGGCATTTACGCCGAAACCGCGGCAGATGGCACGTACGAGCGAGAGGTCCCCGGAGTGTACACACCCTTGTCCCACCCGAGGACGCTTCGTGCCATTTCCCGTGTTACCCAGTTTCTTCTACACTGACGCGTGATGCTTTAGCGCCGCCCTTGCCACGCTAGGAGGGCAAAGGGGCGTCTTTCCTTACGTATTCCTCGTTTCTCCCAGCTCTCCGTGATCCTGAACACGAGCAGCGTCCATCAGGACCTTCGGATGCACCTTCCGCTGTACCTGGAGCTGTTGCTGGAGTCGCCGGTCAACACGCAGTCGGGTGAGTCCGCCCCGCCCCCACGCTGCGCCACGCACCTCTGGAGCACGAGACGAGCACCGCCAAGAGTCCCTGGCCTTGCACGCCGTACCATAGAGTTGGCAGAAGGAACCGACTCGCCCAAACGGGGCACCTCGAGCGACTGTCCGCAAGGTTTCAAGGTCTCGTGAAATATTTGTATACGCGACAAAACTGCTTTATAGTAAGAATGAAAATAGTGCAAAGTATGTCTTAAGTTTCTGCGAGCATAATGATCCTCCTCGTAGACACTGCACGAAATCGAGTGGCTTTTGCTTGACATTTTGTATCTCGTTTAACGCTAGAAGGAAATACCTAAAGCAATCGACTGCAAATGGCACTGTTTTGTGGGGTCCACAGTGAATAGTTTTAGTAAGCTTTTAGACAGCCTTCGACGGTTACCTTTCTTCACGAAAAGAAAGCTACGAGTACTCCAAATATGCGCTTGGGTCGTAATTGAAGCTTCCGACCTTGCCACACGGAGCGTGTTGTCAGAGGCGCAGTTTTTAACGGGAATACCAAACTTCGCCAGACCTGGCCCGGAGTTTGTTAAAAGGCATATGCGAAGGAAAAATACATTTTTTTAAACAGCCTAGTCGGGAGAAGGAAGTTGTAATATGAATTTACAGCGAAAAAGAAATATTTTTCGAGCTTTATTTCTGGTGCTATACGAATTTGTAGGTGGTGCCCGCGGACGCCGTGGAATGGTGGCTGCTATTTATCGCGTGACTGGCCGCTATTTGTCACATGGTGCATGCGCCCTTTCGGAAGGTTCCTCTGGTCTCTAAAAATTACTTACTCATCTTTGTTTGAAGTGGAACGAAAAAGGAAGATCAATAAGTAACTTTTAGAGCCCAAAGGAAGCTCCTGAAAAAGCTCAAGCAGACGTGAACGACCTGTGCACCGGTCAGGTGACGGCGGCGCGGAGCAGACGAACTTGTGCGCCCATGGCGGCGACGGCGCACCACGCTCATTGTGCGGCGGCGTAACTGAGGCGGCAGCGGCGGCACGTGACGGCAGACGGGTGTGCCACGTGACCCGCTGCATGAGGGCGCTAACTACAAATTTATTTTGCACCGTAAATATAGCTCTAAATGTTTTTTTTCTTCATTGTAAATTCATTATATAACATTCTTTTTCCATCTAGGCTGTTTAAAAAAATGTTTTTTTTTCCTTTGCATGTGTTCTTTAAAGAAATAAGTTATGTCACCAAAGTGAATCGAGTCGTAGTGCACGCAAAAGCTTTGGGTCAAGCCTTTCCAAGCGTACAATGTTTTTGTGTTCTACTATCTTTTATTCCTGTTTGCGGTACTTATTCTAGATATTATACGGTTGCGAGTACATAAAATATAGCAAAATTAGAAATTCTCACCGGCCGTTGGATGCGTGATCTTTTTTTAAATGACTGCATCGTAAAAGAACTGCTTTGTACGCCGCTTTGAAAATATTTTCTGTACTACCGTATTTACTCGCATAATGAACACACTTTTTTCCCGAAAAATGGACACATATTTGGGGGGGCATTCATTACACGGGGTAAAATGTTTGTATTTATACACTTTGAGCAAATGTCATATTAGGGGCCAATATGACACGGCAAGGTACTGTGGCAGGTCTCCATTGAAGAAGGCACACCCATGGCTGGTCGGGGGTGCGCCACAATAACCATGCTTTATAAATTGCTAACCTTTTTTGGACGCTTTCCGGGTGCCTTTTGCCGATGGAAAAGCGCCCTACGGAGCTCACGCAGCACGAAAAGCAACACAACCACAACCGTTCTTAGGCAATATATATTGCTAGTATCCGGCGGGCACGCTCAGGTATAATCCGCGACTACGTGTATAAGAACGTATCAAGTCTAATCCGCGACCGCCGAAGCCCGCTCGCATGGATCAAGTTTGGTTCACGGAGAGGCTACCAAGCACCCTCAGCCTACAACGCAGTGTGCACCTCGCTGTGCAGTTCTGTTGCGGATTAAATGAACATATTTACCCGGAGTATGTGAATTTAGGCCTAACCACTTTCACGATTTTACTGTCCGAAAGCGGACCACAGACAACGGCTTGTTTGTTAACATCGATGCATCCGATAGGCAAAGAATGTCCGGGGCTCGGTGATTCCTCGGCTCAAGCTTCGTCAAGTGTGCGCGACACTCGGTTTCCAATGGAGGTTGATCGCTTCCGTAACTACCGCAACTATGCACTTGCGGCCGGCCGTAACGCGAGCCACCGTGACACGAGCAGCCTGGCCTGGCTTGGCTCGGCTTGACCGCTTGGCAGCAAAAGAAAACTGGCTCGGTGGCTCGCTAAATTGGATGCATTTGAGACTCGCGGATCCGAAAATTGGAGGTGTGTTGATTACGGGAGGGAAAAAAAAAAAGGAAAAATATTGATGCCCGTTGTGGGGGTTGCGTTTATTGTGCGAGTAGATACAGTATATTGGCACGCGTAAAGCATTCGTCATTGTCAGTCGGTAAAAGAGAGAAACGACATGCACGAGAGGATTGAAAAAAATTCTATATTTACAAGAAGGAAGATAGGAATGTGTCAGAAGCGAAAAGTTGGAAAAGTATTAGCAATAGTGAACCAAAATCACTCCACTAAACTGTTTCTGCTACCGTCCTTGCCTTAAGTTTGAGCCTTTGCACTCGGCGTCTTGCGGAGCGTTGTCGCTTGACGTGACGATGCGGATGGCGGTGTCCCCCCCCCCCGGAGCTATTGGTAGCGGCTGGCCCCCCTCGAAGTTCTGGTCGTCACCGTGCGTCACGGCCGACCCTGGCTTTGGCCGCTGCTTGTCTTCTCCCAGTCACCGTCTTTGTTTTTAGAGCGCAGCTCTTAGGTGCCTGTTTCCAGCTTGAGCGGCGTCGCCGTCACCGCTCAAGTGGAAAAATTTCTCTGGAGGGTCACGTGACCTCCCATGTGGACCGCTCACGTGCCCTCGGGGAGGGAGGGAGTACGATTAATATTGTTTGCAACAACTTTTACTCGTATAAAGTTTATAAAAAGTATTGGACTCGTTGTCCCTCCCCACTCTGGCAGTGCCACACTGGGGTCCACATTTTCTCGGTATACAATCTTTCGTGTCTAGAGATTGTTTTTGTGGACAAAACTCTTTAAGGATTCATACATACTACTATCGATTAGGCGACGAAATATAACAATCTTGAGGGAATGCGAAATGTGAACCGTTTCCCCAGATGGGCCCGGGTGCTCTTGCAGGTCGTCTTTCGCACCAGACGGTGATCAGCAGGCTGGAAGCGGACACCATCCACATTGCCACGGGCCTGGGTCTGGAGAACAGCTCCAGGTTTTTTGCCGGATCACACGCCCAGTGCGCCGTCCTCTTTCTTCTGGTACCGTTGGATCTTTCCGCATTTTTCTAAATCTTAATTCCTCCCGTTGCGAACAACGTCTTTCCCCTCCGAGTTCTTTGGGCTCACCCAGGTCTGGCTGCGGTCGAGGGACCTTTGCCAGAAAAAGGGCTTTCTGGCACGCTCGATCAAGTGCCTGGTCCTGCCAGCTCGCTCTTCCGCATTGCAAAGCAAAAGGGAATGTTACGGGGGGAGAGGCAAATTCTCGACGGTCTCGTTATTGCCACTCTGTCGTAATATCCCGAGTCGTCGCCCGTCGCAGAATCGCTTTCTAGGCAAAATATTGCTGGCTCGGACAACAGAGTGGTAGCCCACTTTTACGAAAACCCCGGGGACCCGGCATTCCCTCGCCCTCCTTCGTTTTTTCTTTGATGCAGACGTCCTCCGACCCTGCGGTCCCCGACCGCAACGTTTGGCCGATCGCGAGGTCCGAGGCACTGGGATAGAAGGAGTTGAGGTGGCATAACGCCTCACCTCCGCCAAAGGGCCGTCATAGCGAAGGACGCATGAATCTCTGTCCCGCCGCCAGGGCACGCCACTGACGGCGAGGCCGTCTTTTCGCGAGTGCTGGCAGGCAGTAGCGTGAGCCAAGTTGTAATGCTGCGCAGTTTTCCGCGGTTACAATTTTGTTCCTGACCGGTTTCGGCTTCCGGAAGTGGCCGGCAATAAGAAAGAAGTGCTTGGTGCCACGGTTCAATGCGGAATGCAAAATGCAAACGGAGAAGCTTTTTGTTCCTCTCAAAGGAGAGGATCGCTGAAAGGCGTGGCACGACGCGACCCCTCGCAAAACCTCCCGCCGCAGCCGACAGACTTTCTGTGAGAGAGACACGAAGGTTTGTGAGCAAACTGTCGAAAGCCATCTAGCAAAGCCAAGTACTCGTAGGTGCCTCGTGTAAAGCTGCTCTGGCGAAAGACTCAGTGCCGGCAAAGTTTCCGGGCTACCCCTGCTACCCGACAAACAGCAAAGAAAGAAGTAAAAGACCCAGGGACTGTCGGTGCCCTCCTTCCAGCAAACGGAACCATTTTTAATACATTCTGTTTCACTTCACCTGGAAGTGCGGGGGTAGTTCACCATTACTTTTTCTTTGTCAAATGTTGCTTGTCCCTAAGATGAAGGGTGTCTACTTTCTAAATTAACAAATTTGTTCTCTGTTCAATACACAAAAATTGTAGGAGGAAGCCTTTAAAGGGACACTCCCAAAAAGTTGTTTTATTTTTTGCCAGGCAACGTATTGTAGTGCCGAAAGACTACCCAGTCAATAGTTTGCTACAATGTCACGTATATCTTTAATAAAGTAAAAAAATTCAACTGCTCGAAACCAAAACCTAAATTGGACTGGAAAGCAAGAAGATAAATAGGGGAGGAGAAAGATGCCAAAAGTCACTCGGCTGTGCAACTTTTTTTTTTTTTTTCAATCGACGTATTTGCAGTTTCTTGGAAGCCTCAAAAAATGGGTATTACATTTTTGTCCATTTCTGGTATTGAGTGTGCGCCTTCGATTACCCACGACTGATTATCTTTGGTGGTTGTGTCTAAACCATATGAAACAGCATGTGACCATGGAGAAGAGAGTGAGCGCGACTCAAACCGTCCAGTCCTCGATTGGCGGTTTTCAAGCAAGAAGAAAAGGAATTTGGAGCTGCAAATTGTGTTCTGGGTAGTTGGGCTCTCGTATGTCACGTCCAAAGAAGAACCTTGGCGAGCATAAATACCCTGTTTGTCGGTGTCGAGAAAAGCCAACGGCACGGCAGCCGAGCGTGCCGCCGTGTTCCTTTTACTGGTGCGGGCTCGCAGTGCCGTGGTGTTCCTTGCAACTATGACGCGCACCAGCCAATGGGACCCTCGTTCCTGGAAAGTAGGATGCGTGCCAGCCAATGGGAGCCTATCCGTCAAATCGCTGCTACAGACGACGGGCTTTGCGCCATTGAGACGGGAGTTTAGGTGCTGTTTGGTGCGGCTTCAAAAGCTCATAATGCCGGTTCGCTCGATGGGACAGTTAATGCGCATTAATATTGGGTTGCACATGACCTCCAATGGAGAAAAGCGGCGACAAACCTTGGCTCAAACTGAGTTCACTTGTCTGGGGGCTTTGCCGCTCAAAGTCGGATCCAAGGATATATTCTCTAGAACCGACAAAGTGAGTACAATGGTGCTGCTTTATTGCAGACTGGAGAAAGTCGTTATAACTTAAAACCACGGGACTAGAAAGAATAAAAATACAGACCTCGTAACACAACATCTGGAGAACGTCCGAGTTTATTTGATCACGCCGAGACAAAAAAAGATCGGGATAACAAAACATGATGTTGGGAAGATTTGACCAGACGAGGCTTGACCGGCTACATCCCTACAACTCTAGACACGTTTCCGACGACGGGCATCCGTTGCTAAGCACCCACCAAGATAATCTCCGTCAAGACTACCAGAACCAACAAACTTCCTAATCTCAGGTTGTTAGATCGTGATGTTTTCTGCCCAGCTCATTTGCGTGCATTTACTTTTCCGAATATCATACTGTCCCGAGCTTTGTTTTATATTTCTTTTTTCTCGTGTTGCCTCCTAAAGCCCTCCCTCTTATATCCTAAGGAATTTCGGCGGATGCCACTGCTGTTGCAAGCAGTATGGATGGAAGATTCCCTGGAAACTCGGGTGTGTGCACAATGAAGGTCAGTCACTCCAGAAACAAAGCGAGGGAATCTTTTTTTACATGTTCTTTCCAAATGCTAATGTGAGAGCTTTTGAATGCCTCCCTCCGGGCTCCAAATGTTTGGTTAGTGTGGTGAAACCAAAACAGCGAAAAACCGTCCTTGTGGTTACCAACTTGTATCTTTATTCATTGTGCATCACATTACACGTTGATACTTTGAAGTAGCAAGCTGATGTTGTTTGTTTTCCAGCTCACAATGTTGAACATGAAGATAGCGACCCCCCAGATTTTGCTTCCCTCGCCTTGTTTAGGCGGTGACTGACCTTCCTTGTGTGTGGAGTTTCGAGTGTCATTCCTACTGTTTGCAACTGCAGGCAGCAGTGGCGTCCCCCGACCATACCTCGGCAAACCTCACTCATGAGGGCCCTCACTCACCCTCACTCATTCTCATCTTCACGGTGAGGTGAGGGTGAGTGAGTTTCTGAACCAGGAAAATTCATGAGTGTGAGGGTGAGTGAGGGCCGTGAGGGCCGTGAGGGGTGTGAGGGCTGCAAGGGCGGTGAGGCGCGTGAGGGCGGTGAGTGGCGTGAGGGCGGTGAGTGGCGTGAGGGCGGTGAGTGGCGTGAGGGCGGTGAGTGGCGTGAGTGGCGTGAGGGCGGTGAGGGCGGTGAGGGCCGTGAGGGCGGTGAGTGGCGTGAGGGCCGTGAGGGCCGTGATGGCGGTGAGGGGCGTGAGGGCCATGAGTGAGTGAGGGGCGTGAGGGCCGTGAGGGCGGTGAGGGCCGTGAGGGCCGTGAGGGCGGTGAAGGCCGTGAGGGCCGTGAGGGCGGTGAGTACGTGAGGGCCGTGAGGTTCAGTGAGGGTGAGTGAAGGGCTGAAGGTGAGTGTGACTGTGAGGGTGAGTGAGGGGCTGAAGGTGAGTGTAGCTGTGAGGGTGAGGGTGAGTGAGGGGCTTAGGTGAGTGTGGCTGTGAGGGTGAGGGTGAGTGAGGGCGACCTAAAATGCCGACCTCTGCCCCCGACACCCCTTAGGAGGCAACGCGAGGAAACAGAAAGATAAGACAAAGCTTGGGACAGTATGACTTTCTGAGAAGGGATTGCACGCAACTGAGCTGCTTAGGAAACGCCATAATCTTACACCCTGAGATTAGCAAGTTTGTCGGTTCTTGTAGTCTCGACAGAGATTATCTTGGCGGGTGCTTGGCGGTGTCAGAAGCGTGTCTACTCTTGTAGTGATTTAGCCTGTCAAGCCTCGTGTGATCAAATAAACTCGGCTGTCCTTAAGATTTTGTGCTGTCTTTTTATTCTTCCTAGTCCCACGGTTTTAAGTTGCGATGACTTTCTGCGCTCTGCAATAGAGCAGCACCGTTGTACACACTTTGCCGGTTCTAGAGAAGATCTCTTTGGGGTCGACTTTGTGCGGCAAAGCCCCTGTAACGAAGACAAGCTCACTCAATTTGAGGGAAGGTTTGCTGTCACTCATGTTGTCAGCACATGACCATTGTTGTCAGCACATGACCATTGGAGCTCATGGGCTACCCAATATTTTTCTGCCACGAGTGAGTTCGAGCTATTGTACGGATTTAAGAAAAGTTCAAAAGAAATAAAAGCTGGATCTTTTAAAATATTGACGTGCAATTTGGCTACTTTTAGAGAAATGACCTATGTTTTTGAATTAATAACAAAACTACAACGAAAGCTAAGCAAATATTTTTTATATATTCGTAAGCTTCATATCAAGATGCACATTTTCATATATTTTTGTGACATTTTGCGCAAAGTTGATTGTTGGTAAATAATTTCTGAAAATGTCTCTAAAAATGTTTTTTTACGTGTTGCGTAATATTTCTTCCATAGAAATATATACCGTAATATCCCGAGTCATCGCCCATCCCCGAGCCATCGCCCACCCCATTTTTGGGGCCAATATCGATTTCTGGAAAAACACCGAGTCATCGCCCACCCCTTCAAATACCCCAGCGCGGACTCTGGCATCCGCGAACACTCATCCTACCCGAATGACGCGGCCGCGGACCTTACAGTTGGAGGACGTCCGTGACAAAGTGAAACGAAGGAGGGAAAGACACTTTTTTTTGTTTACGCATTTCCTCCGTGAGCGACCCCAAAGTGGTCGTGTATCCGTGCGAAAAGAAAACGATGGAGATAACAAAATAAGAGTTTGTTAACGTAACCGCGGAGTGTTAGGTCAAAGTCTGTCTCCGCCGAAGTAAGGTCACCGCGAACCCGCTCCTTCTTCCCGCCCGTCGCGACCGCTGTTGTGCAATATTTTAGGTAAAGCCAAAGCGTAAATAAAGCTTTGCTGGAGCGTCCTACACAGACGTTTACAGAGCGTCCCAACCGTGCATTGATAGCCCGCCGTGCACAGACGCACGTATGTACGCACCAAACAAGAAAGTTGCGCAAGAGCTTGCAATTGACAAGGCGCCCGACTTGGCCCGACGCCAAAGTATTTGCCAACCCAACCACCGGCGTTCCCGCTTTCCCAGCATTGCTCTTGGTCGCTTCTTTGGTCCGCTCGCTCGCTCGTTGCGCCTGGTCGGTTTTTCTATTTTCTTGTAGACTTTTCTTTTTTTCACTAACTAGGAGAACATAGTGGTGACATTCTTTCACAGAACAAACGTTCGCGCTATATGCAGATCGGCGGTGTTTCTAGCGCGTATGCAAGCAACGGACTTCGCTATAGTAAAATATTCTTTCGTGAGCATTTTTTTCTATAAAACAATGAAACTAAATCGAGTTTTGAGTTTGATGTATCTCTTGTGCATCAGCGCTAGATACGCAGAGAAAAATAGGCGTTTTTTTCCGCTTTTTTTCAAGTGTTTGTGCTCACCCACCGAGACATGGCCCACCCCACTTTTTTAACGAATTTCAGGCGGTTGGGGGGTGGGCGATGACTCGGGATATTACGGTAATTGTAATTTTTAATATTTGGTGCGCGTGTTGCAACTTGTCTATAAAATAAATGTAAAAATTTTTAACTACTTGTATGCTTTGGTGTGACATTGGCGGCTGTACAAATTAACATACCGTAAAATCCCACAAGGACACCCGCCCAAAATGAAGAGATAAATGGTGAAAAACATGGGGTGGGCTATCTTTGAGGATGCCACAGCAAAACTTTATCCAAAATTAATGGTAAGCGCCCGCTACAAACCACGTGACGTGGGAACTGATACTGCAGATCGCGGACACAGCAGATTCAAGTTTTATGGTGAAATAAAGACGTGGGAACCCGCTACAATCTTGCCTGTCACAGAAACCGATATTGCGCGTGCAGATTGCGGACAAAAACACGGGAATTCGCTAACAAACTCGCATGTCACAGAAACAAATACCAAGATCGCGGACGCAACAGAATCGCATTTCACGGTGCGATATACATGCGGGGACAACTCGCGCGTGTTACTTACAGCTAAAAATCGGTATCGCGTGCGCAGATTGCGGAGAAAAACACGGGAGTACGCTACAAACTCGGGAACGGGTACCGGAAATGGCGAACGCAGCAGATTCCCATTTCATGATGCTATATAACGCGGGAACAACTAGCGTGTTACGCGAGCCGATATTGCGCACAAATCGCAGACAAAAACGCGGGAACGCCCGATGAACTTGCTTCTCGGACAGACCAGTACCGCCGATCGCGCCGTTGATGCGCGATTCCCGTCGGACATTGCTTGACGTCCAACGGGAATCGGGGGGTGGGCGATGTTTCGGAATTTTTATGTTACGGATATTTCGCCAGATGGGCGATCTCTCGGGGGAGGGCGCCCTTACAGGATTTTGTGGTAGTGAAATGTTGGCAATGTCTACACCTCGAGCTTCTCACTTTTATATCCGCGGGAAACATTTAGCTGCGGTGTTTAAATATAGCTGAATGTTCCTCCCAAGAATGTGGCTTTCACATATATTTATTACAGAAATGTCAAAAATATGACCCGGATAGTCACTGTACGATCTGACGTAGAAACGCCTTAATTATATTGTAAAAAGTATGCAAATAAAGCATTGTTTTTTTGTTTTGTTTTTTAAGTACTTTGGTTTTTTTTTGCAAAAATGGGGGAAGCGTTTTGCCTGCTGTGGAATCGGGGGAATGAGCAAATGGCATACCGCGGCCACTAGTGGATTTCAGTGTCCCATCCCTCGTGATTGATTTTGAGCACTTGTCACGTTGATAGTGCGCTTCAATTTGAGGGGTTGCCAAACAAAGCACTCCGGCAGGGGCGAATTCCTTCTGTCTGTTGCAAATGAGGTTCTGTATTGCCCCCAGTAAAGTATTTGCTATGAAGTCGGTACAACCTGTCACCGAGGATGACTTGCTGGACACAACTGACGCGGTGGAAGGCCTTTCCAGCTAGGGAGTCGTCGCAGCCCAACGTATCATTATCTGCTGTGATGGTTCAGAACGAGGCACGTTATACTGACTTTGGATGGCACCATGCACTCTCCCTGCGTCTGTAAAGGTTGGCTACTTTCAATGCCGTGTTAGACCCGACGTGCCTCGGCGGTGCTATAGACCTTTCCAGCAGCAGTCTCGAATGAAGCGATATACGTTCCTGGTTTTGGGGGGGTCATCAGTGTTGCCCACCTGCGCTGGGCTGTGGGTTTTCTAGCCAGTGGGCTGTGGCAGCCTGTGTAGGCGCACTTCTGGACGTTAATGGCGGCCAAATTGCAGCGTTTTATTTATCTTGTGTTCTATGGCGAATAAAATTTCTCGGGGTATTTAAGAATGCATTCTATTTTTGGGAACAAAAATAAAAGCTTTTTTCTTTGAGTCTGCACACTACAGAACAAATGCAATTGGAATGTTTGGTTTTTCTCTCTCGGTTATTATGTTTTCGGAAACTTGGTACACTGATGAGTCTTGCATTTTTACTTTGCCGGGATATCGGCATTATTCACTTCGCCGAGATAAAAAAAAGAGGTGGTGGTGTTTCATTGCTTGTACGAAATGAGTACAAATGCGAACTTGTATCGGAATTTACTCAAGTTACGGGTGACTTTGAGTTCTTGTGTTTGCGCTCTGGCACATTTATATTTGCTGTGGTTTAT
This sequence comes from Ixodes scapularis, assembly GCF_016920785.2. Lineage (NCBI taxonomy): Eukaryota > Metazoa > Arthropoda > Arachnida > Ixodida > Ixodidae > Ixodes > Ixodes scapularis. The sequence continues at coordinate 385,315 of NW_024609868.1, read as the reverse complement.
CGTCCACCATTTGGAATCGCGGCAACTTTTTTTAACTTCCTCGACGGCTTCCTAAGCTTTGAAGTAGAAAACAAGTACATTCTTTTTCTTGGCGGAGATTTCAACATCAACATGCTTGAAAATACAACTTATAGGCAAGCACTTGATTCAGTCATTGCCCTTAATGGTTTTAAAATTATGGCAACCTGAGCAACAAGAATTACATGTACTACGTCCACACTCGTTGATTTTTTTGTTGGCAACCATGACGTGTCCTCCATCACTGCTAACGCTGTTATTACCGATACTAGCGATCATCTGGCGATATTTATGTTGATACACAAATCTCATAAACCTAAGAAACGTTCAGCGCAGCATACTTTTCAAATTCAAAACATAACAAGCACTACTCTAGAAAACTTTAAGGCGTCCTTAAGCGTAACTGACTGGAACCAAGTATATTTGCAAACCAACGCGAACCTCGCGTACGAAACCTTTCTACAGACATTTCAAAATCTGTACGAGGAGAGTTTCCCATACTTGACGGTTAAGCTGCGTAAAAGAATTCGCAAGCCTTGGATGACGAGGGAGCTTTTGAATAAAATAGATGAAAGAAAGCAGTCTGTTTCAGCATTTCTTGAAAACAAGAAACCCAGATGATTTAAAGGCTTTTAAAACGTATCGAAATAAACTTGTTAATCTACTGAGACGTTCAAAGTCAAGTTATTATATAAACCTCTTAAACAAATAAAGAGGCAGGAATACTCTGGAAAAGAATTAATAGCGTAATTAATCCGTATACGAATGAAGATACTTTAGGTGAAGTGACCTGTGAAGAGGGTACTCTCTCTGGGTGTTCTCTGTCGAATGCTTTTAATAATTACTTAGTTAGCATAGCAGATGACGTTGCGGTGCTGGAAAGTGAGCTTGGTCCTTGTGGTTATATAAATCGTTATTTTACAGATACTTTCTTTTTATATCCGACGGACGAAAGAGAGGTCTGTGCTGTGTTCAGGAACTTAAGAAATTGAAAGAGTCGCGATGTTAACGGCTTTGACATCAAAGTAATCAAGTATGCTACTGAGATAATTGCGCCTGTATTAATGTATATATTTAACGTGTCCCTTTCAACTGGTTGCTTTCCAAACGCTATGCAGGTTGCGAAAGTTGCGCTTATATTCAAAGGCGGCGACGAGAACACATTTAAAAATTATAGACCGATTTCCTCGTTATCGATCTTTTCTAAAGGTCTCGAAGAAATAATGCATCACAGACTTTTTTGTTATCTAGAAAAACATCAGATACTCTCCGATTTTCAACACGGTTTTAGGAAGAAGCGTTCAACTGAAACAGCGCTGTTAATGCAAAAGGAAGAAATACTCGAATCTATCGAGGATAAAGGGCTTATTCTAGGTGTGTATGTTGACTTTTCTAAGGCATTTGATTTAATTAATCGTAACCACTATGGCATCCGAGGAATTGGACTTAAACTTTTTAAATCGTATTTGGAACATCGTACGCAGTTTGTTAGCATAAATAATTATAATTCAGCAACCAAAAGAATTGTGACTGGAGTCCCCCAGGGGAGTGTACTTGGGCCGCTGTTGTTTGTATTGTTTATAAATGATATCGAACAATGCGCACCAAACGTCAAATTCTTTTCATATGCAGATGATACCACTCTTTTTATTAAAGGTCAAGCAACTTCCGAGATCGAAAGTATGGCGGCAGTTGTTCTTGAAACCCTATACTTATGGACGCGAGTCAATGGACTAAGAATACAAACAGACAAAACTAAATGCATACTGTTTAGACCACGGAATCGTAAAATATCGTTGCCTTTAAATATCACGATGAATTCATCTCCCTTAGAGATTGCAAAATCTGCTAAAATTCTTGGTGTCATTTTTACCGAATCGCTCTCTTGGACTGAACACGTTGAGTATATCCACCGGAAGGTTTGCAAAGCCATAGGAATAATATCAAAAACTCGTTTTATGTTTCCCGCGCGAGTGAAGTTGCTCTTGTACATATTACTCTCTGATCTACACACATTACGTGTACTGTCACCTGGTTTGGGGAACCACAACGAAACAAAACTTAACAACACTGCTACTAACACAGAAGAAAGTATTTCGCATAATTGAAAATGTTTCTTCTTTGCATTCTTCCGAGGAGCTTTTTCGTAAACATAAAGCTGTGACAATTAAGCATTTGTACAACTATCGTTTGATGGGAGTCTACAATACGGCAGTAAAACAAAATAACAACTTTTTTCTTTCTGTACTGTCGGGCCTGGAGAGAACAACCCAGACGTATGAAACTGGTCACAGTGAGGGCCTGGTCTGTTACTACTTCCCGCACAAACTATGGACTAACTTTTTTAAAACATACACTACCGTCACTTTTAAATGAGCTCGAAGGTGAAAATATTGACATTACGAAAAAATCAAAGGGTATGCTACGCGAAAGGCTATTGGTAAACAGTATTAAAGACTTTTTTTTATAGATAATCGATGCAATAAGGTGGTAGTGCTTTGTTTTTTGCGTGTCCTGTTTGTAATGTCTCTGCTGCTTTGCTACACGGAGTGGGGCCTCGTCAAGCTGCAAGCCACGCAGCTTTTTGCCCTATCTCCCTCCTTCGTAAAAAAAGGAAAATAAATTATTATATTATGTTGACTCGTTTATGGCACCATACGATCCGCGTCTCCCATCCTAGTCCCTCTCGGCCATGGGGAGGATGCTGGTTGGAGCAGAGGATGGCGCTGCCCGCTGTCTTGCCCTCTCGGGACCAGCCTCCCCGTGCGTCTGGCCCAGAGGGGCTCTCTGAGCCCCCGACCTCTAAGAGTCCACCGACCGCTGCAACTGAGGTGCCCGTGGACTCTCGGGATCAGAGTCCTCTTTCTGCCCCCAACGACTCCACCAGGAAGTGGAAAGATTCCTCTAAAAGGAAAAATGCTCCACGCATAAAAATAAATTTTGAAGCATTTTTTTTACCAGTGGGCCTACGACACGAAGGCACGAAATCCTTCGGGACCTCTGTGACTGGAGTGCGTGGCCGTGTGCTCCGATGTAAGCTCAACTTTTTAAGGTTCGGCTCCAGATTGACGCACATTTTGAGACGAAAGAATTGGGTTCCTCAGGCATGGAGTGCTACCTTGTTTGTAGTTAAGATAAATAGTTCCCGGAAATCCGTTGCTTTTTCCCTTTATTCGGATGAAATGCAAACATCTTTTCCCCCCTGTAATCTTTCTAGTTGCGAGTGACAACTGCAGCTCGCAATGAACCTGATGAGCGAGTGGGCAAATGAAAAGGTTTCAAATTTTTTCCAGAAAAAAACTGCGTGCCAGTTTCTTTGCAACAAACTTTTAAATCTCGTTTGGGGGAACTAAAAAGGAAATGCCAGAGATCATCGGAATATACTGTCCCATATGGCCTGGGGGCCCAACGGGCAATGCCTTGTACGGTTGTATAACTCGTTAGTTTGATCCCACCTAGACAATGCTGCAGATGCGTGTGGATTGGCACAGCCTTCTACACTGAAGCTGTTGTCCATCACCACGGGGGCTTTTCGTACATCCCCTTTCTTAGGCTGGCATGTGGATACACATTGAACGTCTCTCGAGAGGCAAAGGCAATACCTATAAGCCTTTGTTACAGTTACAAGCTGTATCCTGTTCCGAAACATTCTGCTTGTAGTCTCCTTCAAACTCCTCGGTTTTCTAGGTTTTTGAAAATGAGCCCTGGACGTCATAAGCTTACAGCTTTCAAGCATTTGTAGCTCTTTGAACCTTCCCGTTTGCGATGTAGATGGTGCTACTTTGTTCCAAACTGTCGGAAGGGTTCCCCCTTGGAATGAAATGGCAAAATTTTGTGACTCTCACAAAGTGCAGTGAGAAGGTTGTTTCTCCTCAAGTCCTTTACAAAGAGTTTTCCTCTTTGGAGCCGAAGTATAGAGGTCATACCCAGGGTTATACAGAAGGAGCAAAAACTGCATCCTTTGTAAGTTGTGCCGTGCATTCTGCTTGCCTCAAAATATAGCTAGAAAGCTTAGCCCTGTTGACATTTCTTTTACTACTGAGCAGCGCAATATATTTAATGGCTATTAGCGGCGAGATGTTTCGGTGGCGCCCTCGTTCGGTTACCTTTCATGACGTCATTACCTTGCGAAGAACAAGTTCGATGGTGTTTGTAATGGGCATGGTGGAAGCCTGAAATCATAGCGCCCTCAAAGCAACACTGTCAACACCGTCAAAATTGAAGTTCTTACACTCCTCTTATTTCCGTCGATGAGAAATCCTTTGCTGACGTCATAGTCAGCATGCGGCCAATTGTGGTGGGCCGACCACAGCGACGCTTTTGATCGCTCTTGTCGCCAATACAGTGCAGTCCACCTATGATGAAGTACTAACTTATAACAATCAGTTTCAAGAGTTTCTAAACTAGAAACGATCAGTTTCTAGCCTAGATACAACGATAATCGGTTGTAACGATTGAATTTTCTGGTTTTCTCATTAGCTTCGTTCTATTGATGTGCGCCTCCTGTTCCGGTGCAGACGAGTGTGGGGTGGTGTACTTCCGGTCGTATCTCGATACACATTCCGGATGCTACATTGCCCTACACTTTTCTGCACCGGTGCAAAAGATGCAGGTAAATGGAATGAAGCTACGATCCTTACAGGCGGATTGCGCTGTACGACATGGAGAATTATATTAAAAAATCGATTACGGTATATTTGCTGATTCTCAAAGTGCTCTTCTGGTCCTCTCTTACAAAGAATCTAACAGTCAAACCCGACTATATCGAACCCGTTTACATCGAATTATCACTTATATCAAACAAGTTTTGTGCACAGTAATGTTACAGTGATAATCTATAGCAAAAACTACGGTTACATCGAACAAAAATAGCAGCCGCTACCGATATATCGAACTGCCAAGAGCGCCATTTTGCTCTGCAAGCTGGCTTTCCCCCAGCGCGCGCCGTATTGGGGGAAAGCCAGCTTGCAGAGCAGGCTGGCTGTTTTTTTTTTTTTTTCTTTAAGGCGGCCGCGATCGCCCAGAAGAAAAAAAGAAAAATATTTTTCGCGGACGGAGCGGGGAGAAGGCGCTTCGTGCTCCCTCTCACCGCTCCGTCCGTAAAGGAAAATATTGCTTTTTCTTCGGGTGATTGACGCAGAAAAAATGAAAGCCGTTTACAACTCCCTGTAACGCCAAATTAGAGCGCAGCTCTTCAGGAGGAAGAGGAGGGAAGGGTACTGAAGGTCACGTGACCTTGGGGGGGTCACGGGACCTGGGGGTGTCACGTGACCTCGGCGGGGGGTCGCGTGACCCCCCAGAGAAATTTTTCCGCTAGATTTAGCGGGGAAATTTTTCCGCTAGATTTAGCGGGGAAAATTTTCCGCTAGATTTAGCGGGGAAATTTACTCATAATGCACCGCGCGATTACGCCGACGGCGACGCCGCTCAAGCCAGAGACGGGCGCCCAAGAGCTGCGCTCTAAAAAGCCAGCTTGCTCTGGTAGCTGGCTTTCCCCCACGCGGCCGCCGGCTGTAGGGGAAAGCCAACTTGCAGAGCAAAGCGGCGCTCTGCAGGAGAAGGTGCTCCTGCTCGGACGTGCTCCGTACTCTCGTCGCTAATGCGCGAATAGAGAAGGCAACGGCCTCGGCATTTTCGAGTCCGTCGATAGCGTAGAAAATATTGTTATTCCGGATGCAATGAAGAAAAAGCAGCGGAAGATGCAAGACTACTTCATCGTGTAATATGTCAGCAGAAAGTGGATTCTCGAGAGTCAAATGCATTAAAACTGTTATATCGAATTACACGATACATGGAACTAATTCCCGTTTTTTCGCGAGTTCTGTATATATGCGGGTTTGACTGTACTCCGTTTTACGATAACTTGGCAAACTGTAGAGGCTGCGGCCCCTGTGACCCAATCGGGGCACCAGAGCAAGGCACGTGATAACTCTGTGTGGCCTCGTTACTGCCGCAGCAACGGAGCCCTCTGCAGCATAAAGTAGTTCTAGGCTTCTTTTTCTTGTAACGTCAATTGAACTCGCGCGATTCCATATATAACGAGAAGATAGGAAGAATAAATAATCGCAAATTCGCGAGTTTCAATTATATTTAAATCGAAAGAAGCGACGCCACATCCGTATCTGCTCAATATTTTTTGCCTCGCAGCACCGTGGCCGTTGGCAATCGCCGGTGATCGCGGCCATGGAATAGGCTGTTTCCACTCAGAACATTGCACTGTGCCCTGGTGTTAGCACCCGTTGCAGATCTGCATCTAAATTGAGCATATGGTTGTCTCGTGAACTGTTCCCGAAGTGCTCGCTATTCTAGCGGACGGATATGTTGCTGCAGCGGACGTTCATCCGAAATTGGTTGGTTTTGGAGCGGACGACTCATGGCTAGCAGACGACAGCCGGTTCCTCCGGGCCTCGCATTTGGTATGGTGACAAATACTCCCTTGACGTCGGGTCACGTGCCTCGCTCAGATGCTCTGATTGGGTCGCGGGGCTCTGGCCTCCGCAGTTCGCCGAGTTATCCTGCGACGGAGTATAGCACAGCTTCTACCTGTCAAACTAAATGGAGCTTTCCAGCTAATCGAGTTTTGCCGCGTGCCGACCCATCTGGGCACTGGAGGAAATGAAGCAGATAAGTTGACTGCATCCACGAAAGATTTTTTGTAAAAGCGTCCTTTGGCTCACCCCAGCAGTATTTCGAGCCACTGTTAAAGAAATCAATTTTTAACCCCACCCAATATAAGATCTCAAAAAAGAAAAAAAAGCCTGACATTATTTAACTTATTTTGGGAATTCGGGGGAGCTCCGTTTATAGAGATTGTCAACCTGAAGTTCTCCTTTGCCGCCCGAGAATCGGTCCTTCTCGCTCGACGTACCGAAACCTTCTCTGTGGCGAGGACAAAGCTGCTTGACCATTGCGGGGAACTTCTGACTCTCTCGCGTATCTTGCGGTGGTGTAGTTTTGATCGCGATATACGTCGATCGTGCTTTCCAGAGCTTTTTAGGAAACATCTTTCACTTCACCCCATGTTCCTGCTCGGTGACGAGCATTTTGTATCGTTCAACCGCATTTTAGATTATCTTAAGAAAAGTTGTATTTTATGCCAGTTATAACTTTTAGAACTTTCATTACATCGCTGTTCTTGATTGTTTCAAATTTGTCTCACTTGGCGCAATTTGGCCTCGGTAGCTTTTGTGCCATGCTGTAGTCGACGACAAATCTCGGGCAAGCGGGTCGGTCTGCCCTGCGCTCGATGGATTGCGGCGGCGGCGTGGTGCCGAGCCCCGACGAGACAGCCGCCGGAGCGAACAATCGAGTCAGTTCTTCAGTTCGCGCGACGGTCGCCTGGCATTTTCCGCGCTGGTCAGAAGTCCGCCGGTTTTTTACGAAGAAGATCTTGCGGCCGTCGGTTACTGCCTAAGAGATTGCTGGATGTTCCTCGTGCGTGGAAAGAGGCATCCGAGTCGACGGGCGCCGAGAGCGCTCTGACGGATGTCTCGTTGCAGCTGGACCGGGAGAAGTACTTCCGAGGGGTGCAGTGGGTCCGGGACCTGCTGCTGGGCCTGGAGTTTGAGCCGGACCGGATCCAGGTGGTGGCCAGCAAGATGGTCAAGGATGTGGTGAAGAAGAGGCGCTCGGGCATGAAGGTGGCCGGCACGGTGGTGCGGGCGCTCTGCTTCCAACCCCGAAGCAACCAGGCAGCCGGCAGCATGCTGCGCCAGCGGGCCTTCCTCGGCCACCTGCTTGAGCGCCTGGGGACCCAACCGGCACAGGTGAGGCCCCTCCTTGCGTGGTTTGCGCCTTTGCGTCGGAGTGCGGCTGTCGAGACCGCTGGAAACCGGCGAGAGATCTGTCCGACGGTCCAGAAACACTCGCGAGCTGCATACGACCGGACCGAAGGTTTCAAATTATTTCCGAGATTGGATCTACGTACGACAAATGGGCGCTCGTAAGGCCGTCGGAATTATTTCGAGCCGACGGCGAAAGAATGAGGAAACATGCGCAGATCTTGAGTGTTTGGAGGCTCCCCGATTAGGAACGCAGATGCATTCTCTGGTCATAAGCGGTCACTGCCGGTTGTGTGCAAATGTCCAAAGGGTCCTTGTCAAGAAGGGCGTTTCGTACGACGGCGGGCGACTGGAGCGGGGACGATGGGTGTGTCTCCGAGGTGCGACCCAACAAAGTTTCGCAGGACCGTTGGAGCAACGAGAAACGGGAGTGACCAGGCAGAACGATTCCGTCGGATGGCAGTAATTGTAACTCTTCGGTGATGCGCGATTCCTGTCTGAAATCGGCTCACCGGTGCGTCAGCGGGTGTTCTTTTCGCTCCGAAACTCATAATTTCGAACCAACTACCGTATCGAAAGAATGCCTATAGTATGCATTTCTTGTTTGGGCGATAAGGTATTCCCTAATACTCGTAGAATGGCGGGGTTATATAAGTACATCAAAAATATACTTGGGTAGAAGGTTAAAAAATTTCAAACATTGCCCACTCCTGTTATTTGTTGGATGCGAAAATGACATCAGTTACGAAGCAAATAGCTCCGACTAACCTAACAATGTCAACAGTTTATGAGTAGAAGAGAAGGACAAAGCATTTGGTTGCTGGGAGCTAGTTGTTCCTAGGGTGCACCGATGATGTCTCACATGGGGACAAAACGTCTACTCACAAATTGTTGACATTGTTATACATGTCGGAGGTATTTGCTTTGTAATCACAAATCCCGGTTTTTGGAACATTTTTGCAAATAACGTTAGCCGCCCGATATGCCGCATCGGTTCTCGCGTCGATAATTACGATAAACTTTTCTCTTTGCGTCCCCAATATTTTTCGGCGTTTATCTCCTCGCCGTTGGCAAACGTTTAATTATGATTTTACGTATGTGGTTTCCGAGTCCTCCACAAGTGGGACATTCTAGGCTTTTGGACCCAGAAAATCTGCAGGGACTCCCTCGAAACGTCCGCAGGGGGTTTGGGGAGACTCGGTCGAACGACCTTCCCGGGAACCGCTCGGCGGTCCGCGCAGGTGGTGGAGAAGCTGAAGGCGCTGAAGGCACACCTGAGCCGGCCAGAGAATGTGACGGTCCACGTCTCGGCAAACCTGGAGAAGCTCTCTGCCCTGGGGGACGTGGGCGGCCCCTGGCGGACCTGCCTCTCGGAGCAGCCCCCGGCCGGGACGGCCACCCCCAGGAGGTGGGTTTGGCCGGGCGGCCCGGGCACGGATGCCGGGAACGCGATTGCTCGCCTTGCGCCGAAGGTTGCGAGAGAATTACCCTAAGAAGGAGTCGAGGGACGCGCGTGCACATTCGTTTCGGGTTTGCGGTTCGGGAAATTTGAGCCACTGGCACGCATAACGCACGTAACCACGCTCGCGGTGTGCTCCTCTTTGCTCGGGTAATCTAGCGAAAGGTCCATCGGGGATCGTGAAAACGAGGGAGGGGATTTCGTTGGAGGAGGGACGGGTTTCCGAGGCCTCGACACGCGGCTGGTGTGGTCGTACGTTGGCGAAGAAGCCGAAGGGTTGGGGCCCGAATTTTAACGCAGAACGAGTTCTGGGGCTGGGTCTTGTAAGAAAAGCGACGCGCCGCACTCAATTGCCACGTAGGTCGAGGTCATACGAGCAATATGTACTGTCCCCAAAGGGGCATCGTTTACGTTCCCCGCTAGATTTAGCGTAAAACTTGCGACGTCACTTGACTTGACATCAAGTTTTGGGTGTCTCGTGGCGCCTAAGGTCGCTGTGTAATGTGACATTGGGGTTGTCATGTGATGCACTAACGAGGTGGGAACAACGTGTGTCCAGCTCATTCCCAACATATTTTGTGCCTCTGAGTTGATCAGATTGATCTAGACATACTTTTCTTGGATTACCGGTAGATTGAATTGCAGCATCTGCATAGAACGTGTCCAAATTTTTTTGGCACCATTGTGCCAGTCTAAAGACCCTGTAGGGCAGTTTCACGAAAGGTCTTTTCACCTTCGGTATGCCGCTTGCAGTGTGTCGATGAACGGCTTCCACGATTTTCCCCTTCAGTTCGTATGCGGATCATTGGTATGTGGCGTCATTTATGGCGGCGCACGAATGTGGTTTCGTCGATGCCATAACTCGGTAAGTACGATGGGGGATGTATTTGGGCCGCACACTATCGCCCTTATTCGGCTTTTTTCTTTGGGAGTCTCTCCGGCAGCATCTACCGGGGCCCAGTTTGGCCACATATGGGTCGTCCATTGCAGGCTCGTCTTAAGCCCAATAAAGTCGGGTACGTATAAAAATTGAGCGCCGGCCGGCGCTCTCTTACGTTCCCGAGCATCCGTGCCGGCTCGGTCAGTGGGGACGTAAACGAACTCGAGCCGAAAATGCCGCCTCCGCAAATAGACGAATGTCCTCGAAAGTTTGGCGACACGCCATGCGGCTAGACTTTGTGCCCGAAGTGCATCGCGCGAAACTGCCTTATAGGAATACAGGGGCCAGAATATAGTTTCACGTTCACCTTTTTATCCCTTCGAACGAGATGGAACTAGCGTCATTGGCACTTTTGCGCGCAACGTCGTGTCCTTGCTGCGGCACCGTGCGCCGTAGTCAAATCGTGAAACGTTTGGGCAGTGAAATGCTCCTCCGCTTCCTCGGTATTTCGAGTCTCAGTCCATAAGCGAAGAATTCATTAGGGGCAGGAATTAGCGAAAAGGCGTCGGTTTGGCGCAAAATGCCCGAAGCGTTCGATTAGGCGAGGTTGCAGAAAGTTTGGCTGGGCGGCGAAAGGGGGAGGGCCCTGAGTTTGTCCGTGCCCCAGCGCCCCCCGGGTCCAGTGCCACTCGCTGCTGCGGGGGGACGAAGCGGGCCTGCCGCGGGACGTGATTGCGGGCGTGGGCTCGGTGGAGTCGGCCTTCCTGACCCAGTGCACCCCGAGCCTGACGTCCTACTCGAGCCCGGACCTGCCCGCCCTGCTCGTGCTCATCCAGTACCTGGTGCAGCTCGAGGTGAGGCCGCTTCTCCGCCGCTTCCAGTCTTGCTCGTTTTCCCCGGCCCCCTCGGCGTCTCCGAGGTGCCATGGGTTCGGATCTCGACCGAGTGGCCCGCAATTGTACGGAGGCTCGTCGCGGAGAAAGCGCACCTAACCGAGACGTTCGCGGCACCTCGAAAGGACCCCGGGACCTGTCTTGCGGAACGACGACTGCGAACGACGACGACAATGAGGGTCCCCGGGTGCGAGAGTTTAAGACTGCACGACAGACGGGACGGGTGTGCTGGGAAAGAAGCGCTCGGAGGCGGCTCGTCGACGGACCAGTTGCAAGAGGGTGGCCCCGACGCTCCGAAACGATAGTTATCTCGACGCGTGGACTCGTTCGCGCTGCCGAGCAACCGTCATTTGGATCGGTGACTGCGTGGAGGGCGAAGCACTCGGCTCATTGGGCGTTATTGCGGGAGCCAACGTGTAGCGTGCAATTTGCGTCGTGCTCGAACAAATTGCGGCGAGGCTAGGGAAGATTTCGGGATGCACCATAAGGAATCGCCAGACCTCCCGAATTTTTTGGTCTCTGCGATGCGGGGACCGCACCGACAACGGCCATGACGAGGAACGCTGCATCCGGCTAGCTCACCAAACCGGAGATGCCGCCGCGGTTGATCCTCATCAAACTCGTTGTTTGAGCGGTTGCGGAACGCGAGCCAGCTGCCGTCCCGCCGGTCGCAGTATCCGCAGACGTGCAGTCTCGTCGATCTTGGCGACCCGTCGCGTCCGACGGTCTGCCGCTCGTCCGGCGAATCTGGGCGCAACGAGGTGGCCGGCCGGCCGGCCGTGCAGCTGGTTCACGACTCTGTCGGAACGGTTCCAGAAACGCACATTTTGGTTCGAGGAATCACGGAGAGCAAATTTTTGAAAACGTTGCGAACGACAACAAAACGATGGGGGACGTTGCTGCGGAATCTCAAAAAGAAGACGCCGTTTTCGGCCATACAAAGTCTTTTAAGGTGCGAGTCAAATTCTATTTGAAAAGACGCTTAAAATCTTTTTATCCCTTTATTTCTTTTCTAAAGCAGTAAAATTATTTTGAAGAATAAAAGTAACAGTTTGTACCAACCACTATAATAATGTGTAGTGCCGTTTAGGAGATAGTGTCGCATGCATGGACGAGTTGGTAGCGCACGCATCTCTCGTGCGGAGGAGCTAAGTTCGAACGCCACTGCCCCCGTTTTCATGGCAAACGTCGAGGAGTGGGGATTGGACGAGGTGTCAGCCAATGGCCCGAGTCTTAGTGGACGCGAGGAAGAGAGAGAAGGAACCTACTCATTGCGCCGCAAAAAAGAAGAAGATGCGGTGCTGCTAATAATGCGGGAATGCACGAAAGGTAATTAGAAGTAACCTTTACCGAGAGAGTTGCGAGCCCTATTGAATTGAGTAGTGAGTGCAGGGAAAGGCAGAAAGCAGAGTGTTGTAAACAAAGAGATTGAGGATAGAATACAAAGACCTTTTTTTCGTAAAGATCCCGCCGATAGAACGACTCGCTTCAAATATTTGTCTCGAGCACCGGTCTTGGAACCGGTTGAAGACTCGCGTATGCTTGAGCAAGGAAGTGCATTCCCAGTCTCTAAGGGGAAACGAAGATGTCCCGCCGGCAACGACGTGCTCTCCGTCTCGCACTCCCACATCTACCAGTCTGCATAAACCTTCCCTCACAAAAAAGGAATTTTCTATACTACCGTAAAATACCGGACAAGCGCCCACTCAAAATTGAGAGATAATCGCGAAAAAATGGGGGATGGGCGCTTGTCCGGTCATCGATTTTACGTATCAATCTACCGCGCATATTTTCTCAGGTCTTGGAAATTTGGGAATGGGCACTTAGTGTGGAATGGGCGGATGCGCGGTATTCTACGGTACTCCGTAAAAACACTTAGCGGCAAAGTCCAGCGGTTTCTGTGCTGCGAGTCAACGAATTAATCTTGGGGAAAAGTCTTTTGAGCTCCTTGGGTGCAGAGAGCACCAGATCAAACCTGGAAGCCACCCTCCTAAGATGGCGAGAGATTCGGTGGCTGTTGGGCCCAACGGCTGGTCGGCATCTCTCACGAGTGTTTGTGTCCCGTTCTTAGTTAAGTTTTAACGAGATGTTTAGCGATTTCTGACACCCTCGACGAGAGACCTTTCGAAGGACGATCACCCCTTTGGATGAGCTAGAAGACATTTGTACTGGAGCAGCATTGTCTTAAAACATGCTTAGAACTTAGAACGGCACTCTCTGTCTTTTTGGAAGTAAACTTCTGGTAGTACCCCATCGGTGGGCCTGAGCTTTTGTGCATTATCCAAGAATGAAGTTTGAAAGTTGTTGATGAACTGAGTGTCAACTTTCGCGTGTTTAGCTTTTAGGAGGACTAGACCCGTCGACATTTCTGAAGGCATATTGAACCTGGAGTGCAGAGAGACCAAGGGCAAACATCCCCAATTCTCATTGTTCTTTTGTGCTGCAAGTTTTTTTGTTTTTTTTTCATTGTGCACAACCAAGTGGGCCCGCTAGTCAATTTTGAATTTAGCTTTTCAACTATTTTTGAGGTTCTGGAAAGTTGCAGTTCATTCTCGGCATTTATCGCACGTTCGGGTTCGGAAGCTTCCTGAACATAGACTGCATATAAAAGCAGCCATAGCCTGTTGCTCCGGGTCAGTCGTCCGCTGGCGTTCGATGCTACTGTCACGCTCACATCAATGTCTATAGCTGCAGTTATTGCACTCTGTTTTGTTGTGGAGCAAGTTTACCGCACTAAACCTTCGGTTTTCTTAGTTATCCACCATTTTGTGAATTGTCGTTTGTGACAATAGTTGTACGCTGGTAATTATTCTTCTAATCTCTAGCTGATGCAAACTGCTGTGCATTCTAGTGGTTCATCGAAATTCACTAAATACTTTAGCTACCAGGGACTACAAGTCACTACTAAGCCACGGTTAAGGATAATCGAGTGCTTCGAGAAAACAGACCTTGATGGTCGATATCATTCATCAGTCCTTTGCTAAGCGTAGGAATTAGCGAATACGATAGTGGATATTCACTTTGAGATGAACTGCGATATTGCTATTTTTCGAAGCGCCGATTGCGGCAGGTTGGCCCCGTTGAGCGCGCTTCTTACCGAGCACCGGTGCACCGCGGAGAAGCAACACCCGCGGGTGTTGCTTCTTCACAGTGCACTGGTGCTCGGTAAAGGCCCTGTCACACTGAGGCAACAGCAACACAACACGTCCAACAGTCGGGCAACTTGTTGCTCGCTCCCCGTGTTGTCCGACAAACCTGTCGCATCACGACAACAGCAGTACAACGTGGACAACAACTAAAATCTCTCCTCGGTATGACAGCTTTCGGCAACAAAAACAGCAGCAACTTTTGTTGGACAATGTGTGTTGCCCCAATCGCTGGCTGAGCGAATTTTGGGTCGGCAACACGACAACCAGTTAGCTTCGATGGCAGAGCTAGTTCTTATCAATAACGTCTCGAATAAAGGCTTGGAAAACATTATTTAACGATAATTGAGGCTGGCGTGCAGCTAAAATAAGGTGACGAATGTTTTACCGCATAATTACGGAAGGCGATTGTCGGAATGGTCGCAGCTAGGGTCGTGAACGTTCAGTCTGGTGTTGAAATATGAACTGCCGAGAGACCAGCTGAGAATTCTGCCAGTGAGATAAAATGGCATGCCTACTCACCCTCCGATAAAGTGTAATAAACATAATCCAGAAAAGAAAATATTAAAAAATCGAAGCATTAAAACAATTACTCTGATCATGATTGTTGATGCTTGGAACTTGGAAACAGCCGCTACCGGACACTTGATTTGTTTCAAAAATACCCAGGATGTTTTGGGGAATGAAGCGCTCGCATAGCAGGCAATGGGCAAATCGACAGCGTTGGAAAATTTCATTCTACCGATTGTTACGAAGGCCGATTGTGTTGGTGTTGCAGTTTTCAAACGCTGTCAGTTAACATCACGTTACAAAAGACGCCCTGGGGTACTGCCAGTGCTTACTCAATTTTAGGGGAGAAATAGGAATTGCATGAAAGAACCGGACAGAAACACTTCATACCGGGTAACGTAAAACCTGAACATGTATCAGCCATCTCAATTTCCTTGATTAGGGCTATCTGCTTTGTCAGCGAATGAAGAGTATTTTGATAAAATAAAAAAATAGAAAATACTTCCCATGTCAAGTTTTCTAATTAGTCGCTAGTTAATGTCGTCCCGTGGTAATTTCTGGCCCTTCGAACGCACTAGCACTTCTAGAGTCATACGCACACAAACGAAGGTAAACAATCAAGATGGCGGAGTGTTCCCCGTGTTGTTCCCACTGTCAGTGCGACGACAACACTAGCCGGGCGGCAGCAGCATGTTGCCCGACTGTTGTTGCTGCAATGTGAAAGGGCCCCCAGCAACACGATTTCCTCGTGTTGCCGGATAGAGTTGTCCAACTGTTGTCTCAGTGTGACAGGGCCTTAAGAAGCGCGCTCAGCGGGGCAAACCTGCCGCGATCGGAACTTTGAAAAATAGGAATATCGCAGTAGCGTGCTTAGGGGAAAAGTAGGCTTTCAAAGCGAGACGATGCACGTGCGTGCCTGATGTATTTAAATAAAAAAGAAACGGAAACTTTGTGAATGTTGACATCTGCATTGCAGTAAAATTCTCAAAACTAAGCTTTGGGTATTACGCGAGAGTCTATGTTAGCATGCCCCGACAACCCGCATTAATCATTCGTGATTGTCTTTTCAAATTCGAGATTGAAGGAGATTTTTATAAAGCAAGAAGGTTTCCAAATATCCTCTATTATAGCTGGGCATCTCTATAGGTTATTTTTATGTCAAATGTGTCATTTACTTGCCATCCCAATGTGGGCATTGGACTTTTTGAGGTTGCAGGTCAAAAATCAAGCTGATTAAAGCTGGCCTAGTGGAAGCTCAGGAACAACCTTCACAAGTTCAGCTGGGTTTTCTTTTATTAGTGAAAGGCTCGGAGAAGCTATTCGATATTCAACTAGAAAATGTGGAACCGAAACCTCTATTTGCTTCAAAGTCAAAACTCCCTATTCACGCATGCCTACAGGCATGACGCATGCTTTGGTTGATTTGGCACCTAGTCTCCAAAATTAAAATCTTTGTACTCACTTACAGCTTCAGAGAAAATCTGAGTTAGCCAAAAGGAGGCGCACAGATGATCCTCATACTCTTCAGGCTTCCCTTTCTAGTCTCCAAATGCGAACGAGATCAGTCCACACGAGCGCGGCACGTGTCCGAGCGAGAGGCATCTGAAGCTTCGTCTCGTTCCGCTTTCACGATGCCCGGAAACACGTAGAGTGCCCGCTCATCTTTTTTTTTTACGCTGGACGCGCTCGTGGGATCATCTCAACTTGGGGAGCGCTCGAAACACGCCGCACATTTTGTGTCTCCCGACTCGATCCGTAAGATTGAGGTGCTTTTTGTTTTCTCGGGTGGAGAGCGAATGGTGTTGGGTGCGGTGTTGCCCCGTGCAGGGCCCGATGTGGCGGCAGATCCGGGGGCAGGGCCTGTCCTACAACTACAACCTGTTTGTGCGGCCCTGCGACGGCCTGCTCTACTTCTGCCTCACCAAGTCCAGCCTGGTGGCGGCCGCCTACGGGGAGGCCCTGCAAATCGTCGTGAGTGCAGTCGCTCTGGGGGCGGACGCGGCGGAGCACCCGGGAAAAAATGGCATTCGCTCCGACGCTTCGACGGCCGCGTTGTCGTCCTTTGCCTTTTAGTTAGCGCGTGTTTGCACCGGGAGGAAAAGCGAACCTCGGTCCGGGGCCACGACTTTGCTTCTCAATCCAAAAGCCGCTTTGGCCATTCGCAATTGTTTGCGCTGTCCGGACGACGAGTCATTCTACTTGCGAAAAGTACCTATTGTATTTTTCGGTCTGTGGTCCACAGACTATAAATAATTGCCTTCTGCATGCTGCTATCTTTGTCTACCGAGCCGTGGAACGCGTTTGAGCGTGCATACCTTGCACTTGCATTGCACGGCCCAGTGTCGAGGGCTGGAAATGGTGAGAAGCGCCGGCGTATACTACTGGCTGTGTTCGCCGGACGTGACTAGCGCTCATTTAACCCCCAACTATGTTGTCAGCCTAAACGATCACGTGGTAATGGCGACTAAGTAAGCGCTCGGTATTTACCGGCCGTGTTTAGGGAGAGGCTTAGTCGCTACGAGCGACTTGGGAGACAAGTAACAAATCTCGGTCAGGAGGTGGGGCTAGTTTAGCCGGCGTCTGGCAGCCGATTCCCATCGCCGCCTACCACTGGCATTATCTTATACTCTAGTTACGCGGGCACCCTTGACCACAGTCAAAGGTGACCGAGGTCGGATTGCGGTTAAGGGTGCCCATGTAACTGCGGGGTAGCTGGCAGTAGCTGCCAATCGTACTTAAGCGTAGCTGCGGTTGGGGATGCTTGTCGGACGCCCTTGACCTCGGTTAAGACGGACCGCACTTAACTGGGGTGGCCCCGTAACGAGGGCATGCCCCGAGCGAGGCTGGAGCCCCCGGTGGGTCCCCCAGGAGCGGCACCTGAGCGGGGACGAGGAGTGGGACGAGGAGCTGCTCGAGTCCAGCCGCAGCAGCCTCATGTTCGAGGTGGTCGAGAAGGAGAAGTCGGTCAACGAGGTGGCCCTCCAGTCCCTGCTGGCCTACCACCGGGGCATCGACATGAGCCACACCAGGTGGGCCCGCCTAAACCTCTTTTGCCTCTGCCCTTACCTCGACCAAAGAACGGTCCCTGCTAGACGTGTGCAGATTGTCATTTTGGACTTTGAATTCGGAGCAAGTAGCGGTTTAGGCTAAATAGTTTCTCCGAGCATTTCGCTACCGCTAGGCCCTGCTTAAGCAAATATTGTACCCACTCGCGAAAATTATTCCCAACCCTCCGCTTGTCCACTTCTCAGCTCGGTTGATTTTAATTTTACTCTCTTTAGGAACTGTGGCATCAAAAAGTCCAGTGCTTGCATTGGGCTGGAAATAAGGGATTGGACGTAAAATTCAACCTATAGAGACACCCAGCTCACCTGATCGAGGGTATTTATGGATCTGCTCGCTACGTGCATATAATTTCTTCGATCTCAAATTTAAAGAAAAATAACAAGCACGAATGATAGACGCAGGTTGTTCGGACATTGCTGCCTAACATCTGCTTTTGCATAAAAGGCACCACTTAATTTTCAAAAAATATACCGCCACATAGATATTAGCTAAACTTGAGGAAGAAAACGAGAAGGGACGGACAAACACAAACTTCCAGTTTGTGTTTGTCCGTCCCTTCTCGTTTTCTTTCTCAAGTTTAATTGTCCGTACCAACCCGCTCGTTCTGTCCTTAGATATTAACACTCCGGGAGTTTTTGTTCCTTTCTAAATTCCCCAGACCCGTGTGTGCACTGTCCCACTTTGAAGGTGCGCTTTTCTCTCGAGCTCGCGGTTGCGCTGCAGCAAAGCGAGCCCCGCAAGCATTGCCTCCCTGCAGTGCATCGGTGCTCGCTGAGAAGAACACTCGACGGGGCTAGCTCGCCGCAATTGACGCTTTGAACGTTGGGAATATCGCGGCTCATTGTGAGGCAAATATCGAATAGCGTGTTGTTCGAGGCTACTTTTAGAAAATTTGAATATTTGCGTAACCCTAGTCTTTATCCTTCCTGGCGTGTGGTCCTCGTGGCATGGGCCCATTTTTGCTTTCGTTCCTACTCGAGACTGTGATATTGGTAGCTAGAGGGAAAGATTAATTGACATCGCAAAAGTGTGAGGTGCGGAAGTAAAAAAATTGAGCAAAACTCGCACGAAGCCTTTTATATCGGGCTTTCGCAATGTCTAAAATTTGCTCACTCTAGCGTTTTTTTTCTCTAAACATCACATTCGTATCACACCATGTTCTGTCATCTTCTTTTGAGCCCGTGGGAAATCTATTAAATTGCAGCATTGGCTACTACTCGCGGAAGACATACCGTAGTTGCAGTTTACTAAGTTGCTCGAGAGACAATGTAATCCGAGTTTCACGAACCGAAGATGGGTAGAATAAGTAGGCGATTTTTTTTCGAATAGGAGCACCACCCAGCAATATTCGTGCGCACCGCATGTTTGTGCGAACAGCGCTCGAGATGGAATCGGCTGCAGTGGCGTCTCAGAATGGCGAACCACCTTTCGCGACAAGGGGCAACGGTCCGTTCGTCGAAAGACATTTCGTAGCAGGTCAATTGGTAGCAGGGCAGTTCGTGACAAAGGGCCTTTCGTCACAGGGCAATTTGTTGCAGTGACAGTCCATTAGACTTAAAAAAATTTTGTTTCTCCGTGCCATTTTTCTAGTGCCTAACATATTGCTCCAAAACGAAAAACCTCGGGTGAGGTCATATTGACGCAAATGTTTGGAGTCTCTTATAATGGCTGGTTGAATCTATGTTATATCCGCAATAGATGCTGACTGGTTTCCCAATACTCCCCACACAATCTGGGTAGGAGTCGTCCCGGTCACTGATTGGCAGATGGCGGAAAATGTGCAAGTTTGTCGAAACAAATTTATTTAGAGGTGGTCGCTCTACCCTGTAGATGCTTGTACTCATAGTGAAATATTTCGGGTGCACGCCTCGAGGTTGTCTGTGCTGTCAGTTCCATCGTAGCTTTGAAGAATTGCTCGAGGGCACTTTTTGCTTCCTCAACACTCTTGTCGCGATGACTCTGCTTGCAGCTTGGCTTAACTTCATTTTGGCTAGTGTGTGCTTTATCTCGAGCAACTTTAGGAACATCTAGATATCCGGCGATGCACAACCGACGTGCACCCGAAACATTTCACTGTGAGTAGTGTGGGAACCACGTGTTCCCCGCGTCGATATCTAGGCCTAGGTCATGCAGGCCGTGGGGCATCGCCAGGTCGGGGTGCGTCCCGGAGGCGAGGCTGTATTCCCTCGCAGTGGCTCTCCCTCGCCCTTCTCGGGTGATTTGCCTAAGGCACACCCCTGGAGATCTTGGATGCATCCTTCCCATCCGTGATACTGTCAATAGCGGCAGTGCGGTCTCCCAGTGGCGATCCTGTCAAAAGAGACAGCGCCGTTATTTTTGACATTGTTGGCCCTCGGGCAAGCGGGTGGCATCTGAGTCAAATAAACACGTTTTTATTCGGACCCAGGGAACCCTCTGTGTTTCTAAGTGGTAGTCCCCAAAAGGGAAACCCACAGTAGACATATCTATAGGGTAGAGTGACTATTTCTAGATAAGTTTGGTTTGACAGAGGCGCATATTTGCCGCTTTTTTTCGATTAGTTACTGAGACGACTCGTACCCAAGTTGTGTTTGAGTCCCAGGAAACCAGACCATGTCTATTGCTAAAGTAACAGCGATTCAACGAGCTATTATAAGAGACTCCAAACATTTATGTGAGTAGGGCCTCACCCGAGGTTTTTTATTTTGGACGAAATGTTCGGCACTAGAAGAAGGGCACGGAGAAACTAAGTTCTTTCAAGTCTGGCAAACTGTCGTCGCGACAAATTGCCGTACGACGAGATGCCTCACGTGACGAACTGCCCCGCTACAAATTGTCTTACGACAAACAGTCGTGCAGCCGACGGAAAGGCCTCTCGAAACTTCAAGGTGAAATGCCAAGGTCGCTCACCCTCCTTGCCCACCGCATGGCCGCACGAGGCCGCCAATTGCTCGGTGTCCTCGGACCGTGGGCAGCCGCGATTTGGTACCCAGCGAGGCCAGCAACATTGGCATTGCTCCTAGTTTTTGCCGGATGGGGATTTGTTGCCAGCGGGGAACGGCCGCCCCGGGGCATGCGTGAGCCGTGCCTGGCGGTTGTCCCAGGCTGCTGCTGGAGCGGGTGGCGGCGGTGAGCCTGAGCGACCTGCTCCGGGTGGGCAGGCAGTACCTACGCCCACTCTTTGACCCGGCCACCTCCAAGCTGGCCATCTGCTGCCACCCGTCCAAGGTGGAGGACACGGTCGCCGCCTTCAAGGAGTGAGGCCTTTTGGACACGTGCCTTCCGTCGTTCAACCATATTCGGGGAGGTTTGGTAGCGCCATCTGTCCTTGTGCGTTGACAATAAGTGTCGGGAACGTTGATCACTTTTTTAATACACAAATTGGCCGTGCATGAAAGTAATTTTTTATTTTTTTTTAGATGGTTAGCACTCGTAGATTGAGTAAACAATAAAACGAGAATTTCGAAAAGCACATTAGTGGTCCTTTAAAGGGATGCTGAACCGATATTTGAAATCTCATAATTATTGCCCGAGCGGGCTTCACGGGATGGTACTGTACCTAAAAATGATATTCAATCAGACGGGTGGGGCCCGAATTATTGTATTTCTTTGAATTAAGAGCGAATCCTCGGCCGGAAGCCGCCGGCGCGAGGGAGTCCTTCTGAGAGCAGGCGTAGCGGAACTGACGTGCGCATTCTCGGCGCCCTCAGCGCCCCTGGTGCCTCCGCGCATTCTCCTTGTTCAGTGGTGCTCGCCTTGATTCTTCTTTCGGCGGCTGTTCTCAAAGCGGCTGGTACTAGTACCACGCGGGCAGAGCCCGCGTGGTACTAACAATAACAAACGCCACCCGGCTTAGCGCCTGGCTTGGCTTGGCTCCGTCTGTCTTTTGAGGCGAATGAGAATGCGCACGTCACGAAGCGAGCTTTCCACGACGCTCACCAGGGGTCGCGTAAAATTGTATTTTTCGTGTTTATTAAATTTTATACGCCTTCTCGCTCAAAACAACATCATTTAAAAGTAAAGGACATGCTATGTATGCCATTGCGACCAAGAATTTCCACCCAAAATTTCGGTTCAGCATCCCTTTAAGTTTGAGGGTTGCTCGGGATAAGTAGGTTCGATGTAAACAGTAATACAAGGAGATGTTGATAATCGTTAGCAGTGGCCATGACTGACTTGTTATGCCGGATGCACTCGGTCCGATTCTGCTTGCGATTTTCTGTATGGACATCGAGTATCGCAGCCCACGTCGCGACTCAGAAATAGCGAGCAGAATCTCATCGTGTGGATCGTGCTTTAGCGTCCGTTTTGCGACGTGTACGCAGAATGAGTTGCCGCAGATTATTTACATTTTGTGATGTAACGAGCCTCCTTAATTTTGTTCAGGCCACTGACATAGTAAGACATTGCTGGGAGGCCGTAGAATCGGCAATTCTTGCGTGAAAAAGGGCATGGGACTTTTATTGACGGCGTCACATGCCAATGGTTTGTTGATGCGGGACGCAGCTGCCAAACTCTCCCCAGCATTACAGTGAAACTCATTTAGAACGAACCCACGTACAGCGAATTATTGTCAATATCGAACTCGCAAAAAATTTAAATAAAAATGCGCGTAAAAGGTACTTTTTATAACGAACAACATATTGGCTATATCAAACTTTTTCCTTCTGGGGAGGATTCCAAAAACGCGCAAACAGTCGTCTTCTAGCCAGTCCCTTCCCACCCCCCTCCCCCCCCCCCCAAAAAAAAAGAAAGTAGAAAGAATGAAAATTTCAAAAGCTCAAATTGGAAACAGAAATGAACGAAGAAAAACGATTCCAGAGGGGCACAGAAAACAAAAATTGGGCGCCAAGCGGCTGCTTACGAAGAGAAGCGATTCAGACCCGGGAGATAAGCTAAAAAGAAATGTGCACGCATGCGCAAAAAATTTAATAAATGAATTTCTTGAGTGGTAAGTGGCACGAATTTATTTGTTTACTTTTGGCGATATGACCCGTGTATAACGAACGCATTGTAGAAGTTTGTTGTAAATGGTTTTTGCTCTATCGAACTGATGGTAGCGTTTCCTGCTGTTCGCTATGGACGGGTTGGACTGTATCTGCTTTGGGCGCCACTTGGAACCAAAGGAGAAGACGCGGCACATTTCGTAAAGACACTCGGCAGTGAGGGGGCCCACTTTCTCTTGATTTCATCTGGACGAGTTGAGTTTCCTTGGCTGTTTACTTGACCGTTGCTTTACAGTTTTGACAGCTGTACTTTTACCGGACGAAACAAAATTTGACATGTTTTTGCTTTCTGTTGATGCAGATTTTCAAGGAATCTCGTGGTGCTTCCGTCGCTGGAGGACAGCTTTGTTGCGAAATACTGAACCAAATTATTTTTGGTATAAACAGAATTATTTTTGCGGCTTCTTTGGTCCTACAGCTTCCAAAGCAAACTACCCGACAAAACAAAAAAGGGGTAAACAATTTGGTTCATGCGCTCTTGTAACAGTCTGTCTAGATTTTATAAAACTGCAATTTACGTGGTTTTGGTTCGAGTTGATCAAAACTGGACCGCTGCCTTTCAACATTGGGCCATTTGCCATTCATTTTCCTTTTATTGCATTCGCTCGAATAAATGTTCTCAAAATAAAGGTGCACAGTTTGACTTTTGATTGTTTTTTCTTGTTTACGACTGCCAAGGCCAAACTCCGCAACGGGGTAAAAACTTTTATCGGAGGAAAAAATCGCCAAATTTTTATTTTGGAGCGAAGCCAGGGCTAATTGAATATTATGGTTACCATTAATTTTTTTCTACACCAGCAGCAATATTGCATTCCCAATTTGATTCTGCATCAATATGCAAACTGGAACATGTTCTCTAGAAATATTTGGATTCAGTGGATTTGTTAGCATTTCTTTCTTGCCGAGCAGAAGGTAAAAAGGGCAGGAACACACTGGAGACGGAACCCATTTGTAGGGACGTTCTTCTCTGCAGGGTGCCTGATCACGTTTGAACCGTCCAATGTCGACGTGGTGGCAGACGTAATTTCGCTTCCAGTTTTTCTTGCCACAGACCGCAAGTAAATTTGGGGTGTTGAAAGCTGCGTTCTCCCGGGCTAGTCTAGGAACAGCCCAACCCTGCTGGACGAAAGAGCTCAAAATTTGGTACGTAAACTAATGTACTGGTAATAGAAGAAAGCTTCATTGTCAATGTTCACCAGAAATCCACAATATGAATGTAGAAAGTGAGACATAAATGAGGTGAATTTCAATGCCCAATCGAATGGGTATGAATCTTGAGCAACAGTCCATGAGAATAGCAGCAGTAGCCAACTAAGCACTGGATGTCTTTTCCAGCCACCTAGGTTACAATGATCAGGTCTTATATTTGAAGGGCAACACGTGTACGATTCAAAGGAGGGCTTTATTGTTCTGGGTCGCTCTCCACTGGGCTTATTCCCAGTATACCCACTGTGGGTTTCCCCTTTGTGAGGGTACCACATAGAAACACAGGATGCCTGTGGGACCCTAAGATGATGTGTTTATTGACGCCAGCACGTCTTGCCCCTCGGCGCACAAAGAAAGAGAAACTAAAAGGGTCGGCGCTGCCTTCTTAGGCAGGTTCCCCTCAAGGGGCTCTCTCTGCCATCTTAGGCAGATTGGTGGGAAGCTGCAAAAAGAAAGGCTTTGATGACCTCCCCCAGTGAGGGTCTTCCTTACCTTGTTTTGGGGGCCGCCTTATATAGCCTGCAGGAAATGGATGAGGGGGCTTAGCCCAGAGATGGGTCGCACCCACGGTCATTCGCATACCATGCACCCAAAAGGACGAGGGAAACGCCATGGCAGTCCTCATGGCCTGCATGTGCTGGGTCTAGATAAGGAGACGGGGAATGTGTGGTTCCACACCATCCTCGCATGGATGTAGCCAGTCACTGTTCTCGTACGCACACATTCTCTCGCAAGTCCACTCAGTCTGCACGATTTTGGTTGATGGTGCTGATTTCAAATATCTGGTCGTTTTCTCAGTAAGTCAATTACTTCTCAAGATAACTAGAAATCTTTAGCCATTGTTGGGAAAAAAAGATTTTTTTTTCGACAGAAAGTACTAATAGCATGTGGTTAGATACTACAGAGTTTAAAGAATACAATGTTGGAAGTACTTTTCAAATTAGGCCATTATGAGCCATTTTAGAACACGTGGGAGTTCAGCATTTATTCTGTGGTTGGAGAGAGGTAAACAATAGGGCAATTAAAAAAGTGTTTGCCTAAACTCAAAAACTTGCTTCCAACATAGTATGCTTCATACATCTACCTACAAGTCACTGAATATGGTATGGTTCTACTTCCCTTAGATACTGAGATATCTTTGTTCCAAATTTGCAAAGAGTCCAAAGTTTGTGTTTTGAGAAAATGAGGAAGAAATATGTACATATTTATTAGACTGCCCAATGCCTCACAGGCACCAGGAATATAGGCAGTTTGACTGCTGGCACCTGCCCAATACCTAGGAGGCACCAGGAATGTAGTCAGCTTGATTGCTGGCACCCGACTGGCGCTTTTTGAGGGCCCGTTGTCCGTCGACGTGCAGATGCTGTCGCTCGAAGCTTGTGCTTCTCCCCCATGCGCTTGGAGCTCTGTGGGCCAGGAGTCACATTGAGTTCCCTCGGGAGTCTTGCTGAGGCGTTCCCTGCTTCTTCAACGCTGTTTCGGCCACAGCGGCCTCGACGCTGAAGAGTGATGCGTGGCAGCGTTTTGGTGCAAGAGCCCATATCGTAGATCTGGTGTTCTGGGTTTTCCCACACTGGCACCGTTCAAGAAGCTTCCTTTCTGAGAGGCGCTCGTAGAGAGGGGCCTTGCAGACATAAGGGTTGTAATGGTGCTTAAGGCCAGGCTCAGCTCCAGGAGTCCAGGCCTGCTGGGCAGAGGCTGTGGTTTGACACTGTGTCGTACGATGTTACATGACGATACGTGGCCATCACAGCCCTCTACATGGCCTCCACATCCCCTTTGTGTGATTTGAGTGCCGTAGTAGGCGCTCAATTGGGTGATGAGGTGTGCAGCGAGGCTTCCTTTCCCCCCAAGGTTCTCCGAGCTGGACTTCTGCTTGGTAATGAGGGTCTGTAAAGCGGTGCGCTTCTGGTTCGCACAGTCCTCCTTGTTCACGGCGATGGAGCCGTAGACCTGAGCTTCTTGCAATGCAAGGAAAGCACAGTTGTGTAGCGGAGGTTGTGGCGTTGCCATGACCTCTCGAACAGAATGAGGCCTCCATTTCCCCAGCCTTCTTGTCAGTAGTTTTTTGGCATATGTGGCTGTCTTTCCAAGCTTGGTAGGAAGGGTCGCTTCGGCCCTTGCTCGCAGGCAGCGCGAAAATTGCTGAGCACGACATAGCCTAGGACAAGCTGTAAACAGCTCTATCGCACTGCCGACGCCATTGTGCGACGAGTGTCCGCGCGTCACCCAAGACCCGTCGTACGACACAGCGATGTTGCCGGGGTTACCCAGGTCCAACTCTCTGTAGAGCCCCCGAACTGATTGTGTGCACTCAATCGTCAGTTCCTTGGCAGCACAAGCCAACGCAGGCGCTAGCTTCTTCATATAGTTTTGCCAGGTTTTTGTGTGCAGGCCGTGGTGCGAGATGTTCATCACCGAGAACACGTCGTTTAGGGCCGTTTGACGGTTCCCAGTGCTTTGCATCGCGTACGCAGCAAGGATGTTTACGGCAAATGGGTTGATTCTCTCGTCACCGTTCACACGCGGCTAACTCCACGCCGACGAAATGCCGCTGCAGTTCGTGCACGTGAGGAATAACTTGACGGCAATCCCATACTCGCGCTTGCCTTTGCCAATTTTCATGTCACCCGCCGCATACTTTGCACTTCACGGACTTCATCGAGGCGTTCAGAGAGTCCAAATTCACGACAGTGAAGCTCGCTTCGTCTGTCTCGGGGAGTGAGCCGTCCGCATTATCTTTCATGTCGGCCAATAAAATCGACTTTCGCTTCGTCGCTGCCTTCGACGCGAGATCCTGCAGCTTTTGATCGGCGTTTTTCCGCATTCCTTCCAAATCCGATGACTGCAGCATCGCTGTATCACGGCGGTTGCAGCTACTGTCCGAAGATCTTTCCGAAGCCGACGGAGCCCCTTGAAACAGCCGCCACTGGGCAGGGCAAACGCTGGCCGGCAGTGCCCAAGCACCAAGGACACCATCCCCGGCCCTGGGTGTGGGGGTGTCTGTTTTGCCCCCCCCCCCCCCCCCCCCCCCCCCCCCTCTCAGAAACAAGTTGGTATGCCACTGTAGTATCATTCCCAACTTTTTGTCAGAGCAGGCAAGCCTTCACGATATCAAGATCGCCCGAATTTCATACCGTCCGAGTTTGTTTACACATTCTCGGGTACGGCAATGTCCCGTGCACTCGCTCAGTACACAGGATGGCGGAGCGACGGAACACAACAAGCTTGAATACCTTAGGCGATCAAGGAGAGCAGAATCAGCTGTTCGTAGTGTCCAGGCCAGGGCTTAAAGTCTGGGGGGTCTCAGGGGGTCTGGACCCCCTACTGATTTTAACGGATGGTCTGAGACACCCCTCCACAGCCCCAGCATTAGTGAAATCAAAATCATATCTTGCGATAAACTAGCTTGTTCAAAGGGTGTGACATTTAGGGATTAGCAATTTGAGGGTTGCAGGTACAGCGTGGGCAGAGTCAGCAATGGGGTTTGTTTTATGTGCATCTAATACATCTCGTCAACCCCCCCCCCTTCTTGTAGGGACCCCCCCTCAGCTTATGGGAGGCTTTAAGCACTGCTTATACACGGAGCTCACAAGCCCCGTACAAGGTGGACGGTTGGGTCGGGATCAAAACCGGTCACCGTTAAATTTCCTCACATAACACTCTGCGAGTCCGCCTTCAAAGCCAACCCCTTTTTCAGTTGCTTGCACGACGCGACACCGAAGTCGATGACAGGAACCAATGGGGCGTCGACATTCCATCTTTGAAGGTGTAAAAATGAACCAGGTCATCTGTATTGTAGACAGTGGCTTTCGTTAATTTTCCAGGGTCGTCCTCAGCCATTTCGAAGATGAACGCGAAATGACGGCAGAAAGACACGTTCAGAATGATGAAAGACGGAACAACGCCACCAGGGGACACACGTAAACACACGGACCGGGAGACAATGCCTGACGCTGGCGCGGACGACGGAGCGGCGGTCGTCGTGGTCTCGCACGGTGTCCAAAGCTTTCAATAGTTCACGCGACTGTCTTAGTGGGTACAAAAGCTGACACTTCGGTCGATCGGGGGGCGGGTTCTGACATTCTATGGGCAAAGACTAAAAAGGCAGCGAGCTTTGGGCTGTGGCGCCCGGAATAATAAACACCGGTGCAAAGCCCATTAAAATTACGAGTCCATTCTTTTCGCGGCTGATTCGAGTGACTGATGCAAACATCTCGATTCTCCGTTGATTTGTCTGCTGCAACGCTAGGACTACAGCACTGTGGACTACTCACCAGCGAGAGATGCCATTTTGTTTCGAAAACGGAAACTAAGTAAAATGAGACTATAAAGGCAAAGGAAACAAAGACAGCATGAAGTCATGTCGCCCGATAACAGTAACTTCAGTTCTATACAGATTAGCTATGCAGATAGTAAAGCGTAGAATGGAGCAGTGGACAGAAGATTATGCAAATACTGGGCGAGCTCCAAAATGGATTCTGGAGAGATAGAAGACTGGAAGATAACTTATTTGTCACCACTCGCTGTATTGAAATAGCAATGAAGAACCAAACTCCTTTATGGTCAGCTTATTTGGACATCGAGGGAATGTAGGATAATATGAGCCAGGAAGAACTCCGGGGTCCGCTGAAGGAGTATAATTTAGATGCAAATTTGGTTAGGTTTCTTCTGTACACAGACAATAAGGTATCCCAGACGACACACATTTGTCCAAAGGAAGGACCTCTGGGATGTCCCTGGGAGCTCCCACAAGTTCATCCCAAATGAGGCTAATGAATGGGAAGCTCCCACGGACTCAGGTCCTCTTGGGGATGGCTTTAGACTCGTTGGGGATGCCGCACCCCCTGCACGGAATCTTCAGGGGAAACTGAATTCTGCACTAAATTTGAGCGCAATGGAAGGACACAACGAGCGCGTTGGATAATTCAACTGGGCTGTTCATCCTTTCACGTTTTCTTCAAGTTTAATGAATGCATGTTTCAGGCACCTTTCATCGTAACAATTGATACAACCGATATGAATCGTAGTGACGTGCATCAATTGCCACAATGAAGGCTAACTTGAGTAGACACTCATGTACTCAAATTTTACGCACTAATGTTTCAAAATAAAGTTTTAACTAAATTTGAGATGTAAACTTCTTTGGGCAGTTATGCCAAGCAAAAGTAGTTTATGTTGCAATGCACATGTAACGTAGCTAAACTTTTTATTGCAGGAACATTGGATCGTGAAATGGTACAAAAATGCACTTAACATTAGTAACATTATATAGGCCTAGTTGATACGATAAATACTGTACACTTATTGTAAAAATAATCAATGACTAGCTGTCAGTAGTTTAACAAAGCCTAGATCAAGTGTTAATGAAAATTAAAAGAAAATCTTCATTAACGAAACAAAAATTAGTCTAACTGCACCATCCCTAGAAGGCAAGTGGAACATAAGCGGTTGTGTTTTGCGCGTTACACTAGCTCTTCCACATGAGAACCCCAATGGCTTCAGAAACTCGGAGATAAGCTTTAAGTAGACAGACGTGGCTTGATATCTTAACACTCCCAGGTGTGCTGAAAAGTCATCTTTTGCTACGGATCTTTGATCAAACTTGTTTGTCTCGATTCCCGTTGTTCCTTTTTTCTACTTATTGTTAGGAAGTCCTATGGTTCTGGTACACAACCCCGCAGCACTCACGTGCAGCCCAATCTTGCATACTCACCCTGTGCGGCATTTCTCCAGTCGTTCCTTCGCGTGGCGCATCCACGTCATTGCTCGAACCGAAAAAAAAAAAAAAAACTTTTCTTTTAATGACGTGCTGAACTTGAGCAATATTAGAAATCTTCTCCCTTGTATTCTGCAGATGGCATTGGTATGTACTGTCTGTGGTGTTAATTTAAATGCGATTCCTCAAGCAATTTAGACGAAAATAAATACCAAGTTTAGTGCATAATTGCATGTAGATAAATGTGTGGACATTTCTTCGAAACTCACCTTGAATAACAATAATAAAATCTTAACACGACACTTACGTAGGCTATACATAGATCATTCTTAAAAAGTATAACATCTGTACCATAAATAGCTTCGGCTACAGCGCGCTTCAAATCTGGCACAAACGATAAATGTCAAAAACCCGTCGTCCTTCCTCGCCCCTTCGGGAATTTTTTTTTTTTTTAAACTAAGCATGCCAGAGCATTGAAATAAACGGCATTGTCTTTCTTAAAGAACGCAGCACCGCATGCAAAGTTCGAGAAAAAAAAATTACGAATGTACCTCACTACTTGAATTCAAATGAAACCGTCTGCCGGTCTTTCGAAGTTTGACAAACGTCAAACTTTTACCCTAAAAGTTCGAAGTTCGTCAAACTTCTGACTTTTCAGGATTCAAAAGTTTTAAACTTTTCGAATTCTCTCGATAAATAAGTTCGAAAGTTCGAAAATTATTTAATTCCTTAGCATAGGAAGTTCGAAAGTTCGAAAAACTTTTTAGTGCAAGAAAATCGAAAGTTCGAAAATCGTCGAATTTTTTGGTCAGTCAAGTTCGGAAGTTCGACAAGCATTAAATTTTGCAGCGTGACAAGTTCGAAAGGGATCAAACTTTTTAGCGTAATAAGTTCGATGGTTCGAAAAGCGTCGAACTTCTTAGCTTAACAAGTTCGAAAATTCGACTTCCGTCGAATTTTACGATATAGAAAATTCGAAATCTTTCTAACCTTTTGAACTGCTTGATTTGATCATAGAAACTTGGGTTCGAAAAAAGTTTGCGGCATCCCTACCTGTAAGATATATATTTTGGTATATGCAAATTTAAGAGAAATAGTGGTAGTAGTGGTATTTGTTTAGGAGATGTTAGCAAGTTCAAGGTGCAGGCTACTCCTCAGAAAGGTGTACTGAAAGTCTAATATATAGGACCATTTTAATTATCGACTAGACACTCCTAGTTCTGACAGAGTAGCAACTATGAGTACATGGGACAACTGGGAAAGGGTGCTTTCAGGTTGTGGTTGCTTCCCCGACATAGATGCCCCCGCAAGGCATTTGCAAAAGGACCTCCTGTAACACTAGAAGATACCATGCGAAAGGGCAACCCCCCCCCCCCCACGCTAGAGCATGGGAGGAAGCATGCGCGCATTCAGGATGTTCCCAGCAAACAAATGCCATTTCATCGAAGCACGTTTTAGAGAATGGGCACGTTTTATCGAAGCACGGTTTAGAGAAAGCAGAGCCTCAGTTTAGAGAAACGCCGTTTATCGAAAAGGGGACGCTTTTTAAAAAAAGGCTTTCCTTCTCGCGTGTATCACTGGTGCGCGTGTTAACCCATGGCCCCCGCTGCACTCCCAGTCTGCGGTGGCTCATTACAAAGATGTTAACTCACCTGATTTACCCGTACACGCCGCTTCATGGCGGCAGAATTCGCTAAAAGGAGGCTCATCGCCATTTTCTCTAACTGGGTTCTCTATAAAGGCATTCGATAAACCGGGGTCGGTAAAGAGGTGTTCGCTAAAACGAGCTTCTTTAAACCGCATGCCTCTGATGGCAATCGCTGTCCGTGCCCCGCCGCTTCGAGGCGGCCGAAAGGTATGGGACAATGCCAGACGCGGACGTCTTCGTTATTTGTGACATGAGCGTCGCGGTACGTATAATTTCGTCCGGCCTGTGTCGCACGTTATTTCTGCAGCTAAGCAGTGACAGTTGCCACTGGTCGTCGGAAAGATTGGTCGGCTGAGGCGTTCGTGGGCTTGTCAAGTTCGAGCAGCGGCCATTTTGAATGGCGGAGGGGAAAGTGGAGGTAGAGTGTGCTAGAAGGAACGAGTGAGACGAGCTACAGGCTGCGCTCGTGCTTTCAGTTGTACCTCAAAATGTGGAAAGCGATCAGGTGGAACCAAGCCACTACAATCGCAGCGCCACCTTGGCTGTGATCGAGCAACGACACAGGTCAAGATCATATAGGCAATATAGTCCCTTAGGGGCTATATTGTGTTTTTAATGATTTTGACGTTGGAGGTAACGTCAAAGCACCACAACACGACGACGTCGTCGCCAACGACGTTACGTGACTCCAAGTTGGTGTCGTAAGGCCGTCGTGACATCGCATCGCGTCGAGGACGACGCCATTTGGCGACATCGAGTCGCCATTGTAACGCGGTTGTGACATTGTGCTGAGGACAACGCCGTTACGCGTCCTCAAGTCGCCGTTGTGACGTGGTCGTGACATCGCGTCGCATTGAGGACGACGCCGTTACGCGACATCAGGTCGCCCTTGTAACGTGGTCATGACGTCGCGCGCCACATCGAGGACGATGTGGACGTGATCGTCAATGTCGATGCCCACACAACGTCAAACGTCGCTACGACGTCACGTTAATGTCGTCCTGACGTCACCGTGAGCGTCAACGTCGCAACGAAGCCTTGACGGTGTGTAACGTTGTCGCCTTCGCCAGCATCAGCGTCGACGTGCAGTCACGACAAAGTCCCGACGTCGTTTAATGTCGTCGACGATGACGTCGTGAAGCTGTTGTGACGTCGAGGGCCGATTGTTTCTTTCGTGGCAATATCCCTGTCGGTCACCAGCGAGACGCACACCGTTCCTCTGTGTTTTCACCTGATGCCTAGGTCAGACACCACGCTGAACTCTGAAGTCGCTTTCGACCGGTCTCATATGACGGCTTCTGCGTCTGAAATCAACTCGCCGAGACGAACAACAACGAACAAAGCATCCAACAAGCTCCGGCTCAGCTGGGGCCAGCCCAATCCAGCCACTGCCTGGGTGCTGCCATCTTTCCTGTGACGGCACATATTTGGTTTGGTCATGTGACGAGTGGTCAAATTTGCGTACAATGGCAGCGGCCTTATTGGGGGTCACTTTCGGGTGCAGACCAGAACCCCGGTTTATCGCTCTAAGCCCCTCTACCTTAATGATATATATATGCGCGACATACAAGAGCATGATGAACCCGTTTACATGTATTTATCGAAAAAAACGAATCTCGGCATTATAAAATGCTATTGACGTGTCGCTGACGCACTGGGGTCCCCTCTTCTTGATAAAATATGCCTCTTGCAGTTTGCGTGCCCTTTGAATTCTGCTTCTACCAAGAATCTTGGTATCGTCGAAGAGTGACTCGCATTTGCAGGCCCTACAGTGCGCGGGCAAATGTGCCCCGTCATGTCTTTAAATTTTGTGCGTGCCCTCTTAAACGGTCATTCGTGCATTTTCCCATTTGTCCAAGGTAAGATTTTCCACACGTTAGGGGGATTTCATACACGACCCCTCCCACGACACCAACAAGCTCAACTTCTTTTACAGGTTTCCATTGAGAACCTTTGGGGGATCGAGCAAAACCAATTTAAACACCGCCGCCTCCTCCCCCGGGCAAGGGAGTCTCCAATTTTCCTAACCTCGTCAGTGATCACTGGGGGGCACTGACCTATTGCTGGATCGCGCTTCCCACTCCCGCGAGTGAAGCCACTGGACGGCCATCTTGCTCGTAGAGGATTTGCGGTTTTGCTACCGTTACAGAGACTGGCAGCAGCGCGCTGAAGACACGTTTTCTACTTGTTCGTCATCATTCCTCAAAGATTTCTAAGACCCTGTGTGAGGGTTGAGACTTGACGTTGAGAACACGTGGAAATTTTTACGAAAGCGCAGTGCAGCAGAAAAAAACCCAAAAAATAAAGATTTTGTACTACTGATTTGATTGCCATATCCGTCACCGAGGTTGTTCGAGACGAGGTTCGGCGAGCGTTCCTGCCAGGTGCCCGTTATTGTGGCCGCACCCAAAGAGCCAACGCTGACCTACGCCACAACAGCCCGCCGCCAGCTGCTCAACATTACCCGGTGACACCACGAGGGAACTTACCAATGCAGCCGTACCTGCGACGCAGCGTTGGGAAGTACTTGAAGTACATTGTACTTAAAGGGAAGCTGAAACACTTCTTGAAAAAAACGAGTTAGAGGTGAATTCTGGCGTATTTTTATCCCGTGAATCTGAATATCACTTTTGTTTTCCCTGAAGATACAACTAAAAGCGAGAAAAAGCGAAAAAAGATTCGACCAGTCGTGACGTCATACTAGGATCTTCGGGCCGCCAAGCGCGTGTCGCTGGTATGTTCAGCGCGTGCAACGGCAAGCTTGCCAGGTATATTTCCCCGCACTGACACCAGTCGTGACGTCTCTTTCTGACCTTTCTGAAAATAGCAAGAGTGCGCGTGCATAGCTTTGACAGGCGCTGAAGATACGCGAGAGCAGATATTCCGAAGGCTCCTAGTGTGACGTCACGCCCCGGGAAGGAGGGGCTTCGGCGGTACTTTAAAAATTAATTTCTGAAGCCTCCGTGCACCAAATTGAAAAATAATCTTGATATTCCTGATCCTGGAGGTAGAATGAAGGCCATTGAAATGTTTTTTCTCAAATAGAGAACCGCTTCAGTTTCCCTTTAAGTACTACTTCGAGTAGGTTTAGAAAAATTGTACTTTACTTGAAGTGCATTCTCCGAGTATGTTCTTGTACTTTCCTTAAAGGATTTTTTTCTGGCATTTCCCGAAGAAAGGATAACTCCAGGTTTCGAAGCACATCCCCCCCATTCAGTCTTTTATTAGAGCGCAGCTCTTAGGCGCCCGTTTCTGGCTTGAGCGGCGTCGCAGTAACCGCGCGGTGCATGATGGGTAAATTTTCCCGCCTAATTTAGCGAAAAATTTTCCCCGCTAGATTTAGCGGAAAAATTGCCCTGCTAAATTTACCGGAAAAATTGCCCCGCTAAATCTAGCGGAAAAATTTCCCCGCTAAATTTAGCGGAAAAATTTTACCCGTTAATTCTAGCGGAAAAATTTCCCCGCTAAATCTAGAGAAACTACCTGCTAAATTTAACGGATAAATTTCCCCGCTAAATCTAGCAGTAAATTTCCCCCGCTAAATTTAGCAGAAAACTTTCCCCGCTAAATTTACGAGAAAAATTTCCCTGCAAAGTCTAGAGGAAAATTTTCCCTGCTAAATTTAGCGGAAAAATTTTCCCGCTAACTATAGCAGAAAATTTCCCCCGTTAATTTTAGTGGAAAAATTTTCCTCGATAAATTTAGTGGAAAAATTTGCTGGCTAAATGTAGCGGAAAATTTTCCCCGCTAAATCTAGCGGAAAATTTTCCAGGTGAATTTAGCCGAAAAATTTCCCCGCTCAATCTAGCGGAAAATTTTCCCCGTTAAATTTATCGGAAATTTTCTCCGCTAATCTAGAGGAAAATTTTCCCTTCTAAGTTTAGCCGAAAAATTTCCCCGCTAAATCTAGCAGAAAATTTCCCCGCTAAATATAGCGGGAAAATTTCCCCACTAAATCTAGTGGAAACATTTCACTGCTAAATCTAGCAGAAAATTTTCCCTGCTAAATTTAGCAGAAAAATATTCCCGCTATATCTAATGAAAAATTTTCCCGCTAAATCTAGAGGAAAATTTTCCCCGCTAAATCCAGAGGAAAATTTTCTCCCTAAATTTAGTGGAAAAATTTTCCCGCTAAATTTAGAGGAGAATTTTCCCCGCTAAATTTAGTGGGAAAATTTCCCAGCTAAATCTAGAGGGAAATTTTCCCCACTAAATTTAGTGGAAAATTTTCTCCACTAAATTTAGTGGAAAAGTTCCCCCAATACACCTAGAGGAAAAT
This sequence comes from Ixodes scapularis, assembly GCF_016920785.2. NCBI lineage: Eukaryota > Metazoa > Arthropoda > Arachnida > Ixodida > Ixodidae > Ixodes > Ixodes scapularis. Next base: position 349,725 of record NW_024609868.1, on the reverse strand, counting down.
TTTCCCCGCTAAATTTAGCAGTAAAATTTCCCCGCTGAATCTAGAGGAAAATTTTCCCCGCTAAATTAAGCAGAAAAATTCCCCGCTAAATCTAGAGGAAAATTTCCCCACTAAATTTAGTGGAAAAATTTCCCCACTAAATCTAGAGGAAAATTTTCCCCGCTAAATTTAGCGGAGAAATTTCCCCAGTAAATCTAGAGGAAAATGTTCCCACTAAATTTAGTGTAAAATTTTCCCCGCTAAATCTAGAGGAAAATTTTCCGCGCTAAATTTAGTGGAAAAATCTTGAGGAAAATTTTCCCCGCTAAATTTAGGAGAAAAATTTCTTCGCTAACTTAAGAGGAAGATTTTCCCCGTTAAATTTAGCGGAAAAATTTCCCCGCTAAATCCAGAGAAAAACTTTCCCTGCGAAATTTAGCGCTAAAACTTCCCCGCTAAATCCAGAGGAAAATTTTCCCCGCTAAATTGAGCAGAAAAATTTCCCCCTAAATCTAGAGGAAAATTTTCCCCACTAAATTTAGCAGAAAAATTTCCCCACTAAATCTAGAGGAAAATTTTCCCCGCTAAATATAGCAGAAAAATTTCCCCACTAAATCTAGAGGGAAATTTTCCCCGCTAAATTTAGCAGAAAAATTTCCCCACTAAATCTAGAGGAAAATTTTCCCCACTAAATTTGGCAGAAAAATTTCCCCACTAAATCTAGAGGAAAATTTTCCCCGCTAAATTTAGCAGAAAAATTTCCCACTAAATCTAGAGGAAAATTTTCCCCGCTAAATTTAGCAGAAAAATTTCCCCACTAAATCTAGAGGAAACTTTTCCCCGCTAAATTTAGGAGAAAAATTTGCCCGCTAAATCTAGAGGAAGATTTTCCCTACTAAATTTAGTGGAATAATTTCCCCGCCAAATCTAGAAGAAAATTTTCCCCGCTAAATTTAGCGGAAAAATTTCCCCACTGAATCTAGAGGAAACTTTTCCCCGCTAAATTTAGGAGAAAAATTTCCCCGCTAAATCTAGAGGAAAAATTTCCCCGCTAAATTTAGCGGAAAAATTTCCCCACTAAATCTAGAGGAAAATTTTCACCGCTAAATTTAGTGGAAAAATTTCCCCACTGAATCTAAGGAATATTTTCCCCACTAAATTTAGCGGAAAAATTTTCCCGCTAAATCTAGAGGAAAATTTTCCCCGCTAAATCTAAAGGAAAATTTTTCCCGCTCAATTTAGCGGAAGAATTTCCCCTAAATTGGAGCCGAGCAGGGGAGGTGGAGGGCATAGCCCCCTCTCCGAACCTTCCCCTCCTTGTCCTCAAGAGCTGCGCTCTAATTCGGCGTTACAGGGAGTTGTAAACGGCTTTCATTTTTTATTTATTCGAATACCCCCATCGCCCAGTTCTGGGCATTATTGTAGGGGGGGGTAAGGCAATAATAGCAAACGATAAATATAGAGATACACAAGAACTATTATGATGCAGAAATAGTGGATATGACATTTTAGGAGAAAAATACAACACTTTGTACAATATATGAAAGTATAGTGACTGGCACTATTAGAAGAGCAAAGTGAAAAATTAATCCAACAGTAAGTTTTTTAGGGCAGTAGGAAAGAAGGAAGGTGCCGCAGAGGTGACCTCAGTTGGTAAATTGTTCTATTCGAGTATTGTTCGTGGAAAAAAAAGAGTGCTTAAAGACGTTAATTCTGCCTCTATATTCACATACTTTTAAGTGATGATCTGTACTCATAACTGGGCTCCTTAATATAACTTTCTTTTTCGATGCCGGTTCTACCGTTTAGTATGTTGAAAAATAAAGTGAGCTTAAAGCACCTTTGCCTGTGTTCCACCAGAGGCCATCCCAGGTTGCGACGTATTTCAGATGATCTTTAGAGAAATCATAATTGCCGGAGACAAACCCAGCTGCCTGTTTCTGAATACGTTCGAGTTGTTCAATGGTGTGACGGGTATGCAAATCCCACGCGGCACATGCATATTCCAAAATGGGACGTACATCCTATACGTGCAATGTTTCTTTAAGGTTAGTAGGCGCCCGACTAAAATTGCGTTTAAGAAAGTTCAATGTGCTTCTGGTCTTAGATGACAAATAATCAACACGAGCATTCCATGACAAGTTGCTAGAAAATACAACTCCCAGCTACTTATATTCAGGTACACCAGCTAAACTTGCGACACCTAGGAAATATTCTGTGGCGAGAGGTTGTCTTTTGTTAGAAAATCTGCTCAAATTTAAGGTCATATTCCACGTTTGACACCATGACATCACAGAATCGAGATTGTCTAGCAGTATTTGGGAGTCGGCCTGACACGTGATATCGCGGTATATACAACAATCGTCAGCATACAGTCGGACGCGGCTAGAAAGATGACCATCAAGATCATTTGTGTACACTAAAAAAAAAAAGGGGGCCCAACACCGATCCTTGCGGAACACCCGATAAAACGCCAACATTTGACGAGCTCACACCATCTATAGAACTACTCATTGTTTTCTTCCAACAAGATAAGCCTCAAGCCAGGTTAAAAGTGAATCCGAAATCTTAACAGCGGCCATCTTTTGTCACAATAAAGTATGAGATACCGAGTCAAAAGCCTTCCGAAAGTCCAAAAAGACACAATCGACTTGGAAACCATCGTTAATTGAAAAAGAGAGGTCATGGGTGAATTCTACTAATTGCGTATCCCAAGAAAATCCCGCTCTGAAACCGTGCTGCGGAGAAAATAATGCGTTATTCTGTAGATGATTGATTAAATTTGAGTAAATGGTGCGCTCTAGCATTTTACAAGAAACACTCGGTAAAGAAATAGGCCTATAGTTGCAGGTGCTGGTTTTATCTCCCCTTTTATGTACTGGGACCACGTTGGCGCTTTTCCAGTCAAGAGGAAGTTTGCTCTGTTCAAAAGACTTTTTAAACAACACGGTTAGATAAGGGGAAATAGAAACAGCACAGTTTTTCAGAATTAGGTTGGAAATACAATCTGGGCCTGGGGGCACTGCTTACTTTGATCTTTTGCAATAAGGACGCAATGCCACTCTCCGAGAAGTCCGTGTCATCCATTTGTTTAACAACGTTCGATGTCGGTACTCTATGAACCGGGTTCACCGGCCGAGTGAAAACCGATTGAAAATAAAGATGAAAGGTTCGAGCCTCGCTCTTTAGGTCTGTGTGCTAATTGACACCATCTATGACATCGGGGATAGCGATGCTAGTTTTCTTGTTTTTGACATATTTCCAGACCTCTTTAGGATTTCTTTTTAGTTTGTCGGGTAGAGTGTCTAGATATTGATTTTGCGCCTTTCTTTTGTTATGATTTTGCCCAGCTCCTTCATTTTGGAATATAATCTAGGTTCTTGTGAACGACAATACCTACTGAACAAACGATTCTTTTGGTTTATCAAAGTTCGAATTGCCCTATTCATCCACCCGATATGATGCATGATGGAATGTAGGTCTGCGCCAACGACAAAATTTTTGTTTAAAGAAATTCCAGGCAGAATTCATATCCAAGTTTGAGCTATGCGATTGGAATTTCAGGAAAAAACGAATCCAGTTCACGGGATAGCGTTACGTAGTCGCCTCTTTCATAAAAACACACCTAGGGTGGTTGTGCAGTGTGCCCTTGTAGAGCATCACAGGACATTCTTGTAAGGACCTCATGATCGCTTATTCCCGGTATCACATTGACTAAGGAAACAAGATTGGGGTCATTGCAAAAAATAAATCTAACAGATTAGCGCTGTTAGGACCCAGTCTTGTTGGGAGTCTGAACAAACGGAGATAAGGAGTGGACCATTTCGCGGAAAGCAGAATAAATAACAGACGTAGTCTGGATGATTGGCTGAAAAGAGACCCAGTTTTCAACGACAAGGACTGTGTATCTTGCCTCCGGACTTGGTAATATACCGCTTAATTGAAACAAGGGTTGGCAAGAGCCAGGTGGCCTATAAAAAAAGCCTCAAGCCACAGAGGAGCCATTACCAAGCATGACTTTACACGAAATAGTTTCAGATGATTCACCGTTAACATTGATAGGGACACTGTCCAGACTGTTGCGAACAAGCACAAAAACACCACCACCGTGTGTGCTGCAGTCTTTTCAAAATGTAGTCCAATTAAATTTCACTCTCTGCTATGGTACTATCCAGCCAAGACTCTGTTCCAAAAACTATACGAGGCTTTGTTCTTTCCAAAAGCAAGGCAAATTCACGGTGAAATTGAGCTCTCCCAAGAACCACGTGCTCGCGTCCTTGGTTTTTTCAGTACTGTACACAAACTTCTGAGGTCAAGTACAAGAGTCCACCGAGCTTCAACGAAAGAATGGCATATATTCATGTAAAATGCGCTCTAGTCTTTCGCGACGTCATCCGGTCATTTTTCCGGGTAAAGTATTGGCATTTATAAGACCAATAGTACAAATCATTCCCTTTTAAGTTGATTGAGTCGAATAGTTTGCAAGCGAGAGTAGAACAGCGACTCAGTGACCACTTGACTTCATCCGAAATTGGCCGCCATTCTTAAAATAACTGATGCCCCCCCATCACCACTAGGGCAATGCATATCGGTAGCGCCCTGCATATCCGCAGGAAGCTCGCAGATGCACATGAATCAGATTTGGCAGATTGCAGATCAGATGGGGATTGGATGCGGATATCCGCCTGTACGGATCTACATTTTTGCCGAGGCGGCCCACAAACTTGCGCGACCACACAGTGTAGGAATGAATTAGTGAGTGATACTATGAAATGCATCCTCAAATGTATTACAGGGGAAAACTGCTCTTCAAGATAAAAAGTGACAATCAGAGAGAAAATTGTTCTTTACGTCAAAAAAGAATAGATTCTCACCCAAGATCGCTTTAGAACGTTCTATCTTGGCAAAAATGCTGTCCCTAAAAAAAGTAGAGAATGCAGGAGCATCAGTTGTCCCGGAAAAGCGTGTTCTTGTTTGGCAGGGAAAGAGCAGAAAACGTTCTTTGAGCAAAGAAAGTTTTATTATATTTTATGGATTAAACATTATATTTTATAGATGGTTATGATAACTAGTTACAACCACTGGCTTTGTAATTGATTTTATTGCTTTATCTGCTACGGTAAATTATAAATGTTGCGTCTCTCAATTTTGATTTTTGTTATTTTTTTTTTCCCGCTCTTTTTCTCTTTATTCCCGCTGTGTTCCGTTGCCCTGCACTGGAGGCGGTCAAGGGCACGTCAAGCTGCATGTGCGGTTGTTACCAGTTCAATTCAATGCGCGGTAGTTACCCTCGATTGCCACCATTGAGTCTGATGGAAGTAGAAATTCTTATACATTCCAGTTGATATCGGTTTCTAGGTGGCACGCCAAAGAAGCGTCGAGTTTACGCTTTGTTTTGTCGCAACTCGGCAAAAAGCGGAAGCTACGACGTGGCCTCAACCGAGTCATTTCGAGCGATAGAGCAAAGCACGACGACGGTACAGCCTCGCACGCCCGGCCGCAACAGGTAGTTCAGCCGAAACGGAGCGCCAGTCGCACCCTGCTCGGCCAAGAAGGGGATTTACGAGCCACCCGAGCCGCAGTAGTGTAAAGATTTTATTGAGTTCCAATTGTTAGGCAGATTGTGGTGTAGAAAACTTTTTGTAGACGGTAACGTTACAAAACCATTCGTAAAAACGGCGACCATCATGAAATGCGACGAGTCGTTAATTACAAATAAAGAAACGTCGGCGCGATTGTAAACTTTATAGTATTTTTACGGAGGGACGTACCCACAAAGACTGGGTCGTAAAATTCCGTCGTGGAGGTGCAGCCACTAAAAGGTCTCTAGAAAACGAGGGCAGTTGGACGGCCGGAGGGCGGGGGTCACTGCTCCAGGTGCTCCAGCAGGAACTCCTCGATGGTGTCCGTGTCCCACTTCTTGATGCTCAGCTCCTCCTGCACCTCCCCCCGGTCGTCCATGAGCTTGATGATGGGGTCGGCCCCCCGCAGGTACTTGATGCTCAGCTTGGGGAACCGCTTGTGCTTGGGGCCCCGCACAAAGGCTGCGACCCAAACCTCGCGTTAGCTGCCAGACGCGGACTCTGTCCGACGCACAAACGCCTGCTTCGATTTGCATGACCGTTCGAGACTAGCGCTCGTTACCTACACTCCGGTCACCCCTAAGCTGAGGCTGCGGCGGAAGCCACGTTGGATCGGTCGGACGTCGACCCTTTGTCACGGCGGGGAGCTGGGTCGGCCGATCAAGGGGTCGACCGGTGAGTGCAGCCCCAGTCTCAAAGTTTGATAATCTACGAATAAAGCCCCCCATCCCCCCTTTTAAGTGGCCGTGCGTTTTGCACTCTGGCATCGAGCTTCACCGCGCCACATCGGCTTTTCGGAGGAGCACCTTGGTTACGTCGGTGGCCTCGCAAAGTTTCTGGGGTGAGCGCCCCATTTGTAATTCGCCCAAGCTCCAATGTTTCCAACCTGGTGGGCGGCTGCTTGTTGCGACACGGCCGCACTGTCGCTCGGCAGTTAGGTAAAAACAAAACGGGGTTGGTGGTTAAGTCGGTTATTACACGCTATACGTAAGGTTCCGCGCTTCATTTCTTTTCCCAGCTTAGGTTTTTTTGTTTCGGGTTTATTTTTGCCCGCAGGTTCTGCGTTTTTCTGTGCCCATTTTCGGTGCCAGACAAAGATGGTTTTTTTCTGCTTTTATCTACCGGTGGCTCTGGTAAAATAAAGTAAAACATACGCGACGTGCACCAAGTTTCGTAAATCAAACTCGATGCAAACTTTTCGCTTCAACCGACGCCACGAAAAACGTAAGAACAGAGCACTTTTTTCTAGGTCTAGTTTCCACTCTCACTGGACAATAATCCCGCCAATATTCTTCCCATTATACTGTGGCTTCAGATTTACCAGTGCGCCACAATGTGAAACACGTGCGGAAGTTTGGGGAATAAAAATCTTCGAATGGTCCAAGATTAGTGAACTGCTTTAATTTTGCCTTCCTTCGCCCGCGTGAGGACAGTACCGCATCTTTGAAGCAAAGATCGTTCTACGTGAAGTGTGCCAGTTACGCGAACCTTAGAAGTGTATTCTTTTCGTGAAATTTCGTAGACTCATTTAATTCTAGGCCAGCTCGCTCTCGGCACCGTTGGACAACGCGGCGAGTTACCCTCGATGCACGGCACAGCGCCGCTCGACCGAAATTTGCAAAATGGGATTTTCCCAATTTAAGGAGCCCAAAGGAGACCCAGGCGCATTTGGGGGCCCTCGCGAGAGCGACGTTGGAGCGGCAGCTTCTGACTTGAGACGCCCACTCACCTTCGATCTGCGGCATGTGTCCGAACTTGCAGGCGCACACCTCCAGCACGGCCCGGGGATACCGCTGCAACCAGAGGGACCGGGCGTGAGCGGCCGTCCACAGGAACGCCACAGTCGTCGGCCATCACGCGGTGTCAAACGTCCGACAGCCCCTACTTTCGCCATCGCAACAAAGGAACTGCATTTGCCTTGCTCCGAGAGTGGCACCGGACGAGTCGTGCCTTCGCCTTGTTTCAATTGATTTCATTTTGATACGGAGAAAACAACGCAGTTCCCTTTGGTAGGACGTAGGAAGAATGCGTGCCAAATATAGAAATCTACGAGGGTCGTTCGAGGGACTCTTGCTCGCGAGAAATTCTTGAACAATTGTAGAACGACGAAACTCGCAAAGATGTTAACGTACCGTATTTACTCGAATGTAACGCGAGTTTTTTTTCAAATTTCCCTTACCTAATTTGGGGGTTCGCGTTATAATCGAAACGCCTCAAAATGTGCCTTGGCGGTGGCGCAGCACAGGCTCTTTAAAATGGCTACGACAAATCTCGCTATCTTTCAATCTTGTGCTGGCAACATATACACGCTGGAAACAGCCAATCCAATCCTATTCTTGTTTGCGATTCGTTGCGCCCATGTTAGGGTTGCGGGTTACCTTCACAACGCTTTCTGTTAGGGTTACCGTACCCATGTGCCCGTGTTGTCCGTGTTTTGTGAGCTGCTGCTACGTGCTTCCGCGACTGGACTCTCGAGCAAATGGCCACGCGACGAGCTCAGTACGACGCCCGCTTTAAAAGAAGTGCAATTATGATGGCTGAGGAAATCGGAAACTCTGCCGCGGCTCGACGGGTAGATGTGACAGAATCAACTATCCGTGGGTGGAGGCTCCAGTGTGAAGTGCTCTTCAAGTGTGAACCCGGCCGAAAAGGCTTCCGCGGACCACGTTGTAGTACTTTTTAAGGTACTTTTTTCCCCTCACTTAAAGGGTAACTGCAAAGAAAAAAAAAGTTTTTTTTTAAACAGCCTAATTGGGACAAGCATGTCACAAAACAAATGTTCCGCGAAAAAAATGATTTTTTTTTATCAATATTTACGCCACAGGACGTAATTTAGTAGAGTCAGAACCTCTCCACATTTGAAACTCCTGCTCTTTCGACCCCCGCGGAAGAGGAGTACGCCCCGCCCCTCACTTTCCTTGCGTTGCGGAGTTGAACGACGCAGCGTCTCGACTTCCGGCAAGATCTGGCAACTACGCCAGGCCGCGGTATTGTTTTGATTTGACGCGGTTTGCGGGCACATGTAGCGAAGACGTGACCGGAGAAGTGCCCCTGTGATGTTCCCGGAAGACGGAAAGTATCGTTCGTAATCGTCGTTCGCGCTTTGAAAGCGAAGGGAGTCACAGAATCCACGAGTGCGCAACCACAAGCCAAGGTTCACGACAGCGCTGCGTTGGTTTCGGCGATCCCGTTCCGTTTGGTGCAACACGGCGATGCGACAGAGCTGAAACGTTCGTGGTGTGTGTAATGCGGTGCTAACACGGAGCGCAAATTGGTTGTTGTGGGGTTGACGTTCAACCAGTTAAGTCCCGTCGTCGTCAGCTGATCCAGTCAAACTGGTCCGGGAGGACGCTGGGTGCGTTTTTAAAAGTAAATCTGCCTCGTTCTGTTTCAAAATGTGGAAGTTTCCCGACGCATACCGTGAGTAAAAAGCTGCGGGCGTTTTCAACAAAATTACGTCGTTTTAATTGAACAATGGACTCCGAATTGTTGTCCTAAATCTGCCGTTTTTATGCTTCGTGTTGGACTGCGTTTGCACAGCGACGTGTTGCATCGTGCGGTGTGAATAAATTTGGGCACGATTTCGTACCTGCCTACAGATGCATGAACTGAGACCATTTTTACGTAGTGGACATAGTGCTTTTTTATTTTCTGTCTAGTCGCGGACGTTAGGTGCACACGGGGCGAATCTCGACGGCCTCCAGAGCGATATGACGAGAACGTAACTGGACACGTTGGTCGCTACGCGAACGCCCAATTGCCTCCAGCCAAATAGCATTCCTTTCGGGGCGACATGGCGGCTGGGAGGCTCACTGTCGGGATCACGCATCTGACATCTCCGAAAAGTCAGCATTTGCACGCGCAAACAAGCAAAACAAAAAAAAAAAAAAAAAAAAAAGCACGCTAAGCAAGCAAAGAGGAAAACGAAAGAACCGCGCTATGAAAGCCAAAACCCCGCGTCGCTTCCTATCACTAAAACTTGCGACAGCTGCTAAACACACACTACTTCACTTCAAGAAGTTTCACTCAAGCACCTGGGTCAGCATGAAACGACGAAACACTGATCACTTCGGCGAAACGATTAGTCGAGGTAGGCGAGACAGGCGGGAACAGGGACTTCGGCGGCCATGAAAGAATGGCGAAGCTTTTGTTTGTATGAATCCTAACGGAAGTGCCCGTCTTGTAAACCTTTTGTAAAGAATAATAACTCTCATCACATGGGTTATTCTTCAAACGTAAAAATATGCCACTCAAAAGGAAATTGCAACATATAACAAAGGCTTAACAACCAAGATCTAAGCCGTCAATCAAACTCTTAGCCAATGAGAACCTTTTGGAATTGATGTCACATAATCACAACTTCGTAACGCGCGATTTAAAATGGACGAAATAGCCGCAAACTAAAAGGAGTCTCACCCAATAAATATTGCTGTAAAAAATGTTTTTTCTCGCGGAAAAATTGTTTTTTGACATGCTTGTCCCAATTAGGCTATTTAAAAAAAACTTTTTTTTCTTTGCAGTTACCCTTTAACTCGTGTTACATTCGTGTTCTCTTTTTTTTTTTTTTTGCGCTTTGAAAAGTTACTTCTTGCGTTACAATCGCGGTCGCGTTACATTCGAGTAAATACGGTAATCCTCGAACGTCCGGCACCTGGATCGAGGTATTCGACGCGCACGGGGCAGTTCCGGTTATCGTAACAGCGAGCGAGGTGACCGCAGCTGTAGAGCGACGGTACATAATCGAATTCCCAGAAAACGTAAATGTACCGAAATTTCGAGGAGATTGCGAGCGGGGAACCAACGACGTTACGAACGGTTCCACCGAGGACGATGGCCGGCGACGAGCCAACCGCACCAATTCTGTTGGTTTGATGACTATCAAGCAGTTCGGCTCTTTCTACGCCCGAGCGATCGGGCAGCTGCCAGAACGACCGCGGCGGTGTCCGGACCACCCGGAGAAATACTTAGAAAAACTGACATGGTTTCATGCTTGCGGATTTTTTATTTTTTCCCTAAGAATGCAAGTCCCGATCGACTTCAAACAACCCTCGTAACTCCCCCTAGAAGTTAACGAAACAATTAATCTCAAAATGTGCCCAGTCGGCAAAATCTGTCGATTCCAGGGGCGAGGCGGGGCACAATCGACGGCACAGTCGACGTATTGCTGACGCTGCACTCGCCGTACCACAATTTGTCCTTTCCCAATCCCCGGCAGAGTTGGTCAGAGAGTCTGGGATTCCTTTGCCCGTCCGCTTTTCCCCGTCTCGGGGCACGTGGCCCCTAGACGATGGTTTTCCCTTCCCAACGCGAGTTCCCGGTCGACCGGCCCCAACCCACCTTGGGGGCGTCCCGGTCCTGGGTGTGGGCGCAGCAGCGGTGGCAGCCGTCCCGGAGCAGGTCCAGGTCAAAGGCCGCCAGGCCCCGGCAGGAGGCACACGCCAGGTCGGGCTTCCGGAAGCCCAGGGCCAGGCACTCGTCTGCCGAGAGGTCCCCCAGGGCCTGCGCAACACGCACCGTAGGCCCAAAGAGACCCTCCCATCTCCTCCGCCTTTTCCGCCGCTCCTCGCTTTCGGAGGGAGCGACGGTGGGCCGGCGACCCCCGCTTCGAACCATGCAAAAGCGAATACACGAGCGACGATGGATGGACCGACGAACGCGTGGATTTTAGACTCGACTTTTCGAGTCGCACGGTTTTTGGACGTCATTTCGTAAGTCGTTCGAAAAAGCGACATGAAGACCTCTGCCGGAAAGTCGGAGGTCTCCTCGCGTTCGCCAACGTCTGCCGTGGCGACGGTTCCGCCGGTTGAGCTCTCCGCTGTTCCTTGCGGCGGCTCGTGTCGAGGCTTTCCCGTCGGGCCGGTTGTCGACGCTTGACTCGCTACACAGTCGGATACTTTAGAACCGCATCCCGGTTAAAGAAACTGTCCGCTGAATGGCCAGGAAAACGTGACTCTCACACAAGGCTCCTTAAAACACTAGCAGGCACACTTGGCATCGAAAGAGCGCGTCTGATCTCGCCCGTCTGCCTCCGCACGATAAAGTTTGTTCGCTACGGTCGCCGTGACAACGAGCCGAGCCCTGCATGAACACGCGTGTGAAAGTCGAGCCTGCAGCCAGCAACGTCCGACGCCTTTCCCAATATCGTCCGTTTGAGTCAAATGAAAAGCGTAGACTTCCAGACGGGCCACACTGCGCACGATCGCTCCCCGCTTTGCTCCGCTCAGGGAGGACAGAGTAGGCTCGGGATTGCACTGAGCCTCATCGGAAGCCAATCGTTTGGCTAGAATGTGGCTGCACAACCAAAAACTGGTGCGGGCAAGACCAAATTTCATTTATTGAAACTGCGGAACACTACCTAACAATAAATGATATAGTTTTATGTCAATGACAGTCCTACAATAGCTAGAATCATTGGGGCTCGTCTTTGTTTTCTTAAGGGGGTATATAGGCCTATAATTTTTCGAAATTAATTTTTCAATTTTGAGGCTTTTGGTTTTAGAAACTAATTATATACCCTTGCACTAAATTTCATAACCATGCGCCAAATACCGTAGTTATGTTGATATAAAATATTTTCAACACATTGTGAGGCACTAACAAAGTAAAGGAGTTCTTTGTTTGATTGAATTTTTCTCAGTTCCGCTTTTTGCTACAAATTTCATACGAAGGAATCTTTTGTTCAAAGGTAAAATTATTCTGATACCACACTCAAGATGTTTCTCAACTAAAATTTACTGGGAATCGGGCTATCTACTTTATTTTGTTTTAAATTAAAGTCATCATTGAGAGAAAACCATGTTTTCAAAAATTGGCATAGGACAGATATGTATCTTATACTTTGAGGTAATCACTCTTCCTGAAATATTTACATTTGAGTTATAAAAACTAGATAGCCCAAAGTCAAACATCCCCCACTTTATATTCAAGCAGTTAAAATGATGCTTAATAGCTTCATTTGCATGTCATAGATTTCATAATGAAGAGTGACACATCTTCTTATGCAGATGTAAAGTTGTCCTAGAGAGCTGAAAGTTTGTGCAATACACCTACATCTCAAGTTAAATCTCCCCTGCAAATTTCATTCCGGTCACATGAGCAGTTCAGAAGTTCAACCTCTAGCCAGTGTCCCCCTTGAAGGGGGACACTACCCAAAAAAGGAAATTTTTGAACCACTTGTCCGATTTAAATTATATTTACAGGGCTTGTTTCTGTTGACGTTGAGAACATTTCTGCCAATGTTTGTTAATCTGGTTGAAGTAGAAAAAAAAATTGCAAACGTTCAAAGACGAAAGTGGGCGTGTCTGCTTAGGAAAACTATCGTTTTGAAATTACTTATAAATTTGTTGTTTTCATGTGTTACATTGCATTAGGACAGTTCAGGGCAGATAACTATGGAGCTATATTTCTATGTTATACCATCTTTCATGAGAAAAAAGCCACATAAACACAAATACAGTTTTTTAGATTTCCATCCTTTGTCCAAACTTTTAGTTCTTGAGCATGAAAATTGATAAAAATAAAAAAATACAAGCTCATAGTTATCTTCCCCTTAAAATTTCACCCCAGAAACACTCATAAGAATTAATCCAAGTTGAGTAATACCAAAACAATAGTTTTCCTGAAGCGATATTTATGCCAAAAAGTGGAATGGAGTAAAATACATTCAAAGTGCTCCAACCTCTACCTTTTCTTTAGCATCGGTGGACCGAAAATAATTTATAAAAAATTAACTATGCAGTTTAAAGTAATGAAACTTTCCGGGAATACTCTAGATGTTGGTGGATGTAAATATGATATTTTTCAAAATCAACTTTTTTTTGCAGAAATTGTTTTTCCTGGGTAGTGTCTCCCCTTAACGCGTCGGATAATGTCCTACCTACCGAAGAATACTACGAGACTTGGCTGGCTTTCGTGAAAAAATGTAAGAGAAGGGGGAATATTATTCTGGCCAATCGCTCGGCACATGGGCGTTTTCATTCTGTGGGGTACAGTGAGTGGCATTCCCACCCGCCATAATAGGCTCTCCATGTTGGGAAGATGCACGTTGTGAAACAGTCGGATGGGTCTAAATATGCGGAGAGCGAGTGGACTGCTCCCTGCGCAGGAGTTGCAGTGACCTCAGAACAACGCCAAGCTCCAATTGGCTTTGACTGATAGTGGGTCAAGGTCTACCCACTATTTATTTTTTTTTCAATGAGCCAATAAGAGCTTAGGGTGCCGACATCATTTGACATGATTGCGTGCAAGAAGCAGACAAACTTGCACTTTGCATTGCATCAATTTAGGAACTTTGCAAATGTCTGTATCGTCCCGGATGGAAACTTGCGATGCTCCCTTTGCCACAACAAAACCACATTCCCAGATGTTCACGCGCGTGAGCGACGGAAACTCACCGAGGCGATTTTGTCAGGTAGGGAGGCCCCAAACTACCGGAAATACTCATTCCTAATCCAATTAGTTTCGGCTTTTTCGCGGCACTGGGTCGACTGCATTTTGGGCCAGTTAAAGTTTAGGTGGGAGCGTGGGCAGCAGGAAACCCGCTTGCGGGCCACATGCAGCACGCGTGTTGCGCAGCCCCGGTCTAGAACAAAAGTGGGGGCCTAAGAACGCCGAGCTGCCGATAGCTTGGATACTGCTCTAAAGGGAGGAGACGTGCCAGACGGCGTATTTTAGGGGCTGCGGACCTCAAAAGTTTGTGTAGTCTAGAACAGCACATTGGCGGCCCAGCTTACTACGGGCCAGTAGCATCGTACCACACCGTCAACAAATCTGCGCCACCGCCAACATAACGGCGTCACAGGCTTTGGCTCGCGTTGCCCCACATTTAGCTACGGTAGTTCGAAGAATACATTGGCTGGTGCTGGCTGCAGCAGCTGCATGAGCGTCCATTCAGCAGACACTCTGTTGCCACCCAACTCTCCCCATACACGGCTCTTGCACGACGGCTGACAAGGCAGCACCTTACGCCGGTCATTGCGGCTGACGCTCCCCGCAAACTTTTGCGGCCGACTGTAGTTTGCTGCTGCAACCCCCATAGCGGCACCAGGATGATCGCACCGCCAAATGTGGCGAATCCCAGAGAAAAGCTCACCGGAGAAAAGCTCACCGGAGATAAGCTCACCTCAAAACCGGCAAATGCAAAAAAAAGCTCACCGATTTTTTTTTTTTTTTTCTTTTTTATGGAGGTTGTTGGATCATGCGTAACATATATCAATTTATTACCACTTAAGTTCGTGAGGTTTGTCAAAAAGAAAATGTCCTTTTTTGTATTATTTGCCAAGCTTATTAAGTATATTGCTCCCAAATTAATAATGGCGGGCCAGCGTTTTCTTCGGCTTACTCTCAAGGCAACTAAAGCCTAACTGAAAATTTTATGAACTTGAATGACATGAAAGAGTTCGAAAACTTAAGTCTCCCTGAAACCTAAAAATCAAAACTGTAAACACCGAAAATCCAAAAGTGCATGCGCAACAACGCGGTGCCTGAAATTTTCTTTGAGGCTTTTATTAACCTTTGAAAACAGGATAAAACAGTTAGTAGGATATCGAGGCTTCTTTCTTCCACGGACATGCACGTTTTCTAGCCGTTCGTGCTGGTGCTTCCGCACGTTGCCTTTGTGTGATAGTGCCCTTCTAAGGTGAGTCACTCATGACTTTCAGAGCTGCACACTGGTACCTTCGTTACTCGTGACCTATATTAGAAATAGTCTTCTGTAAGGTAGCGAATAGGGCGAGTTGGTAAACGTTATACATGATGAAAACCGCTCAAACGACGACGACGGAGTGAAGACAACAAACACGACAGGACGAAGCTGTTCTCGCAACTAAAGTTTTCTTAGTGAAATTAACAGAAACCAACCAACGTAGCCGACACTGACTGCATCAACAAATACCTACTTAACTATTAGGCACTACAGAATGTTTGGGGCTGAAACGGTTCACCACACCGCTATTCATATTAGCTCACAAAGAACAAACCTCTTTATTTGACAGAGCTACCGACGGTGCACCCTCAGTTGTCAATAAATTGTTGTCTGTTTTACCGGTGTAGGATGTTCTGATATCATCTTTGCGGCTTCATTAATATACAAAATGGGTGATTACTAATTTCTGAGGAATTAGCAAATATGCCAAATGACCTTCAAGAATATTACAAGAAAGAGGACATTGTTAAAAAAAAAAAAATCGGTGAGCTTTTCTCTGCATCAGCCGGTTTTGCGGTGAGCTTATCTCCGGTGAGCTTTTCTCCGGTGAGCTTTTCTCCGCCGCCCAAATGTGGCACCACGTGTACATTTGCATCAGTGCTCCCAGTGGTGCTGCCGCTTTTCTTTTATACGGAAGTAGAAAGCAGTCGGAGGCATGCGGTTTAGAGAAGCAAGCAGTCATTCCCCCCATTTCGCCTTTCTGTTAAAAAGGGACTTGGCGCGCGTAATCATGAACCGATTACGTCGACTAGGCAGCGGCTGACTACGTCGCCAACGCAAAACCACTAGTTTTTCGTTATGCCTAGCACATTTTGAAACCGGCAAACAGCGTAAAATGCAAATTGTTGTAAGGACCGCTGTCACTGAAAATATGTACTTACAAATAAAGGAGCGATCAGAAGCTGCAAATAAAGGTAGTACGCGGCCATGTTTAATTTTTAAAATAGATGGATGAATGGATGAACCGTGAATGCATAGTGAATGGATGTTAAACTCGACTCTACACTCCAGAGCCGCTACACTCTACCGACTCTACCAACTTTGGGCTCTACCCGCTTCCCGCTTTCGCTTCCCCACTCCGCAAACGCGGCCACCACCGGCGTTGGCTCTAGCGTACGGAGTAAAAACCGCGGATTACGGCCGGTCACGTCGATGGTCGTCATGGTGCCTTGAGTGCGTCTCCCACGGGCGTGTTTACCATACCACGTCCAAAAAAGTGGTCCCTTGATTTCCGCCTGATGACATCATAAAAGTGTCACGTTATCGCCTGTCGCGATCCTCGTGGCGTTTCTATAGCTGTGGCGTTAGTTGCAGACGCCTGTCATTGCGGCAGTTCGCTCTCCAGCGTGACCGTGACAGTCCACGGAAGCACCAGCAGCCGGAAATTGGGACGCCATGACGACAGCGACTTTGGCGTTCACTTGCATTCACTTGTGCTACTCCCAGCTTTTTGCAAAATAACGTTGGCTTTTTGTTGGCATTTCTATGACCAACCGCCAGGATCGCGACATACAACAGCACCACACTTTGGCTTTTGTGACGTCATTTGTTGCCACTTCGGGAAGCACACCCCAGTCGAAGACGCGGCCACCATACCCAAATGACCAGATCGAATCTGAGTTACTCCGGCGGGTTGTGTCACGTGACCACACAGAAGCGCTGGACGCTGGCAGTTTTAAACACCAAGGTACAAAATATTTACCCTGGAGTAAGATCGACGGCCATAGACGTCAAATTAATTTTTTTCACGTATTGTGGCAATGGACGTCGAAATAGTCACTGACAATCCCTAAATGAATACCTGTAATGAGCGAATCGGCTGGAGCTGGAATCCTGAAACCGTGCTAAAAAAGGGCTAAAGTTTGATATCCGTACAATGTCGCAGATGAGTCGGACGCAAACGTTGGATAGCCGGAAGGTTGGATCACTCTGATCAGCCCCGTGGACCAACCCCCACAGTTTGGACCAGATCGGTGGATGAGACTCTGTCGAAAGGCTCGTAAGATGCCCGCCTGTGGGGCTACCTCCTAAACACGAGCGGTGTCTTTTCCCCACTGGCAGTCCGAGCGGAGCAGGTTGGCACGTCTTGACCCAGCGCGTTCGAGCGTCGGCAGCGCGTGCTTGGCGGACAAGTATGCACAGCCGCGCTCGTCGTCGGGTGAGTCCTTCCGCCGCCTCGGCTATGCCCTCAGCCACCGCAGCGATTCTCTCAGCCGCCTCAGCTATGCCCTCCTTAGCTGTGCCCTCCTCAGCTGTGCCCTCAGCCGCCTCGGCTATGCCCTCGGACGGCTCGAGCGCGCGCCGCGCGCGGGACGCCCTTTCGGGGCTGCGTTCGCGCACGCTGCTCTTCCGCTACCTGCCGCAGCCCGCGCGAGGACCGGGGTCAGCTGGGAGGCTCCGTTTCGTCCTTTCTGCGTGTTTAAGCTGATCCAATGATTGGCAACTACTAAAGCCCTGCCGTTCGCTTCTCTGGGGCTGTGGAGCAGCGTGATCACCTGCGCTCCGAGCGCGCGTCAGTGCTTGGGGAAGCTGGCTGGTTCCTCTGTCAGGGTGCCTGGCACGCTCCGGCTGGGGACACATGCTGGCCACCTTGGATGTCACCATCGTCTCTGGGCAAGGCCTCACCTACTGGTGGAGCAAAAAATGGCCTTAATAGGACCTCTTTCTAAAGTGACGTCTTAGTAAAGGGAAGGGCTCATCGTCATGTTTGAATGCCGAGATATTTGTCGGGCTCGATCGTGTGTGCAGCATAGCCGCGTGATGCTACACTGCACACGACTGCACAGCTAGCAATGGCCGGTTTGCATGCGTGTTTGTTTCGCCTCTGAAGGTCCATCACGAAAACTGGTGTCGCTGTCGAAAGCGCTCGTACAGACCTTCAACTCGGGCGCTACTATTTGTCGTTGGAACGTTTGTGAGGGGGGGGGGGGGCACGACGTTTACGTAGAAAGGATGTTGCCTTTTGGGAAACGTGGAGGTGCCATTGCGACGTGGGAGCTTTATTCATTTGTGTTCTTCAATATACATCTAGCTGCAAGTTCGGTGCTGGACCCGTCAACTTCTTTTCGCTCGTCCTGGTCGTTTTGTGCACAGCTCATTTTAACTTGGAGTTCGAGCGCTTTGTCTGGCGGGACGGAGAGAGTCTGAGCTGCTTCCCTGCAGGCGGCGGAGCGGAGCGTCCCCCGGGGGCCGGCGGGGTGCCCGGCATGAGCGCCGCCTTGCTCTGGCTGGTGCTGCTGGGCGCCCTGCTTCCCCGCCCGGCCGGGACCAAGCCCTCGGACACCTGCAACCGGCACCGCCAGGTCCTGACGGCGCCCTGGGGCATCATCACCGACGGCAACGACAGCTACCGCAACGACTCCCACTGCGAGTGGCTCGTCCGAGGTGGGCCCCCAGGCGACTCGCTGTCGCGCGTGCCGTAACTCGAGCGCTCGACGACGCGTCAGTCGCCGCTTTGGCCGCGCTCTACCGCCGCGGACAGAGTGAAAGTCTTAGAGGGAGATCTCCCTTCCTCGTTGTCCTCTGCCTGTCCCCACTTTTCCGCCCTCCTCACCCTAAAGGAAGTCGTGCCCCTAGGAAAGGTATCGGGGAAATCACAGAGCAGTTTCTCCTCGGCAAAAGACGGATCTTACTACGATACGGCGCTTCGAGGTCGTACGGCTTAAACGGGTTGCATAGGGTCCGCTTTGCTCGTTAAATTTTCGGCGTAGATTTGCCGCAGTAACGCTGCATTTGCACTTACTTCAATAACCAACGATGCCCCCGGAAGTGAGCTTCTTCCTGCGCACATTTTTGTGCCACGAAGATCTGGTAGATTTTACGCGAGATACATGACACGCGGCTGGCACGAGTAAGGCCTCGTCTCGAACGAAGAACTTTGAGGCGACCCCGTTTCAAACTTCTTTGTTAAAAGTTTGCTCGTGTTATATTGCGAGTAAACAAACGGGAGGGGGAAGACTAGTTCGTTAAATTGTCACGGTTGGAAATGGTAGACAAATGTAACGCCGAAAAATAAATGTTTGTCGATCGGCAAACTCGCGTCCGAAACTAAAATAAAAAGGACCATACATCGCGCTTGGCGACAAAAGGGTGACCGACTGGAAAAAATATGAACTCGAACTTTGCGGAAGGAACTCGATCGGCAAAATAAAAAGCTGGGTGGTGGGGTTTGAACCCCGTATTTCCACACGGTAGCCACGCGTGCCGCTAACTACGTCGCGTGCGCAGAATTCTACGGTGTTTGGCTCTTTCGGGGTTAATTACGAAGGGGTTTGACCGTACCTATACGGGATTGAGTCCATTTGTAGCGAGTAACCGAGAGTGCGCAGTAACTGCACAGCATGCACCAGCAAACGACACCGTCGGCGGGTTTCCTAACTCTTGGGGGCACACTCCTCGCCCAACGATCTGGGGCCCTTTGGCCGTCGGTCGGATTTGCTGGAGGTGGCCGTCGGTTTGCACTAGGAGCCCGGAACGCATCTCCGACCGGCGCGTTGGGCATCCTCCTCCGCCCACGCGTCCAAAGTGCCCAAGTGGCAACAAATTACGTCGTGGATGTTGACGTTGGTGCCGTTGGACGTCCCAAGGGGCCGGTCAGGGAAAAACAAAGAAGGAATGCAAGCGTCGCCTTTGTCGTCCCAACTCGTCGTTGCGGAAGCATTTTTGGGCCCTCGTGCCGACACTGAGCAAGAGCAGAACGGGTGTCCGTCGTATTTATTTATTTATCTATCGATTTCTTGGGGTGCCCCACGGTGCCCGGGAGGGCGTTACGGTGCACGAGGGACAAAAAAGAAAGCAGATGCCACCAAGATACATCGAGGAAAAAAAAATATGCGCAGCCTGCAGTAAAGTCTCGATCGGCCGAAACCAACGAGAAGGGGAACACCGACGCACCATTATATAGGGTGGTTCAAGTCACCAGGCTCGATCTAAAATGGACCGTAAAAATCAACGCCTGCACGTAGCAACCTAAACTTTTCGTCAAAGGTGGAATTCACAGGTCAGTTTTTTCTTGTAAAATTACAAATCGTAGTTCTCTTTCTGTAAAAAATAGGGCCAAGAAACTTGCCAGGGTCTACGGCGGGCGGCGACCCTGACGACAGGGTCCAGTAGCGGGGTGTGTTTGGTGTTCGTATTGATAGATGGCGTCGGGAGCAGCGTCCGAAGGTGCAGCCGTTATGCAGACGCATTTTTTTTACTTTAAGTTTTGCTTTTATTGTGCGCATTTATTTTTTAACCGAAGGTACATTTCAAAAAGATCGTATTAATTTTAATAAACCACGGTGGTCGCGAGCCGTTGCGATAAGGATCTATCAATGTGAACGCCAAACACACCCCGCTACTGGACCCCTGTCGTCTGCGTTGCTGCCCGCCGTAGACCCTGGCAATTTTCTTGGCCTTATTTTTTTGCAGAAAGAGAGCTACCCTTTGCAATTTTACCAGAAAAAACCGACATGTGAAACACTAACTTTGACTAAAAGTTTAGATTGTTACGTGCAGGCGTCGATATGGTCCATTTTAGATCGAGCCTGGTGACTTGAACCACCGTAAACATTTTCCAAACTAATACAAAAGACAGAGCGTACGTTGGACGTTAAAGGCTAAGTAAAGTATAGAAAAAACGTGAGCCGTAATTTTCTTCGACTAGCTCCTCTGGCAATTTGTTTGGACGTTGGACGGTGCTTGGAAAGAAGGACGAGGGTGTGGGGACGTAGCCGAGCCAGAGGAGAAACGGCTCCATCCACGTGCTACGTCACTTCCTGCGTGGACGGAGCCAGTTCTCCTCCCGCCTTCTCCCCGTCCACGCAGGAATCAACTGCCGGCCTCCCATTGTTTTGCCACATGCTCGGCAGCCATTTCCTCTGTGCGTTCTTGCCCCGCTTGGACTGCTGTTCCTGCCTTGTTTTCCGCAAGCGAGTTTGACTTTCTACGAAGCATTTCTTTTTTACATTTTCTCGAACATTCCGTCCAAACGCCTATTAAGTGCCCGCAGCTCTCCTTTCATAACCTTCCAGCCGTCAGCTTCCAGAAGCATGTACAGATCGCTGGTCAAGCACTTCGGGTCACTGAGCGTTTAGTGAGGGTGCCTCGTACTCGGGATTTGTTGGTGGCATAATATCGCTCGGATCTCCCCCAGGAAATTTCTGGTACCGGATCGCTGATAACGCCGATCGTCGGAATCGCCATTTCATTTATTTGCATCCCAGGTTTCTGAACCTCCACCGTCACTGAAGTCGGAGAGCACTCGACCTTCCTCTTTCTTTTGCCAGTGCATCCAGTTGTGGTGTTGACCTTCGAAACCTGGATCCCACGTGGATCTTGCGTGCCTGCTCCCCGCACTTTTAGCATCTAACTTCTTGGACACTTTTTCGCTCGTTGAAGCGTCAAATCTGTCCAATCCTGCACTCCATTTCGGTTTCCACTCGTCCCTTCCGAATATCGCCGGTATTGCGTCGTGCTGCAGTGCGGAGCAAAGGTTAGAAGCACGAGCTCCTTCGAAGGGCGCACCTGAGCTGCACAAACTCTGGCGCAGCAGCCATACTTTGTTTCAGCTGTTTCAGCTTATCTGTGAGCGAAGGAAAAGCTACAAGCGCGAGTGGGTAGTCTGCAGAAATCTAGATGTCACGAGCGTGTGGAGCAGTGGGCGTGCTCTCGCCCCCTCTGATGCACAACAGCTCGCACCAGACGCACGACCAAGCCTCACCGCCTCGGCAGTGATGCACGCGCGGGTGAAGGCCCCGAGTCTGTACCGAGCCATCCAAACCCGCACCACGGGGCTGCACGCCTGCACACCCACACGTGACTCCTGGACAACATAACTATCTAGACGTCTATTGATGCTATTGGTATGGCGCATGATGTTTGCTATTAGTGTTAGAAAACAGGGAAAAATTGGTAAATTGTATACGTGGCTTGCACATGACGTCACTTCCGATGCCCTCCAGAGAAGAGGGGAAGGAGCTCCCCTCTTAGCAGGAACCTCTTTTGTGGCTCCCGGATTTGCACAGGCGTCGCTGTTCTCCTCCCAGAAGATTAACCTGTCACACAAAATTCTTGCAAAGGCAGCTTCCGTCTCCTCCTTTTACTTGGTGTTCAAAAGCATGCAATGTGACGTCAGTGCAAGGAGCCTGTACAAATTTGTAAGGTCACGTGACATATCAACTTTAAAAGAAGTTTGACCTCTTTATTTTGTATCCTTTATTTATTGATAAGAAAGCATAATATGTACATAAAAACAGAATATGTCCTTATAAGTCACGTGTGCTTTTGCATGGATGGAGCCTTATCTCCTCCCGACTTGTCTACGTCCCCGCATGAATGTAGCCTCGGCCAAGTATGATTAAATACGTTTCTGATGAGAGAGATCTAATTTTCTTCGAGTGTTCTCGTCTACGAGAAATGAAATGTGGCTGCAGTAAATGTTTCTTTATCGATGCCTGACTGTTCATAATTAATTGAATAGAGAAGATTTAAATGGCAGCATAGATGGCTAGTTTGCAGAGCCGCACTTGAGCTCATCTTTCGAGGCAGTCGCAATTTGACACCGACTGGAGTCCAATCTTCTTGTAACGATACCACATATCACGATGTACTGCTTATAACGATCGGTTTCTAGAGTTTCCAGACTAGAAACTGATCGTTCCAGACTAGATATAACGATAATCGGTTAAGACGATGGAATTTTTGGGTTTTCTAACGATCGTTACAAGTGGATTGTGCTCAGGGGCGGATGCAGAAATTTCCTGAGGGGGCGGTCAGGTGTTGGTCAGCGTACCATTTGTTTAGGAACCCTCTCCCCCTCTCCCTCATTTCACGCCCTAAATTTTACACACACAGAATTCAAGAGGAAGGCCAGGACATCCGGACCCGCCCTCTAAATCCACCCCTGATTGCACTCTTAAGAATACCAGTGGGGATCCCAGAGCTTTGAAGCATACCCAAGAATCGGCCTAATTTTGGTCATATAGAGGATACTTTTTACTTTGCATCGTCACTCTAAAATTACATTGCATGAATTCTAACATACGATTTGCCTTTGCTCTCACATAACCTATACGGTGGTTTCAGGAGAGATTGTGCACCCAAATATTTTACGTGCACTGACGCGTCTATCGCTGCGTTATTGATGTAGTACATGGCAATGACCGCGTGGCAACCTGCCTCCCCTGAAGTTTCACCGCCAAGATGGTGGTGGACGCCTCGAGGAGGCGGGAAACGCGATGTGGCCGGCGCACGTGGCTTGTGCAACGCCCGCTGAGCCCGGTCCCCGCTCGCAGCCGACGCGTCCCGGCCGTTCATCACGCTGCGCTTCCACGAGATGGAGACGGAGTGCGCCTACGACCACGTGTTTGTCTACGACGGCGACTCGTACGAGGCGCCGCTGCTGGGGACGTTCAGCGGCCGGACCCTGCCGGCCCCGGTGACGGCCAGCTCGGGAGCGGTGAGTGGGCCCCGGGGCTTCGGGGCCCGCCCTGAGCCGGCTCCCCGCAGATGCTGGTGCTGCTGTACAGCGACACCAACTACGTGCTGAAGGGCTTCGTGGCTGAGTACTCGGCCTCTCCCTGCCCGGCCAACTGCAGCGGCCACGGCAGCTGCCTGCGGGGGGCCTGCGTGTGCGACCGGGCCTGGGCGGGGGCGGCCTGCGCCTCCCCGCTCTGCCCGGACGGCTGCCAGGCGGACCGGGGCCGGGGCAACTGCTCGGGGCCCTGTGGGGCCCGGGCCCGGTGCTGCCGCTGCGCCCCAGGCTTTGCGGGCCTCTCGTGCGGCCTGCCCGAGAACCCGGACGACGGGGCGGCGGGCTGGCACCTGCTGTCGCGGGGCCCGCCCTTCGGGGCCCGGGCGGGCCACGCGGGCGTCTACCTGCCCTTCACGGACCAGCTGTTTGCCTTTGGGGGCCGGGCCTTCGGCCGGGTGCTGGGCGACTTTCGGGTCTTCAACCTCAACGACAGCAGCTGGCACGACCTGTCGGACGCGTCCCCGCGGCCTGCACCCCGCTGGGGCCACGCCATGGCCCCCTACGCGCACACGGTGGCGCTGCACGGCGGGGAGCTGGCGGACGGCTCCCTGTCGGCCGAGCTGTGGCTGTATGACGTGGCCCGGCGCCGCTGGACCCTGGAGCCGCCCGCGGGGGCCCCGGCCCTGGCCCTGCACTCCCTCACGCCGGGGGACGGCAACCGGCTGTACGCCTTCGGGGGCCGGCGCGAGGGCGGGGCTTTCTCGGGCGACCTGTGGCGCGTGAACCCTCGGGAGGGCTCGCGCTGGGAGCGCCTGTCCCGGGCCGGGGCACCCCCGTCGGTGGGGCACGCGGCGGCCTTCCACGCCGAGTCCCGCACACTGCTGGTGCACGGTGGCGTGGTGGTGGACTACGCCCGCTTCAGCAAGCTGGGCGGGGCCCTGTGGGGCTTCCAGGTGGACGCGGGCACCTGGACCCGCTTCCGCTGGGCGCCCCAGGGCGGGGGCCGGCCCCCGACAGAGCGGGCCTTCCACGGGGCGGCCCTAGTGGGCGGTTACCTGCTGCTCTTTGGCGGCCACATGCACCGCCACTCGCTCGAGGAGAAGTGCTTCGACGACGGCCTCTACCTCTTCCACCTGCGCTGCCGCAAGTGGGTGCCCTTCCACCTGGTCGCCGGAGACCTCCCCGGTGAGCCGCCCTGTCCTTGTCCGGAGAGAGAGCGACGCCTGGGCAGTCTGGCGGGGCTCGTAATTCCAGAAACTGGGATCAAGTCTAAGGGGGCGTCTTTTACCCGCGAGTTGTCGGGGAATTCGACGCCCGCGAGACCGGACCCTTCCCCCGGTGCAGGGGAGGCCTGGAGCGGGCGCTGCCCCGGGGTGTACTCGCACGTGATGGCGCTGCGGCGGGGCCACACGCTGCTGGTGCTGGGCGGCTACCGGGGTCGCATGACCTCGGACCTGTGGGCCTTCCTGCTGCCCACCACCGTCACCCACGCCTACTCCCACTCGGCCTCGGGGGCCTGCATCCGGTGGGCACCCATCGCCCGGGGAATCGGGCCGTCCCCCCGGCGATCCACTTTTGAACGCCAATGGTAGAACGTCTGCGCGGAACCAAGACCCGGGATCGAGCCGTAGTCATTTGTATCGCTTTGTGCGTTAGTCCACACGCTTGGCAGGGGCGTCGAAAGCCTGGAGGTCGCTCTCGTGGTTTCCACTACCCTCGCACTTATGGCGAGACAAAGCGTGGTTGGTTCGCTACTGCGAGGGTATTAAAGGGAAAGAAGACGCTAACGGAGAACAATGTGGTGTCCCTTTTATTTTCGTGACCACCTCTAAACGCGTGGGCCCGACGTACAAAATAGTAATAAATAAAAGTTCTTAATTAATCGCTCGTATTTTGTTATCGCGGTAAACGAAAGCGCGTGCAATCCAGTTGAATGCATGTTTCAGCAATTCCTTCTAACCTGTATAGACCTTTTCACCCTCCGCCGCATGGGCGCTGCCATCTTGGAATCACGTGATGCGGCCGCCATTAGGTTGCTTCAACTTGTTGCTCCGCTCTCCCGTCCGCGCCTTGGCGGATGCGTTGAATTCGTGTTTTTCGTCGCGTTTCACCGCGTCTCTTGCCTTACTCCGTAAAGTGTCGTCCGATACTTAAACTTACAATGCAATTGCATTACATCATTGTGCGCGCAACTTCTGCAGTTAATTTTGTAACACGTTTTGAATCTTTTTTACCGTCGGCGTGCGGGATACGTGTGAAAAGGCTTTATAGGAACAGGAATCAGCGTTAGCACTTGCGCACATTGAATACATATATGACTTGAAGAGAGCCTCGAGGGTTCAAATACGAATAACTTACGAGAACTGAGGTTTGGTTACTAATAAGGGCGGAACATTTGCAATAGGAAGCCCAATGTTATTATATATATGAGTGTGCATTGGTGTAGAGGGAGAAAACAAAAACACTCAGCGTAATTAGCCACGCGTTTTTCCTGAAAGCATGGTGTTTTGTAGTTACAACAGATCGAAAACAGTTTCTTTTGATTACACTAGGGAGCTTGTGGACAAGACGCGGGAACAAACGTTTAGTTTGAATTATTTTTTATGCTATAAACAATGGTACCTTAGCATTAGGCAACTTGTTTGTTTGCAATATCACACCTATATCTGTTTTACGTTCTTAATCGCGTGTGTGATATAAGCATTCGCTTTATCGGTATATTTATGAATTCTACGGAATTGTATATCGTGCTTGGTCCCGTGTCCATAGTCTTTCAGTTGCTTAAGTAATTTTATTATAACCATGCAGTTTCAATTAATTTATTTCAACACAAATATTTGGACTCCCCGCGTAAGAAACTGTCACAGACCACTTGATAGAGCCTATGATTTACAAAATGTGACGCCGAAAAGAATCCTTCTGCATGAAAATCACCTGAGTGCAGCCGGTTGTACACGGCGAATAGGGAGTTACTTTCAGTAGCTGACGACGTCAAAATGTGCAAAGCGCATCGTTTCAAATCAGTGAACAGCTTTCTACAGAGGTCAATTGGGTGGCGCCTGGCGTTCGACTTCAGCCAAACTTATCGGAGATCATTTCTTTCGCGCTCTTCAATTTCATTCGGCAAATTTTATGGAAGATGAATATCAGACTTTATTTGAAGTCTGGCATTCCCTTATCTCACCATTCTCATACTTTGAGTATGTCGTAAGCAAATGTCCATATAACAAAAAGTTTATTTCATAAGGCCAATATTTTGAAATGCTGTCAATGAGTACTTTAGTTAAAGAAATTTTCTAGTCAGCCTACGCTGGTCTATCAAAATATTTCTCGAGCGCTTAATTTATTTAAATAAAACAGGCAGGGACAATATCACTTTTTTATATTATCTACAGGATTATATGAAACTTTTGTAGTCATTATAAAAGACGTTTCCAGTCTCGAAGTTAGAAAAGGTTGGTGTACTGAAACCAAACATCGAACAGTAAACTTGTCAGTTCATCTGTTTTTGGTGATTCAGCAGATTGTTAATCATGTTATCGACCTGCTTTTTCACTAAGCACTGATGCAATATAGTCTGTCGCAATATAAAATGATTAGTTCAATAGCTGACTTGAGCGCGAGCTATCTACCTTTTGTACCGCTCGGTGCACGCACAGCCAAGGCACGGCTGCAGGCAACGAGCGCACGCTGCATGCGGAGCTTGTCCTGCTCTTTATTTTTTTTTTTCTTCTGGAAATTAGTGTTTGTGGGTACGGCCGTGGACAATGGTACTCCTCCCTGTGCATCAGCGCTGTTGTTTCATTGCCGAACCTGGCCGAAGTTAACGATGGACGGAATCAGACGCATATAGTGTTCCTAAAGAAAAGATCGCAATTTAGGCTCGAAGCCACTTCTTGGCTTGCCAAGTGGCTCAATACTATTGTTTCATTCGCTGTGTGCTACAAGAAAGAAATTTATATCGCAAAACTAATCGAAAGTGGCATGAAACAGCATCACAATCGCGTGCACGTTGAAACCGAAACCGACCAAATTGAAGCAACCTAATGGCGGCGAGTGCGCCAGCGCCCTCTACCCGCCGGTCAGGCAACTACTGAAATGAAAAAGTCTATAGTGGGGTAAAAGGAGACTGAAACGTGGGAACAGCGTGCGAGACAAAGTGGAACAAGCAGAGGGGACAAGACCGACCGGCGAATGTTTATCGAAGAAATGAAAACGGCCCGAGCAGCCGCCATAAAGAGAACTAAAGCGTAAGAGAAAAACAAAAGAGAAACGAGAAAAAGCGCAAAACATTGGAGTCAATCGGACGTCCGTTTCTCTCGCCGGAAGAGGGTCATTCGACTGGTGAGTAATTTGTTGTAGGCACGACCTGGTACGGTTTCCCAAAACACCAGAAAAGAGAGAACGGCGGGGGCGGAGGAGCGGGAGTGCCCGGGAGTTGTCTGGAGCCCCTCCTTCCCGTGCAGGCACCGGTCGGACGTGGCCTGCAAGTCGAACCCCGCCTGTGCCTGGTGCGGAGGATCCGGAGTCTGCCTCGACCGCCGCAAGAAAAAGGCAGGCACCGCTCCTCTCTCCGTCTACCGGCTGGGCCTGTTTCTGGATCAGGCTAGATCTTGATTTTGTCTCGCTCCACAGTTTGTGTTGGGATCGGAATTGATGAAACATTTCGCGAAAGAAACGGATCTTCGAGAGAATGATGTGTCTGGCCCGCTTTGCAATGGCATCCTCCTTTTAGGGCAGAACTGTTAAGGGCTACTTTCCCCAGGATTTTCCCCATGATCGTGTCCGTCCCCAAATGACCCGATGACGCAGAACTCTGGACAGCTACCACCATCTATGAGCGATGGCGGCAACCAGACACCCGGCTTGCTGGTTGTCTGGTTGCCGCCGTCGCTCGTAGATGGCGGCAACCTTTCCAGCCTTTCCACTCTTTCTTGCCGACTTACGGCCGGCCTTTCCTTCATTCCCAGCATAGGAGAGCTTCGCCGATCTACCTGGCTGAAAGTTTTTGTTTTATTTTTCCCCCGGCGTAAGGTTTGACCGCGCAAACTTCTAGTAATGCAAAGCCGACGGTGTTTTTATTTTAAAACCGGGAACGGTTTATTTTATGCAAGGGGCTCTGCAACTGAGGTTCGTCCCTATATACGGAAAGGTAGCGTAATTCCTCCTCTCCCCGCATTCTTCTTTCCATGGAGGGCAATCCTCCTTGCCCTCCTTCCGCATCACGCCCCGCCGCCATGTCTAAGCGAGGCCCACAAAGCGCGTGTAGGCACGCGCCTGCGTGCCAGACCGTGCTTGCTTGCTATTGCATACGGGGGCCTAAAGACAATTTTTTTTTTAAATATGAAGACAGTTGTTTTTAGGGGCGAAGCTCCTTAGGGTCTAGCCCTATCCATCTGTCCGGCGTCCGTGCTCACATCGATTGCCATCCCATCTGTCTATCCTGGATGAAACGTTGCATGTAGCCACTCAACGTCTATACAGGAGAGGGCGCTGCGGTCAAATGCGTATATAATTGCGTTAAACTTTGCATGCATTGGCTCGACGTTTATAGACGAGAGGGCGCTGCGGTCAAATGCTCAAATGCGTATATAACCACGTTCCATTCCACACATTCTCTTTCTGACATGGACCGTTGACTTAAGCGGTGGAGGTGCGTTCCCACCGCTTCTAGCGGATCCAAGCTGATCCGTTAGAAGAACCACTGGCTCTGCATTTCACCGACCATAAAGCAGTAATAATGAAGTCGAAACGCAACCCGGAACTCAGCACTACCTACGGGCAATAAACAAAATATCAGCACCATCAGCACTACCTATGAACAATAAAATCAGTATCATCAGCACCACCAGAGCTTCGCCCCAATCAGCATCATTCACCACGTGGAGATGTGATTTTTAATGTGAAGAAACTAGCGTTCGTGCATCGTCATTGGAGTTAAGTCAAAACTTGATTTAACGAACCCCGATCTCACGAATTTCTTGATTTAACGAACGAACTGTGTTTCCTTGGAAGATTTCCATAGGGCTTAATGCGCGTATGAACTCGAAATAACGAAGTATATTGACCGTCGAACCCGATTGGATGAACTATTTCCGACAAAAATGTATGCAAAAGGAAGGTTATTCGACATTTCTTTTGCACAGAATGGATCGAAGCTTGCCGTTCGCGTGCCAGCGGTAGAATCAAGGTGCCACAGGTACTTGCAGAGTGAAACTGCACGGAACGCGGATTCTCCGCGTGCCTTTGGATCGGCTACCCTACACTAGATGGCGCTAGTGGCAGCGGTTGCTTCGTGTCGCGTGCGACAGATGGCACTGCTCGTCTCCGACTCTCCGCCGTCTCCGCTCTCGGTTAGGACTCGCTTTCTTTCGTTGCTTGTCTCTCCTCGTGACTGAATCTGTCTGCATACGATATCTGTTCCACTACGGCCCGTGTTGCTGATATAGCATTCGTGCTGTCACGAGTGGACGGAAGAAAGGCAAAGTTGCCGCAGAGGGCGGCATCCCAGCCAGCTCGCTTTCGACAATCTTGAAATCGGAGGACGCCATCATTAGTTCCACAACCGCCGCAATGTTGAGTGCCACTTCTTCTGGGCATCCGCCCGAGAAGAAAAACCTCGAGACCAGCCCGCACGAAAAATTGGAAGAGGCGCTCTTCACCCGGTTTATGGATATGCGAGCCAAAAACGTTCACTCACCGGTGATGTGATGCAGCAGAAAGCGCGCGCTTTGGCGCGTTTGCTCGGACACAATGATTTCGAGGCAAGCCGCGGCTAGCTGTCGCGGTTTCAAGAATGCTACGACATTGTAGGAAAAACAAACGTTCAGCCTTTCCACTCTCCCGAAGAAGGAAGACCAGCGGAGCTGTACTCGATACACTGCCGCAATGCGCACGCGCCCGATTCCCGCTTCTTGTTCGACACGCCGCCGATCGTGGATACGTCTCTGGCGAACCAGAGTCGGTCGCACGCGGCGCACGTGACGCCAAACGGGTTCTCCATAAACACCCTCCGGAACCTCGCCGTCGCACCCAGGAACTGTTCAGCCGGCGTGGAGTGCAGTCGTCGCCGGGCCTCGCGCTTGCGCTTGGCCTCCGTGGCACGGTCGTCGTCCGTGGCGTTGGCCCGCCGGCGCCCTTTGCATCGCTGGTTCTGTTCTCGGCGGCGGCTTTCCAGGCGAGCAATGTGCTCTTTGGCAAGGGAATCTGAAGCGCTGGAGCAGTGGGAAGTCGAGGCGACAGCGGCTTTGCGGCGGTTGCGGACCCATTTGCGCTGCTGCGTACGTCGCCGCTCCTTCCGCAGCCTGTCTCCTTTCCCCGAAAGGGAGCGCGGCCGACCCGTCGTGAGTCCAAACTGAAACTGATAGGAGCGTAGGAAACAGCGCGAAACAGACAAGAACGAAGAAACAAACGTGACGAGCGCTACGCTCGTTAGGCGTGCTTCTTCTTCGTCGTCGTCGTGTTTTTCGCGCTGTTTCCTGCAATGATTTCCTACCAACGCGCCCAACTATCAATTCTTCTATGATAGCTGGAAAGGTTGCCGCCATCTACGAGCGACGGCGGAAACCGTACTGGTTGTGTGCTTGCTGCCGTCGCTTATAGATGGCGGCAGTTGTCCAGGTAGGTTTGTGTCGACGTACCGGACACGATCCTGGGGAACCTAGCCCTTAGCAGCTCCGCTGTTAAAGTTCAAGTGGTTTGCTGGAGTCCTCCTGCCGAGGCGGTTTGCTGGAGCTCACGAAGGAACGGAGGACGCGTTGGATGCACTCACGAGCTACGAGAGGTCCGTCTGCTCCGCAGGCGAAGCTAACGAGCTTCTTCGCTCAAAAAAAGAGACTCCCTCGACTTCCGAGGTTGTCTTGTTTTCCTTTTAGCGCGCACAAGCAGCGTGAGACCCCTAACTTTTCCGTGCATCTTTTAAAAATTTCAGTGCAGGGACACGCAAAATCGATACCATGGGAGTTCTCACGATGCCGCTGCATTAAGACTTTGTAATTACGGAGCGAAATGCCCGAAAAATGAATTCCCCGATTTTACGAAGTTCTCGTTTTATCGAAGTAATTCGCGGCTCCCTTCGACGTAGTGAGATCGAGTTTTGACTGTACAAAGCGTGGGAAGACGTCTCGATCGGCAAATATAATAACGCGAGCAGAGAATCGCTCGAGTGTGAAGACGGCGGACGACTGAAAAAAATGCCAATGTAGTCTCGAGTATTTCGGGACATTGGCATGCACCGCAAAAATATATTTCGTTTACCCGTTTCTTGCAGCAAGTACTGAGAGCAGGCACACGACAGAATGCAGCTTTCCCTGCCCGTGAAGAGAGTTTCGTAGACAAGGACTGCGTTGCTAGTGAAAGCTCGTGCCTTCGCTTTGAGGATAGATTGAGCACACACCCGCAAGGCTCGGAATCTTTAGCGTACGCTCTACAAAAACTTTCTAGTATCTTCAACGATGTGCATTGGCAGTATCACTCGAGTTAGGCAAATAAAAGACACCGCTAGTGCGTAAAACCGGGACTTTTCTTTAGTTTTTAGCTTAACTGATTGTTTTGCCAAACCAGCAACTTGGTTTATTTGGTACACATTTGATAAATGTCGAATACAACCTGCAACTGCGCACATGCGCACGGAGAAATATGTGACGTCTGCTATTTACGTGCCTCGTGCATTTAACTATCTATCAAGAACACTAATTTGTGTCCCCTCGGTTAAAAACATAAAAAATAGCGCGTGCTCGGTTGCCTCGCTAGCGCGTTCCTCATTTAACCCCTTTATTAGCGAGGCCCTCTTTCACCCTCCCTGTGTTTCGAGTTGTTGTGACGTTCTCATGCGCAAGGCACGCCCTTGAGTTGACTTGCAAAGCTTGTAAGCTTTGCAGCACACCCGCGGGCGTACCTTACTGCGTCAGTTACGAATGAGGACAGAGATCCTCCGACCTTCGTGGGCGAGACCGAAGGAGACGGGGAATACGATGCAGAGTTTTTTAAGGACTTGCCACGCAAAGTCTCCCTCGGAGGCAGTCGAAACTTTTCCGACCGGTCCGGTGGAGCCATTGTCTTCGTCGCTAAACAATTGGTTTTCCCGTCGAGACGGTAAAAAGATTCTTTCCTTTTGCAGCGCTGTTTGTGCAATCCACAGCGCAGCGAGATGGCATTGCGTTGGCGCCGAGGTCGCGGTAGAAAATAAAGACCCTACAGCTGGCCCAGAGGCAACGGAGCCGCCGCTACGCCTCGCCCAGAGGCGGCGTTGGCTTTTAGGAGACCACCGAATCGCGTGGGATCATGGGAAGGGAACGGCCACGTGTCACGCTTGATCCGAGGGAAAGAGAACTTTCGAGAGGAGAAATTTCTCCATTTCAGTCGATGGTTTGCGCTACCTTTTGTGTATATTGGCTTTAGGTGCGACGAACGTTCTACTTTGCCAAGTGCTGCTCGAATCAAATCCCCGAGGTTTGTAAGCTACGGAACTGGCATAAGGTTTTCTACCCACGCAACGGCAGTTGCGAAAGAAATGAGAGAAAAATGAGCGACGTTCGCCCCAACAACTCGCAGCAAGAACGAGGGGATGCGTGGTCTGGGGCCGATTCTACGCCGGTGATGTTTATCGTTGCAATGTCCATAAGCCGGGTGCATTGCTCGAAACTTGAGTTAGGAGTTCCGGAGCGAAACGATGGAAGCATACCCGGACAAACCCGGTGCCAAATGGCTCGCAAAGTCTCGTCCGTAGGTGTCATCCGAGTACCGAAACCACGGTTGCAGTCGCAGTGTTTGCACAATTCACTAAGCAGTGGGGCCGCTCTTGTGGGACGTCTTTATTGGTCGTCGACAGGCTCGGTCGAACAAACCGAGCCGGATCGAGTGAGACGTGCGACGTAGGATGCTAGGCCTACGCCCGTCCGGCCACGAAAACGCGCGCTCGTCGACGCTTCCCGAGGCACATGCTCGGGACGGTTGTTTTTCCTACGTCGATGGAGGACGTCTCGGTAAACACGAGACGACTCGCACTCGGTAGACAAGCTCGACGAGCCGATTGGTGTAGGCCACTGCGCGTCTCAAACGCGCCGCCCCGACTTCATCCGCAGGACTTTGGTCGGGCTTTGCACGTCTGACACGGCGGTGGCCGCGCGTGTGAGCTTGGGGCGGCGGAGAGGGAGGGAGGCGTTGCCCAAACCCCCGTTGTTGCAGGACTGCCGCTCGGGCCAGCTGAGCCAGGGCAGCTGCCCCGGTCTGTGCCCGACCCTGGGGGACTGCCAGGCCTGCATGGTGTGGGGGGCTGGGGCCTGCGGCTGGTGCGTCCAGGCCGCCCTCTGCCACCCCATCGCGGGTGAGTGGGGTCCGGGTGGCCTGCTCGGCCGCTTCATCCGGGAACGAGACGTTCGCCTTCCGCGAAGTGCAAGTTGCGCGACTCGGGTCCCGCGAAGACGGGTGCCCGGCTAAAATTCCCTCGAGGATGCTGCTTTTGCGTTGGGACCGCGCATAAAGGGATGGTGAACCGATATTCGGATTTCAGAAAAGAATGCAGGAGCTGTAGGCGGGACACTGCAATCCTTACCACACTGCTCGTAAGGCGACATCTCGAAGGGACGGCCGTTGGATAGAGGTTGGGATTGAACGAGGCCTATGAGGCGTGGGACGTCGACGTATTATTTCCTCCTCTCTCGGCTTCGCCCTCTCAAGGCGGCGAGACGGAGAAGACGCGAGGCTGTTCCCTCTCCTTCTCGACTCCTCTCGGAGAAACAAGACGTAGACATACCTGTCAAATGCGCCTCCTTTTATCGAAAAATACGGTCATCCGTTCGAGATGTCGTGTATGAGTGATGTTTTGGCGTTTGTAGCATCCCGTTGCACGCTTTTGCCGCCGTGCTTTGTGGAATCCAGATATCGGTTGAGGATCCCTTTAAGGAGGCAACGGGTGATTACGTGCGCTCGGGTATTTCTACTCGTTCGTGCAAACGATTGGTTTTTCGAGGCACGTACTATCTGGTTACCGAAATTTGCTGGTGGCTGTTCTCGAAACGCCATAGTTTTTGAGAGAAGACTTTTGTCGCTGTGGATTACTGTACGGCACTTTGTGCAGCTGGGCGGAAACCACCCGCGAGTGTGTAAGACGTCCCGCCGTTCGAGGGGTGGCGGCATTGCCGGAGTGCACGTGCGCGTGTGCCGACCCTGAACCGCGGTTCTTCCGCCACCACCAAAAATGAACGGAAACGTCGCGCGTTTACTTTTGGTTCTGCCGTTCTCTCGCGAGTCCGAGTGTTGCGGCGCACGTGCGGATCAAAGAACCTGTGGCACAAAAGTTACTTCTCACTTCGTCTACTCCCGTGTGGTGACCTTTTCTGTCGCCGTGTTTTCTTTGATAGCGCATTTTTTCTCCGGTCGTCGGAAAGCTGAAACAGGAGTTGTACCGTACTTGCGTGATGTGTTCACGAATGGCGCCGGTCGCAGGAGGTGCCTCGTGCGTAGCTGCTTCTTTCTGTCATTTGGCATCCCCGCAGTTGGAATGGCAGGAGGGAGAGCGCACCTCCAGACGCGATAACATGCGCGCACTGGCTTTGCAAAACAAGGATGCGGAAATCGGTGCCGTTGCTTTGCCAATTCTCGAGGAAATGTGTTCCGACGCGGTGAGGGACGGGAGTGGGTGGGCGGGCGAGCGGCGTCTGCGATCCAAGTGGCGTCCCTCGCAGAGCCCCCGGCGGTGTGCCGACCCCCGCTGGAGGGGAGCTTCTCCCCGGAGCAGGGGGGCTTCTGGGGCCCCCACGGCCACATTGTGAGTTCCCTGGCCGAGTGCCGCACCCTTGACTTCCGGCCGGGCCTGCTGCTCCTGCACCACCTCAGCCCCGCCAACCTGTCCCAGCCGGACCAGGTGATCCGGGCCTCTTGCTTTCCCGCGGCCCCTCCGTCTTTCGCGACCGCGCGGCGGGTTCCCCCCGTGACTCGGGGAGGTGGGCGGCCGAGGATCCTCCTTCCCCGCGGCAAACCGAGGTTGCGCGTTGGCCTTCGACCCTGCGTCGGACACCTTCGTTAATTCGAGGCGAGGTGGGCCTCGCCTCGAGGAATTCCGGAAGAGCGCCGTATTCATCGTAGACGTTCGTAATCGGTCGGAGACTCTCATCAAATGCCGTTTGAGGCGGTTGTCGCAACACGTTTCGGGGGATTTTATTGTTTGCGGCAGAAACGGTTCGACGCTCGCGGCTCGAGAAATTGGGTGCCGTCGTGGATGCGCCGACGACGCCTCGCCAGGGAGGGGTGGGAGAGAGGTCGGCAGTGGCCCGTCAAAACCCCGGCCTTCCCGGAAATGGCACGACTGGCTCATAAATTAAGGAGCGCTTCATTTATTTTGTTTATTAATTTTACGGGGGAAGCGGCATAGTGAGGTGGAGTTCGTGGGAGCACGTGGACTATAGCGGTACGAAGGAAGCATAGAAGAATGAAGGGTAGTAAATCTAAATGCCTCGGGAGCCTTCGCTCCACCCGCTGCGGTAATACCCGCTCCTGCTCGGGACGTTTGCAATTCTAGGGTCTCGATTCCCGACGGCGGCCGAAGTTGTTGAGGTTATTGTTCCGACAGACGCTCCGTTTTGTCTCCGTTTCCCTCCGTCCGGGGGGAATCATTACCGTGCCGACGAACCCGGACGAGGCCACAATTTGCCCGGTTCTCGGGAAACCCGGAGTGGAAGTCGCATCCCGCGAGGCGAGCTCGTCGAGGGCGTCCAGTTGTGGGGAGTGCGCCCGAGGGTTCCTAAAGGCGGTGCCCGCAGGTGGTGTACGTGAACGACACGGGCCAGCCGTTGGTGCTGTCCTCGGAGTACCAGGAGGAGCCGGCGGGGGAGCACGTGGCCCGGCTCTTGGGCTTCCTGCATCCGCTGGGGGCGGCCGCCCCTCCGGGGGAGCCCCTGCGCCTCTTCCCAGCCCTGGGCGACGGGAGGGCCGCCCTCTGGCTCGGCCACCCTGTGCCCGCCGACGCCCCGCCCCCGGACGACGCCGTGAGTGCCCCGGAAGCTTCTTTTCCTGCCGCTCGAGGATTTTGGCCGGATGCGCGCCGCCGACGTCGGGGCTCGACCAATTGGTTCCCGCGAGACTCCGTCGGACGCGTAGAAAGTCGTTCGATCCGTTTACCCTTTGGTAATACCCCACGGGCCTGTCGAGAAGAGGGACCGTCGGAAGTGCCGCCCAAACTTTGGACCTGGGTCCTCTTACTGTGGAGACCGGTTCTAACCAAGTCGGTTAAAATGAAATAACGGCTGCAGCGAAGTATTCACAATTTCCCGTTTGCACTTTTTCGATGCATTTGTGCCTGTTTTTAGCGGAAGAAACTGAGCGGCTCCCGCTGATTTAGCGAAGAGAAATTTAAGAAAAGAAGAAAATTCGGAAAGCTTCTCGAGTCTCGGACCGCCGCACCGTGCTGCTGCGGCCAAGAAGCCACCGAAAACGGGCTGCAGAAGGTGCTGGAAAGGTCATCGCCGGCAGTCTCTGCAACGACGTCTGCTCCCCGCTCCTTATCTGGGAAGTGACTTTACCGCATCGCACGCGGAAAAGCCGTCGTAGCATGCCGACAGGGACGTTCGGAGCGCTAACGACAATGTATTGGCGGAGATGACGGAGAGAGCCTAGACTTGAGAGAGGGAGAAGAAAGTATGCCTGCATTTGATTGTTGCGAGGCCAGTGTGGCCGGGAAACTGGGCGGAAAGGCGGACACGTTTGCAGAAGGTGAATGCATTTGAGTTTTGACTCCTTGCTTGCTGCACCTCGTTTTGCAAACGCGACCCACAAACCGCGTGACCCCGGTCGAGCAGCTGCCCCATCTCTTACATCTTGGCTGTCCATACCGATGACAGACAAGCTTGTGCGCCAACTCGGTGGCGTGCGTGCTTCTTTATTTGCTTCGTGATCCCCGTTGGCATTTGGTCGGTGATGTCGCTCTTGCGTGAAAGTCTACTTTGCTCGAGCACCGATTCGGCAAATCATCGCCACTCAACGACGGAGAGTCCCGGCAGCGCTGGCACCTCGACGGAGAAGACAAAGGCAGTTTCCTTGAATCAGAAGCCTGCCATCCCCGACGGAGTGCGCATAAGTGTAAAGAATGCCGTCCACTGCGGGGCCGTCGCAGCTGTCGACACGCTCCGTACGTAGCAGGGTCTCTTTTCCATCGGAGTTTCTCGCAGTTGGCGAGAAGCCTGCATGGAAGCCTCGATCGCTTTCTGCAGGCTCGATAAACACGTGACAACCCGTGCTGTCTTTTTTTTCCGCGTTATTTGTATGTAGCGAAGCGATTTCCGATTCCCAATGACTTTGTTATAACCGATCTTGAGAGTATTTCCAAACAATTGAAATGCCTTGCAAAAGGTGTCCGCTTTAAAGAAACTAACGCAACATTTTCTTTTTGGCCAAATTTGCTAGGGCGAAAAGCGCCGCATACTTTAGGACTGGCTTATTTATTAAGGATTGCCGCGTGGGTTTGCTCGGTTCCTTGGGCCGGCGTGCGAGTCTGGGGGAGGTTGCGAACCCCCAAAAGCGGCCACGGGTCCTAAGCGGTGCAGAATGCCGCCCGTTTTAGTTTTGCCCCTTAGTTTTGGTATCAGATAGTAGCTGGCTTCGATTTCCCCGCCCATCCTGCACCAATGCAGAAAAGACTTCTGGTCGTATCTCAACCCACATACCGGAAGTGCACTGCCCTGCACTTTTCTGCACCGGTGCAGGACGTGCAGATAAATTGAACCAAGCTACTCTCGAGGTGAGGACACGCAGCGGGTCGAGTCCTCTTGGCGCACGACCGAATCGCCGCCAGCCAGACTCCTCAACTGTTGGAGCGGAGAAACAAAAATGAAAAAAGTACAGTTGGCAGCAAAACTTTGCGGGGTGTGGGAATGGCAGCCAAAAAGACTGGCTGCTCCTTCTCGCAGCGTGTTGCCGCTCTCAAGACTCGCGCTTTGCACTTCCTTTCTCTTTCGCGGTCATGTTTTTCCGCTTCCGTTAGACGCCCACGAGGTGAACGGACGGGCTCAAGGTGCCACGAAATGTTATCTGTAGCAAGCGCAAACTCTGTCACCCGTCACAGTGACTGAGGTAAACACGCAGCACGATGGCTGAAAAAGTGGCACCTTGCACCGATCCCGGTTATCTCGTGCACGTCGGGCGGAGGTGAGTAAAAAAAAACGTTCAGCCTTTCCACTCTCGGGAAGAAGGAAGACCAGCGGAGCTCTACTCGATGCACTGCCGCAACGCGCACGCACCCGACTCCAGCCTCTTCTCGTCCGACACACCGCCGATCGTGGAAAAGTCTCCGGCAAACCAGAGTCGATCGCACGCGGCGCACGTGACGCCAAACGGGTTCTCCACGAACTCCCTCCGGAACCTCGCCGTCGCACCCGGGAACAGTTCAGCCGGCGTGGAGTGAAGTCGTCGCCGGGCCTCGCGCTTGCGCTTGGTCTCCGTGGCACAGTCTCGGCGGATGCTTTCCAGGCGAGCGATGTGCTCTTTGGCAAGGGAATCTGAAGCGCTGGACGCAGTGGAAGTCGAGGTGACAGCGGCTTTGCGGCAGTTGCAGACCATT
Organism: Ixodes scapularis; assembly: GCF_016920785.2. Lineage (NCBI taxonomy): Eukaryota > Metazoa > Arthropoda > Arachnida > Ixodida > Ixodidae > Ixodes > Ixodes scapularis. The sequence goes on along the minus strand of NW_024609868.1, from coordinate 310,456 downwards.
CGAGCTGCCGCGTACGTCGCCGCTCCTTCCGCAGCCTGTCTTCTTTTCCCGAAAGGGCGCGCGGCCGACCCATCGTGAGTCCAAATCAAAACCGTTGGGAACGTAGGAAACAGTGCGCAAAACAGACGAGGACGAAGAAACAAACGTGACGAGCGCTGTGCTCGTTACGCGTGCTTCTTCTTTGTCGTCGTCTGTGTTTTGCGCTGTTTCCTACGATGAATTCCCACCAACGCGCCAATCTATCAATTCTTCTATAATAGGTGAAAAGATTGCCACCATCTACGAGCGACGGCGGAAACTGTACTGGTTGTGTGCTTGCTGCCGTCGCTTATAGATGGCGGTAGCTGTCCAGGTAGGTTTGTGTCGACATACCGGACACGATCCTGGGGAACCTAGCCCTTAACTGCCCCGCCGTAAAAATATGCGACTGCGAGCGCGAAAGGAAGCGCATTCTCTAAGCGTGAATCTGGGAGCGGCTGCGCACCGTTGGAAGGTGCAGCCGGTAATTCTGGCCGATGCTGCCGTGCCCGGCAAACTTTTGTAGTCGACTGTCCCTCATTGCCACAAAACCCAGGTGCATGCGCTTTCCGCTCGGTGCGTGTACTCCAAGTATTATAGAAACGCGTTCTCAGAACCGTTCTGGCCGCCGTCGAGGCACGGGTCGTCACGTAGCGGAGGTGGCAAGTTTTACGGGACGTGGCACGTGCAGAGAAAGACTTTACAAATGAAAGCGCTTAGCCCGAAGAAGTGCCAGAGCCCTCCAGTAGCGCCGTTCCCCAGGAGCTGGTGGCCTCCCTGAGCACCCACACGTTCAACCGGACGGAGGCCCGGCGGCCGGACGGGCGGCCCCTGCTGCCCTCGGCCGCCCGCGAGCTGCGCTACCTGCTGGACCTGCGGCTGTACGTCCCGGCCAAGACGTGCTCTAAGCGCTGCGAGAAGAGCCTCGAGCTGCGCTGGAACGCCCTCTCTTCCCACCAGGTAGCCTCTCCTTGGCCCTCGCGTGTTCTCACGCCGCTCTTCCTCTCGAGGCTGTTGACGTCTTTTGGCCCTTGAAATTGCCGGCGCCGACCCCGAGTGAAATTGTTTTTTTTGTCCTCAAAATCATAACGGCGAGCGGCGGATCGAAGACGGGGTGAGGGTAATTTCTAGCCTTACGCTCGACGTCTCTAGGCTGCGCCGTCGAGGCTGGCTCACTTTCCGAGGTGCCGAGTGTCCCCCACACCATGGCTCGAGGACGCGGCGTCATCTCGCATCTCGTTCGCGCGAGTATTCTCTATGGCACTGTGGAAATTACGTTGGCCACGGCGATGTTGCTTGCAAAGGTCGACGCCGAGTAAGAAATTGGGGTTGCGACGTTGATGCGCAAAGGCATTGGGTGAAAGTGAAAGGTAGAGGCGGTGTGCCGATACATGTTGTGTTAGATAAATATATAGTTTAATTAGTGCCTGTCAGCAGCCGAACATCCCGTACAACACTTTGTCGTTCTCGGAACAAGCAATGGTATCGTTGCCAAAGGCACTGTCAAAGAACATGCGTCACAACGTGACTGAGCGTACAAAATATTCGACCAAATATGCCGTTCTGTAAAAACACCTCCGTCCGTTTAGCCGTGTCACTCGCCTTAGCCTGGTAAAAAATTCTTTCGGTTGCGTCGTTTTCTGGGGCGGGGAAGCGCATTTTTTGATGCCCATCTACTATAAACCAACTCATGTTTACAAACAAACCGGAGCGCCCCTAGCAGACGCCACCGCGCATGCGCGAGGTGGCTGTGAGCAAGAAGCTCGTCGTCGCCCATAAACAAACCATTGGAATGGGATGTTGTCGGCGTGTGTGCGAGTCCCCCTGCCCTTTTTCGCGTTCGAGTTGTTGATTCTATGTCCTCCGAGCAGGCAGAAAACGCATAAAAACCGTCCTTCATACCTTTGCCGACTCTTTTGGTAAAGCCCCAGTCACGGCACTTTGATGAGAGGGCAGGTTTTTGTCCGGTTTCTTCCGAAGTGACGCAGGAATGCATGTGCCCCATGGCGGCTTGCGCCCACAACCCCAGACCGCAAGTGAACTCGACGCACCACCACTGCGCCGTGACGTGACAGAGATGAGTTTGTGTATACCGTATTTACTCGCACAATGAACGCACTCGCGTAATGAACGCACCCCCCAAGTCGACTCTCAAAATTTTTACTTTTTTTTCACTCGTATTAAATGCACCCCCAACTCGGACATCAAAATTTTGACCCCCTCCTTCCACGCGCGAGAAATGAACGCACTTTTCTATCCTGGTGCAGCGAGGTCGCGAATGCATGGGCAGCGTGGGCGAACAAAACGCCTCGCAAAAGGCATTAAAAAAGTTCGAAAAGATCCAATGGAAGCGAGAAAAAAAACATGAAGAGGAGCTTTTTTTTGGCACAGCGCAGTCTTGACTTTGGGGTCGCGCGCAAGGATATAGAAAGATAAGCGGAGAAGCCCTCGCCTAAGCAACACCTAAGCAAACAAAACAGCTCGCGAAAGGCGGCAAAAAAACCCCCACGGAACTAAGTAAAACAAAATACAAAGGAGCTTTTCCTTTTTTTTGCACAGCCCAGTTTGGTTACTGGGTCATGCGCCTCGCGCAAAGAGATGAGAAGTTACGGTGATTTCTCAGGATAAAAGGTCCGTTCATTATGCGAGTAAATACGGATGCAAAAATTTTACTTTGCGTAATGAATGCCCCCCCCAACTTTTCATTGATTTTTCGGAAAAAAAAGTGTTCATTGTGCGAGAGGGTACAAAGAGCGCTAGACTCGAGTAGTTGCAGGAGCATGAGACGGCCAAAAGAAAAGAGTGCAGCATTCAGGCGCCTGTTCGCGGCCGGAGTGGCGTCGCCGTCGGCGTAATTGCGCGTTGCATTGTGGAACGTTTTCCACAATGACTTCACCTGTGACGTCACGAGTGACGTCACGAGAGAGTGCATCACGTGTGACGTCACGAGGTTAATATTTTCCCGCTTAATTTGGTGGAAAAATTTCCCCTCTAAATTTAGCAAAAACGTTTCCTGCCAGATGTAGTGAAAAATTTTCCCGCCAAATTTAGTGGGAAAATTTAACCCTCGAGACGTTGCACGGGATGTCACGTGTGACGTCATATGGGAAATGTCCCATAATACAACGGACCACTATGTCGGTGCTAAATTCCCCGCTAAATTTAGCGAGAAAATTCTCGGTAAATTTCTCGCTCAATGTAGCGGAAAAATGCGATTAAATTTTCCGCCACATTTAGCGGGATTTTTTTCTCGTTCAATATAGCGGGGAAATTTTCCCTTAATTTAGCTGGAAATTTAGCGAAAATTGCCCGCCACGTGGGAGGGGAGAGAGAGAGGGGAGGGGGGGAGCAGGGACATACCAAATACTTTACTGGGGAGAATACATTCCACTCCGCTCATTTGTTTTAGAACGCCTACAGCGACGAATCCAGCCCTGACAGAGAGAGGTCCGCGTCAGTCCACACGCATGTGCACATGAATGTTCGCAGCGGTACCGTCTCCGATTCCTCCTCAAGCCCCTCTATGTTTCGAAAGTAGCGCAAGGTGCGTCGATGCACGAGGCACGTGTAGCCCTTGGGAAGATCGTGGCGGCACAGCGCAGCAAAGTGTTTGGCGGAATTCTGAGCTAGATTTTAAAGTCCATGTTCTTCCTAGAGGTGGCACGCGGCACGTGTCTCGAGCATTTCCGCAACAATAAATTTGGCGTGTAGAACAACCATCATCGTCGTAATCACTTACCGCCCGATAGCCGAGACCTCCCCGACGATAGATGACTCTCGCCGAGCCCAGAAAAGCTGTCCGCGCAGAGGCTGTTGTATTTGAGAGGAGTGGACTCCCCCTAGTGAAGTATTTGGACGCACCCTCCCTCCTCCCCCTCGAGAGGTGCACTCCAATTTGGCAATACGGAGAAAAGTAAACGTCTTTCATTCTTTTCTTAAGTATCGAGGTAGGACAGAAAAGTAGCGAAATAAACCCCCGGAAAAATACAATGTATCGGCGCAATATTTGTGCCACGACGCGCGATTTAGGCCGAGGTACGCACTGGCCGTGCCCCGACCTAGGCGTTGCCCCGAGGGCCGCGGGGGAAGAAACACTTGTTTCCTGCTCGTGCGACTCTGGGGTCGACCCACGTTGCCGCTCGGGTCGGTCGCTGCATGGTTTGGTCGTTGCGGAACTTGAAACCAAACTCGAGCGTCAATTTCTCTCTCGAACGAGCGATTGGTTGCCGGTGCACCGGGGGCGCGGACTGCGGTGAACGAGAAGCCGAAATGCGCAGGTGATTGGGCCGCGGCACCTGGAGCCGTTCCGCAACGGCACGGCGTGCGGCGGGAGGGCCACCTGCCTGGCGTGCCTGGGCGACGCCGGCTGCGGCTGGTGCCGGTCGGCCGGGGCCTGCGTGGCGCGGGGGGCCTCGGGGGGACCCTGTGCCCCCCGGGGGGAGCTGCTGGTGCTGGAGCCCGAGCAGTGCGCCACCTGCGCCGGCTTCATCTACTGTCCCCAGTGCGCCCAGGTACGCTCCCTCGACTCTGTCGCCCGAGCGGTTGCGCAACAGGCTCCGGCCGGGGACGGATGCCGCGACTGTCTGGGCGGAATTCTCGAACCCCGGGACCTCGAGGAACCCTCGTCCGCCTCCGACGGCCGCCGGGGAAAGCCGCCCGGTCTCGACACCGATGCCGGGGAGCACGCGCCTCGTAGTCGGGCGTCGACGAGCCGATCCGCTCTGATGGCTCTTAACCGTAAAAATGCCTTTCCCGGGGGCAGACGAGGCTGAGGGAATCGGGGAACCCGCGAGAGTACTCTGGGGAAGTTTCCCAGGAACCCAGTTTGGGAACCTGTGGCCCGGACGGATGCGGGCGAAGGTGCGGCAAGTCGAGGCGAGGTGGGGGGCACTTTGCACGACGCGTCTAAACTTTGGATCGGGACTCGTCGACTCGAAGCGTCCTACGTCCGTGTGGGCCGCCGTGCGGGGAACGAGATCTGTCGGAAATGGCCGGTGGTTGTCGGTCCGGAGTGCGTTTCGGAGATTCGTGCGGCGGCGAAAATCGTCCCTACCGGGCGCGCACCTTCGGGGCTCGGCGTCGCGCGCTCTGCGTTTCCGTCCTGTCGTTCGATTGCCCTCCGGAATGCCCGGGGGCCTCGCGGGGGTTGCGACACCGTTGGACGGTGAGAACGCGTTTGCCCGGCGCGGTCGAGGAGGGAGCAGCACGGGGCAAATCCCGAGCACAGACGTCGGTGGCCCCGAGAGCAGAATAGACGGAGAGAGCGACGGAAAAGCGGACAAGGTAAGCGGACAATACGTTAGTTGCGTTTGATTTGCTGGGACGACTTGTTCTTTGAGCGGTCGACTTTATCTATATTTATACGACGCGCAATGCTTTTCCTAAAAAGTAAGCTGGAAAGAAGCTACCGTAGAATACCGCGCCATTCCACACTAAGCGCCCACCCCCAAAATTTGAAACATTGAAAAAATATACGGGGTACATATATATGTAAAATTGATGACCTCACATCCCATATTTCTTGGCGATTATCTTCAAATTTTGAGTGGGCGCTTGCTCGGTATTTGACGGTAGGTGCGGACCTTACGGGCGACATTTTGCCGCCGCGTATGTGAAGAGGGCGTGCCCGTTGGGACCACCCAAGGGGACCGCGTCTGTGCCCCAGCGTTCCATAGCGGCCGGAGGACCTTCTCCTCTGGACACGTGACTGGGCGCATTTGACGCCGCTTCTGTTCCGGGCACCTTGCTGGGCGGACGGTTTGCGGGAGAGACCCCGGTGGGCCTTGCAGGAGCCGACCTGCGAGTGGGTGGTGGAGGGGGCCTACTGCTCCCGCAGGGGCAGGCACAGCTCGGCCGTCCGGCGCCCCGGCCTCTGCCCCACCCCGTGCCACCTGTGAGTATGCACTCCGCTCTTGCCCCGCTGCCGGAGCGGTTGGGGCTCGACGCAGAAACGTGGCGCGCAATTGCGTTGTCGTAAAAACGAGTTTTTATGAATGCAAATAAATGCATTAGCTAGAAGCTGCTCGGAAACAAGGGGCGGGCTGGGCAACGAAGCCCGATCAAAAACTGCGGTACAGAGTCCAAGGGTGGGCGTCGGGAGTGGATTTACTTCCTGGGTTTTATTTACGTGAGCGCGTTTTATTACCTACGGTTCTAGCTATACCCTGCAATTAAGCTCTTAAATTGTACGTAGCAAACTATTAGGGCGTAGAATGATAGAAAGGCGTTACGAGAACGACGCATCTTTTTAGGGATGACCGGAGAAATATGGTCGTACCAGAAAATAAATGGCCCAAAAGGCGAGAAAAGCGAAAAGACAACAAATGCAAACTTCATTGCATTTGTTGCATTGCATTGCATTCGTTTTTTTTTAATTTTTGGTACGATAGCGCGCCATTTTGCCTTAGCTTAATAAATATTAATCCAAATATGAGATTTTTGTTATCGAGTTTTGAGCAACAAATTGGGAAGGACCAGACCGAGTGAGCTGCAATTGACGGCAGTAGCTGCATTGCGGAAAGGCACGGCGAAGGAGCTTTGCCTTCGGCCAGTCTGCTGCGCAATTCTCGCAACGGGTTCTGAAAAGGGAAGCTGGGCAGTGGCACTGGGGAGGCAAGAAAGTGCCTCTGCACGGTGCAACCACGTGGGTCTTTTGCAAGGGCCGAAGGGGTGGTGAGGGGGGGAGGGGAGGTGGCAAGAACGAACGGAGAACGCTCCCTCCTTGATCACCTTGGTTTTTCGGAACAGCGGTGGCCCACGGGGGAGAGCGAAGTAGAGCCTCGTCGTAGTTCGCGAAAGGGAGGGCAGGGCCAATGCTGTGCAAGGTTTTTGCATTCGTACACGAGCATTTTGGCCGGAAAGGGTCACTACCAGGCACCGCCGTAAAGACCGGCATATTTGACCGATTGCCTCGACAATGCGGGGGCTTCTGAGCCCCGCTTGGGTGGCAAACTCTTCCCGCGTAATGTGCCGACGCGCAAACCCTTTCGGGGTGTGGCGGACGTGCCAGCACGCTGCCGGGCTGCGGGTGAACCCTCTCGTTTCAGGCGCCGGGGCTGTCTGTCCTGCCTGGGCGACCCCGGGCGCTGCGCCTGGTGCCGGCAGACCCGCTCCTGCTTCCTGTTCTCCACCTTCACCACTTCCTTTATGTACGGCGGCTGCCGCGAGTGGGTGGACGAGGACCACGTCAGCTCCGGGTGGGTGGCCCCGCTGCGTCGGAAATTTCGTGACGCCTTTTTGTCGAAGGACGACTCGCACCATTCTCTCCTTGCGGCAGACGGCTGCGAGGGGTCCAAACTTGCGCGCATCAATTCATTGACGCTGCACTCTCCATCGGATGCTCGCGTCTAATGTTGCCGTCTCGTGACGACCCTCGACGTTTCGATTCTGTCTGGCGAATCTCTGCGCTGTCACGCTAGCGCCGCGATGCTTGGCTTCCTAAGTGCGAGCGATGCAACGCTTGCGCTTAGGAAGCGAGATTTGCGCCGTTTTGTGCTACTCTTAGGAAACGTAGAGTGCAGCGTGTGTGCTACGAACTGCCCGAGCATGCGTCTCTCGTCACGCGTGCTTCTCGGAGAGCGCGGAACGGCGATCCCCGTCGCCCGGTCTCTTTTCATCGTCGCTCGTGCCGACGACCGCGTGCCCTTCCGAGAAAGCGTCCCCCAGAGTTTGCGCAGGAAAGAAGCGGAGGAAGCATCCGAGTACTGGCGGATTTTGCACGGAGCCGAAACTGTTGGTAATGCAACTCTGCCCCGATTTCCCGTATCTGCTGCCGGCAGTCCCTCGGCCTGTCTCTGCCGCCCTTAGCATAAAGGAGAAGCTTTCCTTGGAAACGTCCCCTGCGTAACATTGCCAGTGCGCGATGTGACCCTTGGGATGGAAGGGGGTAGAAACGTGTCCCTGGGGGTGCGCAGGGGAGCCAGCTTCCCGGGGGCGCAGTGCCCCAACTGCTCCCTGTTGGGGGAGTGCGAGGCCTGTCTGCAGAAGCTGGGCTGCGGCTGGTGCGGGAACGACTACAACCCCAAGAACGGCGTCTGCGTCGAGGGAGACTTTGCCGGACCCACCCACGGTACCCACTTTGGCGTTTGCAAGGATGCAAACTTTTTGTTTATTTTTCTGGCTCTTTAAAAACACTTCTTTCGAGTAGAGGCGTGTAGGTAGTGAAAAGACGGTGAGAGTGCAGGCGAGCTGGTGGTAGCTAATCATGTCGTATTACACCTGAGACTGCGGTGGAAGAAATCGGAAGAACTTTCAGTAGAAGGAACAGACACAGAGAACGTCTCAAAAGACGTTCTCTGTGTCTGTTCCTTCTACTGAAAGTTCTTCCGATTTCTTCCACCGCAGTCTCAGGTGTAATACGACATGTGTAGGTAGTGTACAATATGAGAGCTCTGGACCATCCCCCATTCCCCCGACTTCGAAAAAGGACCAACGAGAAATAATATGAAAACAATATAGAAAACTCACCCTGTAGGGACGTATTTCACCGTGTCCCGTTCATCAATCGTTCCCGGTATATCTTCTCCCTTTGTGTCAACTAAATGGTAATGCCGATCAACGAAGAATCGTTTAATTTTAAATGCTTCAGACGTATGATTTTGCTCGTAACCTTTTTCGAAAACCCGTTTACATTGTCCCAATCTCGCAGTATCGCCGACTTTCAATTTCGGCTTTTTATTACGTATGGGCGAATACAAAATGTTCCCGACGACCTCTTCGTTCTTTTTTAATGAGGCTTCGATCGGAGTCATTTTAATAGGTCTATAAAAAGAAATATTGTAGTTTTTAACCACTTTATCCGAAACATAAAACCAAAGTGGCTTGCTAGAAAAATCGGTCTCAAAATGACCGATGTAACTCGGAGATATGCGGAAGCAAATAATAAATATATGCCAGATTACGATCCAACCAAACCATCAAACTATCTAATGTACTTAGATGTAAATAACCTACTGTAATATTCCGAGTAATGCCCCCCTGCCGACTGAAATTCATAAAAAAAGTAAGGTCTCGGTGTTTCGTGGGTGAGTGTTGACTTCCTTGAGCAGTGTATTCCACGATGCTCAAAGAAGACTAGCAGCAGCATCCACGATGAGCTTGTACTCCATTCGGGCGCTGAATCTTCGCCCAAATAGTTTCTTCATTTGGGAGGGAAGCACTCTTTCCATCGCGTGAAGTTTGTGAGAAAGTTCTTTTCTCGTAATCTGCATTACTCGGTAGCATGAAGTCCAGTTGTTGCAGCTACACATTATCAAACCACAACTTCCGCAAGCTGTTTCCAAAAAGAAAGGTTGTTTCGCTGTGGTTCCCTTCACGCACAATTCCGCGCCGTTTAAGGTCTATCGCGTCCAAGTTCGACAAGAGTGGGGTTTCTTCTTGTCGCATGCACCTCAAACGGAAGTGCGAGAAAAGGTTAATGGGAGCGACAGTCCCAGAGGGTGCGATGTAAAGCATGCCCAAAAGTTTGTAGAATGCGAAGAAAGAAAGGCTTATTCAATCCCACTAAGCTGTGGCAGTCAGTACCAGAATTAATTGGGGGGCTAGTTGGTTGAACATCTAGACGGTGGTATTGAAAGCGCAAAAGACTAAGAAGAGAAGGAGGCGCTCTGTCCTGTCCCCTCCTTCTCTTCTTAGTCTTTTGCGCTTTCAAAACCACCGTCTAGAGGCAGTCAGTACATTGGACAGACTGGGAGATGCGTCAACCACCGACTCAGAGAACATAACTTGGAAGCATCAAAGGCTTCAGATGAGTCTTATCACCCCATTGTCGTTCACAGCCGCACATGCGACGACTGTACTCCTCATTTTTCTGATACTAAGATACTGGGTAGGCACAGATTTGGGAGAGAAATCATCGAATCATTTGCCATGGGGACTGTAAACAACAACATTTCTGCACCGTCACTGACAAAGGCAGAGGTTGAATTCCTAACACCAGAGATGACTAGATTACTGACACCTCGTTGTGACGCTACAGCCTTTTAAAACTCTTATATTTATAGTACATTTCCCTTTTGGACTGCGAACAACTATAGTTCTGCACCTTCCTTATCACTGACAATGACAAAGGTTGAATTCTAGGTAATCGGAGATGACTAGATTAGTGATACCTCGCCGTGACGCCGGCACTTTTCAAACTTTTATATTTAGTGTATTCCCTTTCCTTTATAACTATTGTCTCCTTTCGCTCTTTGAGAACCTTGAGACCCTCGGGGGGGCGGCTTTATCGTTGTGCCATCCTATGTTGTTGCTCAATGAAAGATGTCCCGTTCCCGTCCTCGTCCTCGCTGTTTCATGCTCTCAAGTTTTGTATCCGATTTTGAAGTTCATCCGCCGGTGCGGTGGCATCAAATATTGAGCCCTCCTGCGAGTCAAGTTTCTTTGACGCCTCCGCTCCGAACCGCCGTTGCCGCCGCTACCCTAAGGGTCGCCGGCATCCTGGGAACAACCGGTTTCCTCCGTGTGTGCTGCCTATCGCTGCGAGCAAACGCTCGTGAGTTTGAAGTTCTTTTAGGGCCCTTTCAGGTGACCTCAAAATCTTTGAAACGGTCTGAGGTTGAAGAGGACGTGCAGTGGACTTTTGGGAGTGTCGTGAGGGGCCACGTCGTGCCGGTTCTACGTGAGAGGCTGCCCCGGCAGAGTCACAACCGAAACTGCGGTACACAGACACCAAACCCAGTTGTTTTGACCGTTTGACAATTTCCTTTTCCAAGTCTGGGAGGTCGGTTGGGGAACTGGACAAAGAGAACTTTGTCCCATTCCCAAATCACCGATCATTCTCAGTGCTACATGTGCGAGCGCCGCGGCACCGCCATGTTTTTCGAGGGAGAATAGAAAGCCGGGAGGCGACATCGCTGCAGACTGCGATTTTCGGTATTTCAAAAAGAGGGGCCGTAGTGCGTTTGCATTTGCGTTAAAAAACATGTTTTACGATTGTCGTTATTAAAAGTTATAGCAATGTCGCGTACAAAGCTTCTAAATTTCACGATATTTGTTGTCCCAAATAAAAAGAAGCGAGGAGGCGAGCAGTGCGAGAGGTGAAGGCCAAAAAGAAAAAGGTGCTTGCGCGCATAGAAACATTTTTTTTTTGTGTTGCAGTATTTTTTTGTTTGTCTATGATTATAACTTCATTGTCTTAGACAATAAAAGATACGTCCTTTGGGGTGTCAGTGCCCCTTTAAGGTGGCATCCCTGCGTGGCGTGGACGGCACCGCAAACAAGGAGCTCGAAATGGGGCGCCCTACAAACGTCTGTGTGCGGCCTTCCCGCGAAGCTTTATTTACCCATTGGCTTCGTCTTAAACATTGCGCAATTGCGGTTGCGACGTGTTGGGAGAAGGAGCGTGTTTGTGGCGACCTTACTTGGGCGGAGACAGACTTTGACCTTCCACTCTGTGGTTACATTCCAAGATACAGGGTGTTCGCTTACCTCGCAATCCCTGAACGGGCCACTGCTTGTGTCAGCTTTCCACATTTTTTTTTTTTTTGGGGGGGTGGACGATTTTTTTTAAAAGAAAACATACTTTTATTCTGTTATCTCCATCGTTTTCTTTCCGCGCAGATACGCTACGACTTGGGGGTCGCTTGCGGAGGAAATGTGCGAACAAAGAGTGTTTCCCTCCTTCATTTTCCTTTGTCGCGGACGTCCTCCAACTGGAATGTCTTCGGCCGCGTCATTCGGGTGGGATGAATGTTTGCAGAGTCCGCGTTGGGGTATTTGAAGGGGTGGGGCGATGACTCTGGGTATTACAGTGTATGGATGGGCCTTATCCCATCCATAGGATGATTTCGATGTGTTAGATTCTCACGAGCCCTTCTCAAAAGAATATGATTATATGCGGGGTGTCTAGCAATTTTAATTACCGGTAAAAATCCGGGTATTGTCGGGGATATTGTCAAAAAGTGAGCTCAGTCGAAAAACGAGCCGGAAACGCCATCGAGTGCCCCGAGCAAAGACACTCGGGTGCAGAAAAATATGCACAAAATTCTGCTAAGAGCAAAGCCCAGACTCTGCTCACCTGATGTGGAGTGTGCTAGCTGATGCAAAGGGAACAGCGGACAAACCCAGTCAAGCCTTGGATTCGATTCAGGGCACAACACTAGGCTAAATCCAGTTAGAGCTACTAGATTTAGTAACAAATGGGAAGGCCGCAGACCCCAATCCAATTCGAACCTTAAGCCGAAAGTATCCGAAAGTGTATCTGGCAACCACGTTGCCATTTGGTTATTGACCTGTGTGCTTGAGCGTCATGTTTCCGGAAGTGGCCTTTTCACTGGCGATGTCAGCGGCAAGAAAGTGCTCGTTCAATCCGGACTGGACGAATCCCCATATTTCGGAATGTGCGAGTTGAATTAGGCCCGCACGAAATTATCCTCACTGTGCTCAGTGCCTTGTCTTGTAATGCTCTTATATACAGGGTGCCACAAAAGAAAATTTACGGGTATTGTTTTACCGCAAAAATAAGCTAGGCATCGCCGAACGCTCATTCTCCGCCCAACGGTAGCGCTAGAGGTCACAACCAGATGCCAAGGTTTCAGCCCGATCCAATACCTTATTCAAAAGTTACAAGTGATTATCTGAAAAGTTCACTGGGAAAATGGCGGCCGACAGAGTTTTCGAATACATGGGGCTCTATGGCGCCAGAAACCGAAAACGGGCAAATATGGGCTCCATTTTCCAATAGAAATTCTCAGAAAATCACTTGTAACTTTTGAACAAGTCATCGGATCGGGCTGAAACATTGGCATCTGGTTGTGACCTCTAGCTCTAGCTTTGGGCAAAGAATGAGCGTTCGGCGATGCCTAGTTTATTCTTGCGGTAAAACAATACCCGTAAATTTTCTTTTGTGACAGCCTCTATTTAACCGCCTCTACAGTGGTCAGGGAAGTTCACCTGAAATTGTCAGGGAAAACCTGGAAAAGTCGGGGAATTTTAAAAGAATAATTTTCTAGGCACCCTGTATATGTTCGGAGTCTCTCTAAAATATACGGACGAATTACACGATAAACATAATGATTTTTCATTGGCCCTAATTAAACCGAGACAAAAACTTTTGAAACCTTAAAAGATAAAAAGAAATACGTTCCTTACGTGGCCTTAAAGAAATACATTAAACTTGGAATAAAAGTAACCAAGATACACAGAATCTTCAGATTCAAAGAGAAACCCTTTATCGGGGATTGCATAGACCTCAACACAAAACTGCCAAGTCAAAGTAAAAATGCCTTTGAAAAAGATTTTTTTAACTTAATGAACGATGCTGTATATGGAAAGACAATGGAGAACCTAACAAACAGACACTCTTCAGAAACTTGTTAAAAAAGTAAACTTCAAATCCAGAAAAATACGGTGGAATCTCAATTATTCAAACTCGCGAATAATTCCAACTAACGTGCAGTTCCCGTCCTATGTGTTTCTAGGAAAAAAACTTTCGGTAATTGAAACTTGGCATTATTCGAACAAACTTTTGCTTCCTTTTGGGTTGAAATAATGCGATTCCACTGTATTCCGTGAGGACTTGGTTTTTGATCATTTTCGCGAAACAAAAATATTGTATCTAGTCGCATAATAAACCCCCGCAACAAGTACCAATATTTGGACTTTTTTTTTCCCCTCGCGTAATCAACGCGCCTCCTATTTTCGGCTCCGGGAGTCCCGAATAGGTGAGCGGCATTTGGCAACTTCCGGTTTTTTAGGAAATTTTGTTTAGCTGTTAACAAGCGACGACGACGATCTGCGAGCCTGTCTAAGCATGGTTTTGAAAACTACAGTCTGAAGGTTTCAGAAATACGCTTGCGCAGGCTCGCAGCTCATTGTCGTCGTTTGTCAACATTGAAACAAAATTTTCTAAGGAACCGGAAGTTGCCAAACGCCGCTCACCTATTGCGTCCAATCTAGCTTGCCACCGAGCCAGTTTTCTTTTGCCACCAAGCGGTCGGGCCGAGTCAAGCCGAGCCGAGCCGCTCTCGTAACGGCAGTTGCGGTAGTGATCAACCGTGAAACCGAGCAGCGCGCACGCTCGATGAAGCTTGGGTCGAGGAATTGCGGAGCCCCGGACATTCTTCGCCTGTCCTATGCATCGATGTCAACAAACACGCCGTGGTCCCTGGTTCGGCCTAATTTCACATACTCGGGGGAAATGCGTTTATTTAGTCCGTAACAGAATGGCAGAGTGATGTGCACGCTGCGTCCTAGGTGGAGAGTGCCTGGTGGTCCCTGGGAACGGCCGTCTGCGTGAAAGAAACTCGATCTGTGCGAGTGGGCCTTTGCGGTTGGACTTGATACAAGTTCTTATACGCATATTCAGGGTATATACCTGAGCGCGCCGCCGGATACTAGCAATATATTTTGCCTAAGAACGCGTTGCTCTCTGTGCTTAGTGAGCTTCGTAGGCTGCTTTTCCTTCGGCAGAAGGCACACCGAAAACGCCCTAAAAAGGTTAGCAATTTATAAAACACGGTTCCTGCGGTGCGCCCACGACCAGCTGAGGGTCCTTCAGTGGAGACGTGCCACAGTACCTTGCCACATCATGTCGCCAGCTAATGTGACATTTGCGCGAAGCGTGCAAATGCAAAAATTTGACCCGGTGTAGCGAATGCACCCCCCAAATATGTGTCAATTTTTCGGGGAAAAAAGTGCGTTCATTATGCGAGCAAGTACGGTATTTGACGCCTCGCAAATATTTGGTCGCGAGAGAATATACGAAGCGAGGACAAATTTCCTGTTACAGGATACAAATAAACGGGATGAAGGCTGGAAAAGAGCTTCTTGCCCGGTACCAGCATCGCTGGGTTGGCCGTTGGGTGACACGGTCGTCAGAAACATTAGGGAGTTCTAGAATGGAGGGCCCCTGCGCCCCGGAGGACGGTGCACGGGGAGCGATGCTTGCACCATTGCCTTCCAGAAGGGGGTTTTTCCAACGTGGCGCGGCACACCCGCGTGTCTCACTTGCAGCACCATTGCGGCTAATGAGCGAAAAACGGGCAAAAAACGTAAAACATTTGCACTGAACGAATCTTTTTTGGCACCTATTGTTCGAAGAATGTCTCAGGTGAAACTAAATCTGGCAAATTATCAAACGTTCGACTCGTTCTGAGTAAAAACGAGGCTCGCTGCAATTTTCCTCCTCGTGCAAAAGAGGACGACAAAGTCAGTGCTCGGAATGAGAAAGAAGTGAGCGGCAGAGGCTGGCAGCATGGAACGAAAAGTAACGCTCGATATAAAACCTCGTTCGTATCACAAAAATCGCCTTCTTTGACTTTAGTCGAAATAGGTACGCGGTTCGCTTCTGCGTGCCACGAACGCCCGACCGATCAAACCGAGGCGATCCAGGAGGACTCGCGAGAGGTTGCCGGATCGACGATTACCGCATTCCTTTAGGTTTAGGAATGGTCAAAATTGGAAGACAATACACGGAGCGAGATCATCGCTTATACGAAGTGAGGGAATGCGAAGCCGCACCATGCATTGCGGGCGAACGTTCCTCATAATGCGGCGTTTATGGCGGATTTGTTTGGGAGCGAGCCACGCTAGCTGGGAAGGCTGCCGATGGGTTAGCCGCCGTTACTTCTCGAATGGGCGAGTGCTAACCCGCGGTTTGAATGAGCTGTATGTGCAAAGGTGAGCCCCCACCTTTGAGGGAGCTCCTCATGTAGGGGCCTCCTGTTCCATAACTCCCTATTGCTCGGGCTCATTTTGGCATTTGGCTCATACGGTGGTAAAGGCCAACATTTGTTGCCCGAGTGAGCTCCCAGGCGCGTTTGAGGGCAGTTTTGGGCGCTCTGGGACAGTCTGGCGGCCGTGTTTGGGCGGGAGGTGGCCTGACGCCCGGTGCCGCTTGCAGGCGTCTGTGAGGAGCAGGTGGCCAAGCGGTTCCCGCGCCTGAGCGGCTCCCGGGAGGCGTCCTGGTCGTATGCCAAGTGCCCCAACGTGAACGAGTGCAAGCTGAAGCTGGCCCACTGCCACCCGGACGCCCACTGCGTCGACACGGCCGAGAGCTACCGCTGCGTCTGCAACCGGGGCTTCAAGGGCGACGGCAACGTCTCCTGCGTCGAGACGTACGTCCCTTCTCCCCGCCCTCTGCGGGGGCAGACACTCGTTTCGTTGTGTCCCACGTCGTCTAACGAGGTGGCAGGGAGGCGGGCCTCGTAGTGACCCTCGCGGTCTGTCCGGGCCACGCCGCAAAAAACGCAACTCGGACCGCGGGTCGCCTCGTCAAAGGTGTGTCGAAGGGTCCGAGCCGCTTTCTACGAGCCGCGTCCTCGCACGCTCCAAGGCCAAACGGTGCAACGGTGCTGCTCTTTGGAACGTCTGGGGGCTCCGCCGAAATCCGGCGGTGCGCCTTCGCGGTGTAGATTTCGGAGAATATCCGGCATTCTGCCAGACTCGTGGTCAAGTGCCACTTGTGAGGAAGCGGGTGTCGGCAAAATGCAAACGTCGGCGGCTCGCGATGGGTACGGAGGTGGAACTCCCCGCTCTGGAGGAAGTGGCAAAAGTGGTCGACGGAAAGATGCACTGCCGGAACTCTTCCTCGAAGGTGCCGCGCTCGTGCGTTGGAGTCTTGGCAGGAACCGCCCAGTCGCATCGGGGACTCGCGACGCGGCTTCCGTCGGCTGTGAAAATTAGAGGTAGCCGGATGGAGACCACCGGTACGGGGGGGGGTAGAGGGATTCTGAGCCCGCATGGCGCGAGCATAGTGCTCGCTTTGTGGTGTTTCGTAGCGCGACCCAAGCGAATCGCGAGGGTTGCCACCAGGGTAACTGCAGGGTGTTTGCAAGTTTCATTCGGCCGTGAAAAGGGCTACAGAAATGTGCCAGTCAATGGAGAGCGACGAATGTTTTCGCAGGTATGTCCGTAGGGGGCGCATTTATTAACGCAAAATGTGTCAAAGGACTCGCATCCTCGAGGAAATCATTACAAAATGTGTACCAGATACTTGAGACTGTACTAAAGATTACATATTTAAGAAGAAAGAGTAATGAATTGAGATGAAAGAAAATTCTGAGCACTTCCTGACGGGAATTGATCCCGGGACTTGCGAGCCCGACGCTGTAGGTCCAGTGCATCCAAGGGGCAGTGGTAGAGGGTCAGTTCTAGCACTGTTGGAACAGTGACACAAAAGCTTCGCGTCATTTCGGCTCAGTGCTCGGACCTCCCTGCGGCCTCTCAGTTCCGTATAACCCCAAAAAAGGACAAATGACTGCGACAAGCCCCAAACAATGCCGGGAAACACGTTCTGCGTGTGCCCATTTTAGCCAGAGGTCCGAGATGTACTCGGATTTAACTAGTGCAGCTTCCCAGAAAAAAAACAAAAAATTAGAAATGTGTTTTGGATTAAACTGCGTCTCGAACGATTACCAATAGCGACACTGAGACTAGAAACACGACGTGACAAACGCAAGTACCCACGACCGTTTTTTTTTCCGCGCAAACGTGGGGGCAAAATGCAAAAAAAGGAAAAGTAGAAAGAAGGAACAACTGCATTGTGATTCTTGCCTGCTCGAACCTACGCTGTCGTGGCCGACGAACGTGCGTGCGGAACGGGTCGTTCCCGGGGGGGGATGGAAGGGCGTCTGGCCGGAGCGGGGGAGCTGGTCTCTCGCAGCTGCCCCGAGCACTGCGTCCAGGGCCGCTGCTCGGAGGCCCCCTCCTTCCGCTGCCTGTGCGAGCTGGGCTGGACGGGCCCCCGGTGCGAGGTGGACTGCGGCTGCAACAACCACAGCAGCTGCGACCGGGGCGTGGGCCTCTGCGACCGCTGCCACAACCTCACCCGGGGCCAGCACTGCCACCTGTGCCGGTCAGTTCCCTTCTTCCTGCACTGCTCCAGCCAAAGGGCTCGCCGCGTCTCACCAAAGTGGCCAGAATTCGCACTAACTAGTTTAACTTTATCGATACGGAAAAATAATAGTTTGGCTGTCACTACACTGCCCGATTGTTACGGTAAGCTCGTGCCAATTTTCAAACTTTCTTTTATTGGTTAAAAAGTTAAGCACGTACAAATGGTGGATTTTGAGTTTGAAGCAAATGGTAGTATCGATAAAATATTTTTTAATCAAATTTTTGAATAGGCATTCACATTCTAATGAGTTGGACGAGCGCAGTGGAGACAAAGGCAGCCATCTTTGCACCTACCCACTAATTCCAACGGAAGTTCGGCGTTCCAACATTCGCGCGCGCTCTCGTCTCCTCTTCCTTGGCTCGTGCCCGCGAGCTCCGCGGGTATTCTTCCCCGTAGTGTGGGAGTGCTCGGCGAGAAGTGCACCCAACGAAGCTAACCCGCTGCGATTGACACTTTGAAAGGTCTGAATCTCGCGGTTCATCTCGAAGCGAATATCGAATGGCGTATCATTTGAAACTACCTTTCGAATATTCGCGCAACCCTGCATAGGACAATCTGCGATTTAATTTGATCTTCTTATCGAGTGTGTCTCGGTACTTGGGAGCACAGTCGCCGACTGATTTTTCATGCTTCGCAGGGACCAAAAAACGTCCAAATAATAGAGGAGGGCGAAAAATCAGCGGATTAAAAAATTGCCTTTATTACGTCTAAGCGGACTTACCAAAAACAACTTTTTCTGTAATGCCGAATTAGTGTGCAGCTTTTAAGGAGGAGGACGAGGGGAGGGTACGGAGAGGAGGGTATGGTCCTCCTCCCCCTCTCCTCCTCTTCCCTTCCTCCTTTCCCTCCTCCCCATTCTCCCTTCCTTTCTTGTGACGTCACTCGTGAAGGCCTAGTAAAGGTCGTGACCTTCACTGTGAGGGCTGTGTGACCTTCACAAGTGACCTTGGCGTGACCTTCGTGGAGGTCACGTGAAGGTCGTGACTTTCACGAGTAACTTTTGTGACGTCATTCGTGATGCCACACGTTACCCTAGTGACCCTAATGACGTCACATGTGAGGTCACGAGCGCGTTGCATTATGGGAAACATCCCATAACGCAACGCGCGGTTACGCCGACGGTGACGTCACTCAAGCCGGAAACAGGCGCCTAAGAGCTGCGCTCTAAAAGCCGTAAATAGTGCCTTGCCTCAGGTTACACCTGCGCGCCTTGTTTTAGGTTATGCCTCCATTTGTGTTCAGCAGTTCTCTGTTAGCTTGAGAATCCTTCTTTTCTAGCTTTATGGTCGAGTACTTTCTGCGCTTCTTAGCGACACGTTGCGGCGGCGGAAGAGCGGATGGGGCAATGACGTCCAAGCCAGCGTCGTCCGAAAACACGATTCACCGAGATGAGAGGTGCAAGCCCATGACTGCAATGGCAAATGAACAAAGCGAATGGAAACAACAACGATGATAACAATGTGCGGCTGAAGAGAAAAAAAGCAGTACAGCATCACCTAGCTGTAAGACTTCGCAGTATTTAAGCAGCGCTGCCAGATGAAGCCGTGCAGTCAACATAGAATGCAAAAGGGCCGCTTTTTGGTGGTATTTCCCGCAGATTGTTCGCGATGATTTTGTCACAAAAATCTAGCTTTCAGACTTTGAGCTGTTCGAAACATCAGTCGTGAATATGCACTATTTCTATCGGGTAGGTCACGGTTCCTCCTTTAGGTCAGAATTATTGGTGTCCGAAAAATCGGTCGGCGACTGTGTAACTATATTTCTCGCCGTCGGTGGTCTATTCGAAATTTCCTTCGTCGAGTGCACTCCTCGTCGCGCTTCGGTCTTTCGCAAAGAAGCCCACGGAATAGATGTTGCGATCCCGCACGTGTCGCTTTGCCGCAGTCTCGCGTCGAGAGCCGAAACACTCCTCTGGGGTGGAAGGACGCACGTCGGGCGTCTGAAGAGAGAAAATGTAACTAGAAGCGGCATTTGGACCCTGAGAGTGGGCGTCCGCAGGCCGGGCAGCTTTGGGAACGCCACCCTGCCTTTGGGCTGCCGGGAGTGCGTCTGCAATGGCCACGGGGACGAGGCGGCCGGCACCTGCGACCCCCGCACGGGCGACTGCCACTGCCTGCACCAGACCCGGGGCAAGCACTGCGAGGCCTGCGCCCGGGGCTTCTTCGGGGACCCCAGGTACGGGCCGCTCAACCACATCCCTGGACCTTCTGGGAAAGAAGCGTCGACGCTTTACAGGTGCTCCTGAAAGGAGAGACTGAACGAGCGATAATTCTACAGCCATTTTTCTTCCCTGTTCTATTTCTTTTAGATTTTGGTACTTCTTATTGCCATTGCGCGCTTCACCATTCGTCCGTTGCCTAGAGAGACGGGAGTTTGATCGTGCGTTTCGTGGGGTGTGGACGACGGAGTTTGCGGTTGAACTTGCCAGGTGGATAGATTGGCTGGATGCATAAAAACTCGGACTCAGAAACCTCTTAAATGCGCCTCTGGAACGTTAACGAAGTTGTACTCCGTTCAAAGCCTCGCTGAGGCGACGGAACACTGCGTTGCTCCGACTGGATTTAGTCGACCAGTCTCGGATCGTCGAATTTCTTTCTTACAACGTGCCTCGCTCGCTCGCTGGATGTATCCCGGGTAGTGGCACATTTAGGACCCGTCGTAATGGCCAATTCGCGTGACGAACCGATCCGTGGATGGATCGATCACGTGACGACATGTCCGCGGTTTGTCCGACTCACAACCGCATCCACGCGCAAGCGACAATGGGCAGACGCCCGCGAGGACAGTCCGAACCTGTTTGCCACTGCTGAGTGGTGCGAAACTTGAACATCTCGTCATCTTACCTTGGCATCGTTGTCTAAGGGAGAAATGGACGTTTGCTACTGCTATAAAGAATCGTACGCCGCTGTTAGGTACAAAGCGAGGCAAAACCCCGCGATAGGCTTTCGCTAAGTGCCTCTCGCTTTACTAACCCTAGGCATGACGGCGACGGAGGCCGAATCCCGCTTGTATGGGCTTTGGCGTAGAAGCGACTAGGTCCTGGGCTCACGGAGGGGCGTTGGGAGATGCCTTCATGCACTCCGTCCTTGTGCGGAACACACTAAGTACGCCGCAACTACAAGAAAGCTCTTGCTCAGCGAAAGACTGGTATACGCTAGAATTACCACGGCGTGCTTGACGAGTTTTGACGGAAGCATCTTGACGCAGAACTGGAGGAGTACCTGTGTCGTGTTAGCCGGGCAAGGTTTTTGCGATTTCTTTCACTCACGGAACCAAGAATTGCGTAACAAAATGAACCAGCGAATGAACAAAATGCGACGATATGCCATTTTTCTTTTAATCGTTCGAAAACAAAACAAAAAAACGAGAAAACGTTGTACTGCGGTTGGACTAAATGCTTTTCGAGTCAATCTCCGGCCAAAAATCCACGAGTGAAAAGGCGCTCGACTTCTTCAGTCCGCGTGTCCGCCGACGAGGGACAAAATGCAGGAATCGGTGACGTGACAGTTGGTACACGGTTCGTGGACGAAAATCACAATTTGGTCCTTGGTGTGAATTAGCTATAACCGGTCACATACCTCTCGAATAGAAAATTTGCGTTGAAATTCGGTCGATAAGTAATTTTTATAGAGAGGGCCAGCATCACATGTGAGAAGACACGTTCAAACAGCTCGGCCTGACGCGACGAACGAATGAGGGAAATGGGTCGGCAACCGCACGAAGATGAGCGGCATTCGTGCAAAGTGTAATTTGTCCAACACCTTGGCCCGGCCGCTCGTTGTTGCCGCAGCGCGAGTCGATCGCAGCCGACGGTAAGCCCGTAGCAGGCGGGTGCCACTCGGACGCTATTACGTTGCACGTGGAAGGTACCGTATTTACTCGAATGTAGCGCGACCACGATTGTAACGCGAGAAATGACTTCTCACAGCGCAAAAAAAAAAAAAAAAGAACACGAATGTAACGCGAGTTAAGTGAGGGGAAAAAAGTACCTTAAAAAGTACTACAACGTGGTCCGCGGAAGCCTTTTCGGTCGGGTTCGCACTTGAAGAGCACTTCACGCTGGAGCCTCCACCCCCGGATAGTCGATTCTGTCACATCTACCCGTCGATCCGCGGCAGAGTTTCCGATTTCCTCAGCCATCATAATTGCACTTCTTTTAAAGCGGGCGTCGTTCTGAGCTCGTCGCGTGGCCATTTGCTCGAGAGTCCAGTCGCGGAAGCACGTAGCAGCAGCTCACAAAACACGGACAACACGGGCACATGGGTACGGTAACCCTAACAGAAAGCGTTGTGAAGGTAACCCGCAACCCTAACATGGGCGCAACGAGTCGCAAACAAGAATAGGATTGGATTGGCTGTTTCCAGCGTGTATATGTTGCCAGCACAAGATTGAAAGATAGCGAGATTTGTCGTAGCCATTTTAAAGAGCCTGTGCTGCGACACCGCCAAGGCACATTTTGAGGCGTCTCGATTATAACGCGAACCCCCAAATTAGGTAAGGGAAATTTGAAAAAAAAAACTTGCGTTACATTTGAGTAAATACGGTAGTTTGAGTTGTCCCACCGCCGAGCTCTTCGCCTCGGAAGATGCGTCTCAGTGGCCTGGAGCGTGCGCGTGCAGCTCGACGGCGGGCAACGGGCGTCCACCGGGCGGAGAGTGCCCCCGGTAGAGCGTCCTCAGCCCCAGCGTCTCCCCAGGAACGGCGGCCGCTGCTTCCTGGACTGCAGTCCCAAGCGGGTGGTGCTCGTGGGGGCGGACGGGGGCGGCCTGGGCGTGCCCGGGGCCGCCGGGGGCGCCCACCACTGCCTCTGGATCCTGACCACGCTGCCCGAGAACCGGACCACCCACGAGGGAACCCTCGCCCTGTGAGTTCCTGGCTGCGGTCCCGCCTTCGCTCGCCGCTTCGGGCGGTGCCAGAGACGCGTCTCCGACCGGTTCTTTTAATACGACCCCAATTTCTGCCCGGTAACATCGTAGAAGCGACCCGGACCGCTAGTGCCCAGACCGCCAATGCCCGTTGCGGTCCGGGCACTGGGGCGGTGGTGGAGACCCACCGTAGTGCGGGCCGCCCTCTGGCTCGATGCTCCACGCGAGCCTCGAAGGTAGAGCCCCGCACATCCGCAGGTTACCGGCAGAATCGTCCGCGTATGTTTGCGGTCGACCGAAAAATGCGGATAAAAATTAATCGGATATGGCGGATCGCGAATTTGATACGGATGCTTGGGGCTGCGGATTCAGATTGGATTTGGGTATCTGCGAGTCCGGATCTACGTTTATGCCGAGGCAGCCCAGAAATGTGCGCGACTGCAGAGTAGAGTGGGATTAGTGAGTGATATT
Source organism: Ixodes scapularis (assembly GCF_016920785.2). Lineage (NCBI taxonomy): Eukaryota > Metazoa > Arthropoda > Arachnida > Ixodida > Ixodidae > Ixodes > Ixodes scapularis. Next base: position 287,266 of record NW_024609868.1, on the reverse strand, counting down.
ACGAAGTGCGTCGTCGAATATTTTGGGGGAGCAAACTACTCTTAACAAGATGAGAGGTGCCAATCGAGGAGAAAATTGCTCTCTATGCCGAGAAATACCCGACTCATTGAAAGTGCCTTAGGGTGTTCTGGAGTGCCTGTATAGACTCCCTACGGGGGCCACAGCTGCGCGTTCATCCCCTAGTGCTGGCTTTCCTTCGCAGCATTCAGTCTGCTCCTCACGTGACTGAATTCGGCGAATAGCGGTGCCGCACGTTCGAGGCACGCGGCGTGCTCAAAAGCAGGAGTATGTACGCCGGGGCGCGTGCGTCTACTCTCCTGAATGGCATTTGGGTTGGCTCCTCATGTGATCGGATCTCGGCGTATAGCAGCGCGGCGGCACGTGGAAAACAGACGCGCAACTTTGGCTCCCATAGGGAGCCTATACAGGAACTCTAGGGTGTTCTATCTGGTCAAAAATGCTCTCCCTAAAAAAAAGGAAAGAATGCGAGAGCATCGGTCGTCCCGGGAAACCGTGTTCTTTTTTGGCAGCAAAAGAGCGCGGAACGATGAGCTTCCACCACGCCGTCTACGTCGACGATCACAACCGACGCCATGTTTGCGGATAGAAGAAGCCGGCCCGCGACCGGCATGCAATGCGCGCGAACACTTCTCCTCGACCTGCGATGGGGCTGCCATTGCGGTTGTCTCCAACCCAGCGGAGGCACGCACGCACGTGAACGACACGTGCATGCGTCCCTCTGTCGTTATAGCAACTGAAGCCTCTCTCTTCGCTTCTCCCTGCTTCTCCGAGCAACCTCCTTGCCCCGCGAGTGCCGCTTGCGGCTAGCGCCATCATCTAGTGTCGCTCAGGGAAGCGTGCTCGCTGCGCCGGTCGGCGCGGTCTGCGGGCTGTTTTAGAAACCGCACTATAACCGGTATTTCCCTTTGCGCGCCTGCATTTTAAGCTGTATCTAATTACATGGGGTTCTATGGGAGGCGAACCGGTGTTTTAAAAAAGCCGCATTATACCCGGTCCTGCACTGTAAGCGGTTATGTTGTAAGTGGTCTATACTGTATTCAAAGTTCGCAATGTTGCCTCGAAAGGGTGCCACAACCCCACTGGGTGCCTAGGAGACACCTTCTGGGAGCACCGGCAGATGGCGGTGGAGCGCATATTTCGAGAGGCTAGGACACGTAGCGACGGAGGCCGCACTGGATTGGCTGGTTATAGGGGGCAACGCCGTGACTTCACACCTAGCGACCAAAGTTTTCCGGCGACGTCCCCCTTTGTCGATTTCGGAGCCCCGCAGTGGGGGACGGTGGCTGTATTGGCCCCGAGATTGGAGCGCTGCGATTGCTCGACCGTGACGTAGCATGAGGGACCACGTGATAAGTCCAGCTACTCCGTCTTGCTTTGGTCGGGCTCTTCGGAAACCGTTTGCTCGGTACTTTCACTTTTTTTTTTCTGTGTTTGAAGCCTGACCAGTACACGCGTGGGTCGGCTTCGGCAGCTGTCGAGCTCAGGGAGCAACGGTAAAGTGCTGTTCGGTGCCGCAATGCCGCAGTTGCACGACCGACCCAAACATCAGCTCGCACCTCTACCACAAGGAGAAGCAGCTGCGCACGGAGTGGCTCGTGAAATTGAGAATGGGCAAATTAAACTCTGAGCTTAACAGTGTAAAGCAAGCACTCGAGATGAAGCTTCGTGCTTGCGGTTGGAGTAAAGATGTTGGGTAAGTGCTCTGAAGCTATTTTAGTGAACCTCCACAAAGGTGTGTGTGTCTGGGGGGGGGGGGTTATTTCGTTGGCGTACGTCAGAGATAGATGCTATCTCGCATTTTGCTCTAAGCGACAGACACGAAAAGTTTCCGCAGAGAGTGATGCCACGCATCTGTGCATTGCATCATTCTTTCATTCAGTGTTATCTTCAGCTCGTGCAGGTCCGAAGTGAGCGCCGACATTTGGAGAATGAATCCAACGAACGTGTAGCCGTCCTTATCCAGTTTCTCGATGCTGCAGGAGAACACGTGTCCCACTTCAAGACCTTTTGCGCCCTCGAGCAAGAGCCGGGATGTTTCGTGGACCTTGTCCACAAACGCATTGGTGCTGCTTACAGACAGCACAACTGAAAAGGGATACACAGTTGTAACGGGATGCCCGGTCGAAGAGGAGTTATAAAAATTTGTTTACCTTCAACGGTAGGTTGCACTTTGTCAGCATCCATTGTGGTGCGCGATACAGCCGCCAAAAACGGCAACAAGTTGGTTGCAGCGACCGGTTCCCTGCTTGCGTGCAACCGGCTCACGGGCTCCCTGGAGGCATTTGTACGGCAGCTGATTTAGGAGCATGACGAAGTCGAGTAGTGAAACGAAACATTGGGTTAAAAGAAGCCTTAAACACCCGTAGTATTAAATAAAGAGAAGACCGAGACAGTCCACCCCTGACGCAGAGTGCAGGAAACGGTCACGCAATGCCTTGTCCTACGTCACCACGATAGGCCCGTCAGGTGGCGCCACACCATGTTCTCGGGGCTAATCTCTGGGACGTGCGTCAATCCTCCCCGCCCCTCGTTTAGTTTGCGGAGGGCTCGTTATGAAATGTACACCCACCTAGGGCCAGCGGCACACGCCGCCTCACGGCGCCCTGACAGCGGCCCGAGTGCACCCTAGCCCCGCTGTCCCCCACCGCACCTCGGGTCTTGCGTCACGCGGCCGGCGTGCGGGTGTGCGCTTTGGACACCTTTGGAAGCTTTTGCTGCCAAATTTGGAGACCTGTGTATGCACTTGGGCTGAGGTTCTGTTCTTTGGCCTGCCACGCCGCTCTTGACGCTCAGTTACCGTGTCGCTGCACCGTAAGCGCACGGCGGCGTCGCCCCTGTATGCGCAACATGTACGCGCAACAACGAAATCGTGCATGAAGGACCGCGCATCGTGCGCACGTCCTTCATGCACGAGGTAAGTGACCCCATCTGCCTGCACGAGGGAGAAGAGGGGTTTCGGGAATGTTCACCCCGCAGAAAAGTGTCGAGAGGCTGCATTCACCAACCTTCGTTATATATAACTGCCGCGCAAAATGCTGACGCATTTCTTCTAGAATCAACGTGTCGGCAGCGGCGATTTTTCTTTACAGTTGGTACGTTACAGTTAAGTACATGGTTTGGAACGTGCGATTGCAGGTTCGTGAGCGAGTGTATCGAATATTGCGATGTTTTCCCAGTGGTATAATTGCATTACAACATGTACGAGTACTTCGCTGCATTCAGCGACTGCCTTCCTTCTCCCAAATTTTTTTTGTTTGAGCTAAATAAAATGACGCATTGTTATTAGGTTTGACCGGAAATGGCGCACAAATAACAAAGACGGGAAAGTGTAGGCGGTACAAGCAGCGTCGCGCCTCTTCTCGTTCTGCCCAGCGAGTATTCAGAGACTCTACAACGACGGCGGATTTCGTTGCCTGCTTCTCGGCCGTTGTGTTGCGTTCTTCCGCTCCCTTTGTCTGCGGTGGACTTACGTGGACGGGTTTGGCTGCTGCCGAGGTTTCGGCTGCCAACCAAGGAGATGCTCGAGGCTCCGCCATGTTCCTTGAGGGGAGCGGTTGAGCGGCAGCCACTGTGTTCTTTTGACGTAATGTAATATTTCAGCTGCGATCCTATTTTGTGCCACTAAAGGGATACTAGTAATTTATTTTGGTCTCGTTTTCGACCATCGCCCTTTACCATAAAATCGTTGGGGTGGCAGGAATTCAAACTATGCTCCCAAAGTTCTCTTTGCTGCTCCAAAATGGACTCGTAGCTGCTCTCCGAAACTAGGGGTACCGGTGGCGTCAGGGAAAGCGTGTCTTGGGGCCCAGGCACGAGCGGGGCCCCCCGCTGGAGCTGACCCTGCTGCCGGACCTGCGTGCCCCGTGCCCGGAGAACCACGTGTACGTCTATTCCGGGGTGCCGCCCTTCGTGCTGGCCGGCCAGGACGGCGGGGACGGCAGCCTGCTGGGCGCCTTCTGTGGCTCCAACCTCACAGGTGCCTGCCAGAGTCCGCCCCGGAGCGGGTCCGCACGTTGCCTTTCGGAGCGTGAGACTGGGGCGGTCCGAGTTCCGTCGGTATAGTGCATCCCGCAGAAAGGTGTTTTAGGAGTTTAAGAGTCGACACTCTCCCGTCCGTTCCGGGTTGCATTCCTGCCCCCGGAGACGGTCAGGGACGTCGAGAACGCCGCAAGTCGCAAGCCGGTGCCATATATTGCGAGAGTTTAGCCAGTGAATCGTCTCGCTGCCGTAATGTCCCCTCCCAAGTGTGTCCATCGGCCCGCGGCGGAGAGTGAGAGGCGCGAGCCACGCGCGGCGACCCCCGGCTGCTCTTTGCTGAGCGGGAAGGGCCACCATTCTCATTGGTTCGCCCGGTGGAATGCGTGGAATGGATGTCTAAGTTTCGGTTCTTCTTATTTCGCTGCCCCTGGCTAGAAAATGATATACCGTAAAATACCGGGCAAGTGCCCACTCAAAATTTGAAAATAATCGCGAAAAAATGGGGATGGGCGCTTGTCCGGTCATCAATTTACGTATAAATGTACCGCACATATTTTCTCGAGTCTTACAAATTATCAAATGGGTGCTTAGTGTGGACTGGGCGAATGCGCGGTATTCTATGGTAGTGTTATTCCTCGGTGGGCTAAAAAGCTAGGGAATAAAGTTTTCTTCACGTTTGACCGCAAAGTTTTATTTGGGCGAAAAAAGTGAAAGCCGTTTACAACTCCCTGTAACACCGAATTAGAGCGCAGCTCTTGAGGAGGAGGAGGGAAGGGTACTGAGGGGCGAAGTGACCTGGGGGGGGGGGGGGTCACGTGACGATGCCAATGATGTCATCAGTGACGTCACTGATGACGTCATCCGTGATGATGACGATGACGATGCGGATGCCGGTGACGTTATCAGTGACGTCACTGATGACGTCATCAGTTATGATGACGATGCGGATGTCGGTGACGTCATCAGTGGCGTCACTGATGACGTAATCCGTGATGATGACGACGACGATGCGGATGCCGGTGACGTCGTCAGTGATGTAATTGATGACGTCATCAGTGATGATGAGGATGACGATGTGGATGCCGGTGACGTCATCAGTGACGATGACGTCATCGGGGAGGTCACGTGACCTCGGCGGGGGGTCACGTGACCCTGGGGGTGATCACGTGACCTCGGGGGGGGGGGGGGGGGTGGTCACGTGACCTCGGGGTGTCACGTGACTTTGGGTGTCACGTGACCTTGGGGGCCACGTGACCTTGGGATGACCTTGGGGGTCGCGTGACCTTGGGGTGACCTTGGTTACGCCGACGGCGACGCCGACGCCGCTCAAGCCGGGAACGGGCCCCTAAGAGCTGCGCTCTAAAAGAAGGCGTACCAGATGACGCGTAGCCCCAATGGTGCTCTGCGCCGAAACGGTGCCAAAATGGTGGTGGTTCCCTCTTTCCTGTCTTGCTCCTTGGGTACTCTCTCCCTTTTTCACTTCGTCAGCAGACCTACTGGCCCTTCCCCCAATGGCTCGGCACTCCCTTCCACGCAGCCCCGGTCGGCCTGGTGTCCACCAGCGGGTGGCTGTCGGTGTACTTCCGCCGGGGCTGGCCTCCTCCGCAGGGCTTCAGCGCCACCTTCCGGCGCCTGGACTGCCCCGGCGCCTGCCCCGGCGTGCCCCGGCTCCAATGTGCACCCGACTCCTCGGACTGCGCGTGTGAAATGGGGGGCTCTGTGGGCGGCCGCTGCCAGCGACCCCCGTGTCCCGACGACTGCTCGCCACCCGCCGGAACCTGCGACAAGGTCGGTCGCTCGGGTCGGGGCCGGATGTGGCGAGACGCTGCTCTCGCGAGCCCGGCGGTCGCGGCGGTGGCACGTTCGTCGCCGTGTCACTGCGTGTACCGTGACGGGCTACGTCGGGCGGAAGTGGAGAGGCGCCGTCGGAGAAAGCCGGTCGGACACGTGGCCCGCGTGACGGCAGCTCTTGGTTGCAGGGCTACGGGCTGTGCCGGTGCGAGGACCCCTGGACGGGTGCAAGCTGCGGCCGGCGTCCGTCCCCGGGTCAGCCCCGGTGGGCGCTGCTCTTCGACCTGGAGCGCTCCTTGGGGGCTGCCCAGGGTCTGCCCCGGGTGCAGCTGGGGCACTCCCTGCTGGCCCGGGAGCCCAGTCAGCTCTGGCTCTTCGGGGGCACGTGGCCGGGCGGCGCTCCCAGCGACGCCCTCCACGTCTACGACCTCGACTTCAACCGCTGGAAGGAGGTGGGTCGTCCGACGAGCCCCTCAACGACCGCCCAAGGGCTGGTTGGGCTCTGGCGGGCGTCCCGAGCTCGGCCATTTCTCTCGTCGGAGAAGCGATTCCACCGGACGTAGAGACTTTTTATTTATTTACCCTAAAGGCCGTGACGGGCATTACGTAGGGGGGGAAGCAATGATACAAAGTTTGATACAATTGAGTGGAAAAAAATGAAAACCGTTGCATAGTTGTCATAAAAAATGTTAAACGAGCAATAAACAAAATAACAAGAACACTGGATGAAAACAACATAAGCAGCACTATATAAATGGATGCAAATTACTTAAAGAACGAATGAAGATATCGGGTGAAGTGAATAACGCGATTTTTCTAGGCAGGCTGTTCCATTCGGAGATGGCAAGAACCAGAGGGGAATTATCGAACTAGTGCGGGCAAAGATGGGCGATACTTGAAAGTGTCTACGCGAGACGAAATGCGATGCGCAGGCTGAATGAAGGAGGTCCCGAAGGGAGATACGATAGAGCTTGGGGAAAAATGACGTGCGAGCAATATGTACTGCAATTGGCTTAGGTTGCATTTTATGTTGGACACACTGGAAGTAGGGGAGAAGTATAAGATCTTGCAGCTTTGTTTCGAAGTGCCTCCATATGGTTAGTGAAGCTGGTGCCAAAGGATGGATGCATATTCCAACTGCAACCTGACCAGGCTAGGAGAGGCGAGCAGTTTCTTTGGTAGCTCGAAACAAAAGAGTGTCTAAGAAAACCAAGAGTTCTGGATGCTTTGCAGCTTACATGTTCAATATGAAGATTCCATGATCTGTTAGCTGGACGCCCAAGTATTTAATTGACGTTCTCAATGTGGTCCTTTTCAATCGTGTGACGAGTGATTTGGAATTTTGTTGTAAAAGTGACAGCTTTAGGTTTGTTAGTGTTTATTTGCATTACCCATGTGGTGCACCATTGCTGGACTATGTCTAGGTCCCGCTGGAGTATGCCAAGATCCAAGGGGTTAGAAATGACCCGATAAATGACACAATCATCCGCAAAGCGACATATGTTAGATTGAATGTGAGCGTGAAGGTCATTTATATATAAAAAAAAACAATACCGGACAGAGGGATGCCGGACTTCACCGCCATAGGGGAGCAAACACACTTGTGAATTACAGCAGGTGGAGAGTGCTTTGGTAAAAAGGCAGCTATCCACTGAATAACAGAAGCGTTCAGATTCATCCTTCCTAATTTGTTTATTAGTCTGTTATGTGGAACCCGATCAAAAGCTTTAGCAAAATCAATAAAAATAGCATCGGTAGGACAAGAGGAGTGAACAGAAAGGTGAAGGGGTCAGTAGTCAATTCAAGTAGTTGTGTCTGCTTTGCAGCTTCTCCGATACTTTTGCTACTGCTACTACACCGTGCTTGGACGAAAGCCCAACAGAACTCGTGAAGGTTGTTCTCGATCTTCCACTCATCCATTTGGTAGATAATTTTCTACATTCATAGTTAATTTTAATCTAACTACCGTAATATCCCGAGTCATCACCTAGTCTCCTTTTTGGTCGAATTTCGATTTCCCAAAAAACACAGTGATCGCCCTCCCCTGCAAAAACACCTACGCAGACTTCACTATCCGCAAACATTCGTCCTACCCAAATGCCACGGCTTTTACCCACGGAGAACGTCTGTGAGAAAGTAAAACAAAGGAAAAAAAGGCGCTTTGCTTTGTTTACGCGTTTCCTCCCCGATTTTCGAGACCCCAAAGTCGGAGCAAATGCGTGCGAAAGGAATACGATGGAGATAAGAGAATAAAACTTTGTTTTGCTTACTAAAAAGTTTGTTCAGACAAAAAACCAAAAAACTTTCAGTTTTTCCATTCTGGTGAAGAAGGAAGACCAGCGAAGCTGTACTATTGTGGGACGACCTCAAGGGCAACGTCTAGGACGACCTCAAGGACTACTTCTAGGACAACCTCAGGGACGACGTTTAGGACGACCTCAAGGGCGACGTCTAGGACGACCTCAGGGACGACGCCTAGAACGACCTCAAGAACGACGTTTAGGACAACCTCAGAGACGGCTTCTAGGATGGCCTCGAGGACGACCTCAAGGGCGACGTCTGGGACGACCTCAGGGACGACGCCTAGAACGACCTCAAGAACGACGTTTAGGACGACCTCAGAGACGGCTTCTAGGATGGCCTCGAGGACGACCTCAAGGGCGACGTCTAGGACGACCTCAGGGACGACGCCTAGAACGACCTCAAGAACGACGTTTAGGACGACCTCAGAGACGGCTTCTAGGATGGCCTCGAGGACGACCTCAAGGGCGACGTCTAGGACGACCTCGGGGATGACGCCTAGAACGACCTCAAGAACGACATTTAGGACGACCTCAGAGACGGCTTCTAGGATGACCTCGAGGACGACCTCGGGGATGACGCCTAGAACGACCTCAAGAACGACGTTTAGGACAACCTCAGAGACGGCTTCTAGGATGGCCTCGAGGACGACCTCAAGGGCGACGTCTAGGACGACCTCTGGGATGACGCCTAGAACGACCTCAAGAACGACGTTTAGGACAACCTCAGAGACGGCTTCTAGGATGGCCTCGAGGACGACCTCAAGGGCGACGTCTAGGACGACCTCGGGGATGACGCCTAGAACGAGCTCAAGAACGACATTTAGGACGACCTCAGAGACGGCTTCTAGGATGACCTCGAGGACGACCTCAAGGGCGACGTCTAGGACGACCTCGGGGATGACGCCTAGAGCGACCTCAAGAACGACGTTTAGGACAACGTCAGAGATGGCTTCTAGGATGGCCTCGAGGACGACCTCAAGGGCGACGTCTAGGACGACCTCTGGGATGACGCCTAGAACGACCTCAAGAACGACGTTTAGGACAACCTCAGAGACGGCTTCTAGGATGGCCTCGAGGACGACCTCAAGGGCGACGTCTAGGACGACCTCGGGGATGACGCCTAGAACGAGCTCAAGAACGACATTTAGGACGACCTCAGAGACGGCTTCTAGGATGGCCTCAAGGACGACCTCAAGGGCGACGTCTAGGACGACCTCGGGGACGACGCCTAGAACGACCTCAAAAACAATGTTTAGGACGACCTCAAGGACGACTTCTAGGACAACCTCGAGGATGACTTCGAGGATGACCTCGAGGACAACCTCGAGGACAACCTCAAGGATGACCTCAAGGACGACTTTTAGGATGACATCTAGGACGACGCCTAGAGAAATTCAACCTTTCCACTCTGGTGAAAACCAGAGTGGAAAGGCTGGAAAGGTTGCCGCCATCTAAGAGCGAGGCGAGTAAACCGGTTGCCTGGTTGCCGCCGTCACTCATAGATGGCGGTAGCTGTCCAGAGTTTTGTGTCGGCATTTCTTTGCGGGGGACACGATCCTGGGGAACCTAGCCCCGAACAGTTCCGCCGTAAAATTGGATTGATAAGGCAAGCAGTAACCCATACAGGGGTTGCGAGGGCAGCGAACGCCCCGTATCCTGGGAATGGAACTGCGGTGTGTAAGGTCAAAGTCCATCTCCGCCAAAGTAAGGTCACCGCGAATACCCGATCATTCTTCCAAGACGTCGCGACTGTGCTTTTGTGAGGTTGTGCAATGTTTGAGACAAAGCCCAACTGAAGGAAAGATTTGCTGGTACGCCACACATAGACGTTTGTAGAGCGTCCCATTTCGAGCTCCGTGTTCGCGGTGCCGTTCACGCCACGGAGCAACGCCGCCTCAACTCACGTTGATTGCATGTTGTGCACGGACACGTATGTACCAAGCACAGTGATGGAAGTGCCGTGCCATTTGGACCAAATTGCGCCATGAACGAAAGTCTGCCACATCTTGCATCAAAATGCCATTTTTGCTAAGATTTGTGCCACACCCGTGCCGAGGTGGACTCGAAGCAAAAAGAAATAATATTTTATTATTGGTCGGCCCTTAGATTTGTGGAAGTAAAAGGAAGGAGAAATTGTACAAATATGTATTTCACGGCGTCTCTACTCCCCGTATAGTTTGTTTCGTCTTAGGTGAGAGCAGAGTCGAAGGCTCCAACACGCACAACTGCAAACACGCACACTACAAGAGGACGTCGCGGGACATTCGCCGCACTTGGTCTAGCCGACGAAGAAACACTCGCAAAGAGATGACGAATGCCACGGTGTCGTGCTTCGATGCTGCGAATCAACCGGCAAGGGCCGTCGATGCCGGGCATCAACGGCTCTGGCCGGTGGATGCGCCGGCCGGTCGATCGCCGACGTCGTCTACATTTCTGGACGATGACGTCGGGAACTGAGGGTCCCGAGAAAACTTTGCAAATTGGTAGGATTGCCTATTGCATCTACCGCGATGAAACAGAGCCACGGTCTTGTACTCCCGAGAAGATAGTAACCTGTCTGTGAACAAAAGGTAAGGGCACAAACGAGCTGGTGGTGGTTAAACATTTGGAAAAAACCCCGAGACTGGGACAATAAGGGACGGACAAACACAAAGTCTCAAACACAGCTGAATTTTATTTGACAACGAAGGCTGCTTATATAGGCGTCAAATCCTACACAAATCAAAAGAGAGGGAGTACACAACACAAAAGAGACGAAAGAAAGAAAGGGAGAATTGGGGAAACCCGTGCCTCAAGCGGTACAACAAAAAAACAAGTATTACAAAAGAACTGAGAAGTGGTGAGATCGTTTATACAAAAGCAAAGTAGGACTAAAGTGCATTAGTCGTTTATACAAAAACAAAGTAAAAGGACTGAAGTGTTTTTTAGTCCCCAAGAAGCCCCAACACTAACAGGAAGGACGCAACGAACAAACGACCAGAAAACAATAAAGCGAAATGACTTAAAATCGGACAAAGGCCTCAACAGAACAATTGACAAGACGCGCAGACATCAAATTTGTAGGAACTTTCTTTGTTCTTTATCTATTGTGTGGGACGGCTTATTTATCGCATTCCCACGATTCATGATTGTTATAGATTCTTTTATCAAACGCTTCCGATCATCCTTTTCTGATGACTGTTGTTGAGTCCCAGTTGGGTAGACAATTATTGCATTCAACTACATGTTTTGATACTTCCGAATAAGGATCTTTGTTCTTGACACAATGTTTGTGTTCGGTGAGACGATCGTTTATACAGCGCTTGGTCCGACCTATGTAGCATAATCCGCAATCAAACGGGATCCTGTATACTCCTCCCGACGCGCAACTGACTTCTTTTTCCTCATGTTTTTTTAGTGCACCCATAAGTATGGTATTAGCACGGTTTTCAGCAATGCTTACAGACTGAATCAGTTGACTCCGTTTGCTTCCGCCAGAGCAGGGTGCACTAAAAAACACTTCAGTCCTTTTACTTTGTATAAACGACTAATGCACTTTAGTCCTACTTTGCTTTTGTATAAACGATCTCACCACTTCTCAGTTCTTTTGTAATACTTGTTTTTTTGTTGTACTGCTAGTGGCATGGGTTTCCCCAATTCTCCCTTTCTTTCGTCTATTTTGTGTAGGTTTCTCCCTCTCTTTCCTTCTTTTGATTTGTGTAGGATTTGACGCCTATATACCGTATTTACTCGCACAACGAACGCACTCGCGTAATGAACGCACCCCCCAAGTCGGCTCTTAAAATTTCAACTTTTTTTTTCACTCGCGTGATAAACGCTCCCCCCACTTGGACGTCAAAATTTTGACCGCTTCCCCCCCCCCCCCTTGCGCGCGAAATGAACGCACTTTTTTTTATCCTGGTGCAGCGATGTCGCGAATGCATGGGCAGCGTGAGCGAACAAAACGCCTTGCAAAAGGCGTTAAAAAGAATTCGCGAAGATCCAACGGAAGCAAAAAAAAACAAACATGGAGAGTAGCTTTTTTTTTTTTTTTTTGCACAGCGCAGTCTGGACTTTGGGTTTGCACGCCGCTGCGCGCAAGGAAAGAGAAGCGGAGAAGCGCTCTAAGTGAACGTAACAGCTTGCGAAAGGCCGCAAAAAGAAAAAAAGAAAAAAACACGGAACTAAGAGAAAACGAAAACAGAGAAGCTTTTCTTTTTTTTTTTTTTTGCACAGTGCAGTTTGGTTACGGGGGGGTCGTGCGTCGCGCGCAAGGAGATCAGAAAGATAAACGGAGAGCCCTCGCCTAAGCAACGCCTAGCAAACAAAACAGCTTGCGAAAGGCGGCAAAAAAAACCCCAAGAAACTAAAAGAAACAGTTTTTTTGTTTTTTTTTGCAGAGCTTAGTTTGGTTACGGGGTCGGGCGCCGCACACAAAGGGATAAGAAGTTACTTCTATTTTTCAGGATAAAAGGTCCGTTCATTATGCGAGTAAATACGGACGCAAAAAATGTTACTTCACGTAATGAATGCCCCCCTCAACTTTGCATCAATTTTTCGGAAAAAAAAAGTGCGTTCATTCTGCGAGTAAATACGGTAAGCAGCCTTCGTTGTCAAAGAAAATTCAGCTGTGTTTGAGACTTTGTGTTTGTCCTTCCCTTATTGTCCCAGTCTCGGGTTTTTTTCCAAATGTTTATCATGTCTGCCAGGCGACTTTGCTCCGTGGCTGCAGAGGAGCGTGGCACCCTGACCGCCTCTCATCAGCCTGCACGCGTCGAGCTTCACCGTTTTGCACCGGAGGGCTAGGAGCAGCGGCTGACCCGGGGCAGCCCCTGGCTCTGCACCACAGGCACCCAATTAGGCTCGGGAGGATTACGGGTCCACCTCTTTTTTAATTCCAAGTTAAACTCTAATTAGAGAAGAGCTCAGAGGGAGAGAAGAAAACACCGTTGTATATACAGTATAGACCACTTACAACGTAACCGCTTATAGTGCAGGACCGGGCATAGCGCGGCTTTTTTTAAACCACCGGTTCGCCTCCCATACAACTCCATGTAATTACATACCGCTTAAAATGCAGGCGCGCGAAGGGAAATACCGGTTACAGTGCAATTTCTGGAACAGCCTGCCGACCGCGGCGACCAACTGACGCAGCGAGCACGCTTCCCTGTGCGGCACTAGATAACGGTGCTAGCCGCAAGCGGCACTCGCGGGGCAAGGAGGCTGCTCGAAGAAGCGGGAAGAAGCGAAGAGAGAGGCTTCAGTTGCCATAGCGACCGAGAGATGCATGCACGTGTCGTTCACGTGCGTGCGTCCCTCCGCTCTGTGCATTGGAAACAATCGCAACGACAGACCAATCGCAGGTCGAGGAGAAGTGTTCGCGCGCGTTGCATGCCGGTCGCGGGCCGGCTGCTTCTATCCGCAAACATGGCGTTGGCTGTGATCGTCGACGTAGAAGCTCATCGTTCCGCGTAAAAGCGCTATCCTTGACTGTGAATTTTCGTTGTGTGTCGCTATGATAACCCAGCCCATACTAGAAGGGAAGATCCACCTATTCGTGCGGCGATGTCGTGGCGGCGCTCTTAAGACGGCAGAAACGCCCGTGTCGTCGTGTTTGTTTACTTCGACTACAGTGGTGATTTCTAAGCATTTGTGTCCTCGAACATCGCCCGGATTTCTTATTTGGAGCATTTCATGCCTGTGCTCAAGTTGAAGGTATTACTGGCGCGTACTGTAGAAAGGATGCGAATTTTCACGCGTTTTCCTCTCCGGAGAAAAGTGATTGAGGTTAGCAATCGTGAACGCTCGCAACGTCAGTCTGCAACCCGCAACGCCGTTAAAAGGCTGCGCCGGGCAAAAGTCGCTCATTTCTTTCAAAATGTGTGACACACTTGAGAGAGAAGTGTACTAGTCTGGTGAAATAACGACTTTCCTCAAACTAAGCTTTATTTTTCATCTAACATAAAATAAATTCTTTTCCGAAGGTAAGTTGTCTCATGGCATGTATTTTGGCCTGAAAAATTGATGATTTGGTTATAGCGCGGTACCGCTTATAGTGCGGATTTTCGCGACTCCCGCGACATACGTTATATGCGGTCTACACTGTATATATGTGAATAAACGCGGTTATCATGGTAATCCCCGTGTAGCCGTTAATTGAAAGGCCCGCAAACTTTGACGTACCTCTGGTTCCTAGGCCGTAAAGAGCAATGTCACCTTTCAAGTGTTGGCTTTTATAATATTTTTGGGTGGTGATTTTTGCGGTTTACGATATTAGAGTCTCGAGTTCGATAGGTTCATTAAACTTACGGGACGCAATTTTATTGCTAGATGCATTAGCGGATACGCTGGTTCTTGCTGTCATTTTACGGAAGTTATATTTACGGGCTAAACAAAGTATCGAGCGTAAAATGGGGAGGGGAAAGAGGATTTATCCCTACTTCGTGCAGTGATTCCCTTTTCAACCACTTTTAATACCCATTGTAAATGAAAGCTGCTCAGAGCCTTATTTAAGAAGACTGTGTTCCTTTTATGGCCTATCTCTTATCACAAACGATAATAAGTAATATCTATCCAAGAGGAACCCTCGATCACTGCCATCAGTGAACTCGTGCAGATGCAATCTTCTCAAGTGATGTGCTAACGGATGTCTGCTCCAAAAGCGTGCCTGCTCCAAACGAATGCTTTGCCCGCTACAGAACCTACAAAAGGTGAAATGCTGCTTCCATCGCTGCAAACAAGAAAGTGGTGCAAGAGCTTGCAATTGACAAGGCGCCCGATGAATTTGCCAACGCAATCGCTGGCTTTCCCGCTTCCCCAGCATCACTTTTCGTCACATCCTGCGCCCATTTGCTCGCTCACTGGTGGTGCCTGCTGGCTTTTTCTATTTTCTCGTTGACTTCTTTTTTTTCATTAACAAAAAGAGCATACCGTAGAATTCCGCGCATCCGCCCAGTCCACATTAAGCGCCCTTTCCCAAATTTGCAAGATCTGAGGAAATATGCGTGGGACATTTATATGTAAAATTGATGGCCAGACTTCATTCCCCCGCAATTATTTGTCAGTTTTGAGTGGACGCTTGCCCGGTATTTTAATATAGCTGTTTTAGAAACATATGCTTTCACAAAACAAGCTTTCGCGCTGTATGCAGTTTTTAGTCTGCATATACGAGCAATGGACTTTGCGATAGTAAAACATTCTTTCGTAAGCATTTCTTGTATAAAACAATAAAACTAATAAAAGTTTTGAGTTAAATGTATCTCCTGCACAGCCGCGCTATATAAATTAAAAAAAAATTGGCGTTTTTTAACTTTTTTTAAGTTTTTTGCTCACCCACTGAGAGCCGGCCCACCCCGCTTTTTTTTTAATGAATTTGAGGCGGCTGGGGGGGGGGGGCATGACTCGGGATATTTCGGTATGCTTATGGACTGTGGCATAAGAAAGTCTAATGCCTACATTCGGATGGCAAGTAAACGACACATTTGACAAAATTAAATCCGTAGAAATGGCCTACTATAGCTAATTGAAGGGGTTTATAAATCTTGCCAGTATCCTTTCTTCAATCTCAGATTAATAAAAACAAATAGAAACGGCCACTAATAAAAAGATTAGGTTGTCGGGGCACTTCTCCCTAACGCGATCGTGCATATAAGAGCCCAGTTTAATTTTGAAAATTTTACCGAAATGTAGATATTGATCGGGGTGGCGATGCAAGCTAGTTGGTGCACACTTCTAAATATGGAACACGGCACGCAAACGACAAAGACACAAATAGAAGGACACGTCGCTTGTCCCGTGTTTTTCTATTACTTTTTGTCTTGGTCGTTAGTGTGCTGCGTTTAATTTTTCGTAGTTATTAACATTCCTAAAGTTTGCATTTTTTGTGCTTACCAAGTGCAAGCAGGCCCCATCTCGCTTTGAAAGGGGGCTTTCCTCCTGAGCATGTGACTGCAGTATTTGTACTTTTCCAAGTGTTGAGAGTGAGCCCCATTGAGCGCAAACGAGGCCCGCGCAAGCGAGCGCTACGGCTTCTCCGCAGTGCACCGGTGCTCGATGCACGCTCCATGAGGCTAGTCCATTTCAATCAATACTTCCAGAAATAGGGACATCGCAATTCATTAGAATATTGAATAGTTTATTATTTGAAAATTCAAATATTTACATAATCCTACTCTTTTAACTATTGTCACCAAAACGAGCAAGCATACGCAAGACTACATTTGACTGCCATAAGAAAACACCAGGGGTGTGCGAATTTCGGAATTTCAAATACGAATCGAATACTTTCCTTATTCGAAAGCTATTATTTGATTTGAAAATTGCATATTTGAGAGAACTAGGAATATTCGGACGTACTCCGAATATTTGGGTACGTAAGGTAGATATATAATCTGTGCACCGTGCATGGCCAGAACATTCTGAAATGTCTCGGAATGTTTATTCATTAAAATTTCCGCACGATGAATTTATTATCTGTTCTGTATCGGCTGGTTCCATTTGGCATAAAGAGTAGTTAAGTTTTTTTTTTTTGCCAAGCAAGTGGTGTTTACTTTTTTAGCGATGTACATTATGTAGTTCTTGCGTAATAAAATTAGGCGAAGCTTATCTCGACAATGTTGTTTTTTTTTTCAAAATATTTATAGATGTTAGATAAATAAAAAAAGAAAAAGCTATAAGAACAGTGCATCACCCTAGAGTACAACAACTCAACTACCGGACAAGATGGCTACCATTGCTTGTGTACTTTGTTTGGCAATTAGTATGGAATGAGTATGGCCTCGGCCGCAGTTGATGAGCCATCGAACGAGCAAGGAATGATAGCTGGAAAAAGACTTCTCTGTCAGTCGCAGCTTAGTGCGAACCGTGCGAACGGGTTCTTCAAACGTCGACGGGAACAACCACAATGCCTCAAAACCACCCGAAACAACAGCCTTTGTTGATGGAAGAAATATGAAAGGACGCCGCGATCACGTCGTCGGGGGCGCCAACCTACACTGGATGATATTGCCGCCTGCGCAGCTGGCCAAGTAGGCAGAGCACTTGGCTCCCACGCAGATGGCCGGGGTTCAAACCTCGTTTTCTTTTTTATGTAAGCAGAAGCTTGCAGAACGTTGGAGAGCCTCGTAGCTTGTTCACGCTCAGAATGTATAGTTCTAGAAGGAAGGAGGTAGAAGGTTCTAGGCCCCCAGGACTCTGAACCCGCCTCGAGTAACCGGCGGAAGTTCTTAGATGAACCTCCCCGCAGGTGAACGTGTCCCGGGAGGCCGACCGGGCTCCGACGCCGCGCTGGTTCCACGGGGCGGCCATGCTGGGCACGGACATGTATGTCTTTGGCGGCCTCAACGCCACCGCGGTGCTCGGCGACTTCTGGAAGTTCACCACGGACGTGTACACCTGGAGCCGACTCACGGTGAGCCCTGCCCGGGGCACCCGAAACGCCGGCGTGTGCACCGCATCCCCGGGAGCGGATTTTTGTCCGCCACCGTCTCGGTCGTGGCACACAAGCCGATGCGGCAAATGCCCGTTCTGCGGTGGGTCGCTCTCCAGCCGCACGGTTTCTCTTATTTATTTGTTTATTTAAAGATACTGTCAAACCCCTCTTGGAGGTCATTACACCAAAGATCAAATATCGGTGTTTCAATTACAAAACAAATCACTCGCGTGGTTACACATTTATCGAAGAAGAAAGCTCCGAAAATTGTACAAAATCAATTGTAGCAGTTAATTAACAAAAGCTGCGCATGTGCAAAATCCTAGCACGCAAGTTTCTAACGAGTGTCGTTCGATGGTAGTCTCAAAAATAACTAATGGTTCGAGACTTCGAGTGCCCCAGACTGTTCACGATTTCTATGAGGGAAGTCGAATTTACAACGTCCTCTGGGAAAAGGTTCCACTCTTCTGTCGTTTTAGGAAAAAGCCAACAAGGAAATACATTAGTTCTGCTTTGAAATTGTTGCATCATTTTGCCGGGGCTATTAGTGAACAAGTTAATCGAGGCTTTAAACATTAGGTACGATCAATGTTAGAAAAAAAAAACGTGGTATAGCGTGAAAATTTATTTCAATCTAGCACTCTTACGCCAATCAGAAAGCAACGCTAGCCCAAGTTGTTGCAACGTAGCACTAACAGAGTCACTATGTTTATATCTACTCGATATGTAAGTAGATATAAATAGGGATGCCGCGAACCACCCTAGGTTCGAATTCGAAAGGTTTCGATATTTTCGACCGTACAGAGGTTTGAATTAGAAAAATTCGCAATTTTAAAAAATCTTGGTTTTGAATTGACCTTTTTCGGAGAATTTTGTGCGCATGCCCGAACTTGAGGAGAGAGTAGGAAAGGGAAAGGCGCCATCTTTGCGGGCTCTCCTCGAACGCTGCCTGGCTTCGCTCGCATTGCTAGGCGCGTCTGTCCGGCACTGTCGCGATGCCTCACCGCTGCTCGGCTGTTGGATGTACAAACAGCAAGAAAAACACGCCGAACGTGAGCTTTTTTAGATTCCCGAAAGCTACCGCGCACCTCAAGTAGAGAGAAAAATGGATTCAAGCACTGCGACGCCAGAACTCCGACGGGACGCCTCGGCAGCCATCTGCGAACTCGCGTGTTTGCAGCGTCCACTTCATTAGAGGTTAGTTTATTCATATTTGTTTGAACTCAGGATATACCCGTCATACTCCGTGCAGGCTAGTCATTCATAGCAAGGTTTTTGTTCCTGATTTTTACGACGCAGGGGTATCTTCACGAGACCAGAATCACCCAGACTTCGCTCCCTCCTTGTTTACATAGAAGCCGACACCTGCCGACCTGCCTCCGCACCGAGTTTGGTTGCACGGTACAGCAGGGCAGCGAAGAGGCGGGTCGCCAAGCCGTTGTCACGGAAAACAGATCTTTACACTGTCGCATAGTGTAAAGAGCAGGCCAGCTATGTGCTGGCATATTCCGCTCAACCTGCAAAGTATATATTTACGCTTGAAACTCAATAAAATATTGAATAAAAAAATGTCCTACTACAGAATTTTATATCAACACGTCACCTAGTTCGATAAGTAGATCGATGACATAGCTTGGCCCTTTTTAGTTGCATGCTGAAGTACCACAAAAAAGACGAAGACGACAAATCTTGTTTTTTTTTTTTTTTTTTAGATAACTTATTGCGTCACGCATAAAATATGATCAAAGGACTGGCACACACGGATCTTGATACAGATCTGCCGAAAGGATAGCGACTATGGGGCTCACGCCTTACAAATATTGACACATCTTGTTATCCTTAAGACACATTATTACATCGCCACGGGTTTTACCGAAGAAATAAACTCACACTGCAACGCAGTCGCAATTAATACGGTTGAACGATATCGGCGCTCTTGGAAAGCGATATCAGTTGCCTGTAATGTCCCGGCTTCATAGACGGTGCACACGTGCTCCTTACAAGGTGAACGGTGTGGTCGACATCAAAGTTATTCACCATGACCTTCTTGACGTAGGCTTCTTCTTTGAAGGCCCATCGTTTTTGCCTGCAGTCCTTCGCGAAGTACCGATCGACGCACGCTGTGCTGACAACCGGTACCGATGCGGCATCGGCAGTCTATCCGTCTTGAAAAGCGTACAGATGGATAAAGTCCGCAGTGTCAAAGGCGGTTGCTTTACTCGATCCTCCGGGATCGTCATCAGCCATTTGTAGAGAACGACAGTCGAAAAACAGCGAAAAAAACTCCACAACGAACGCACCAAAACGATCGCGTCTAGGAAGCGAACGGGGTGACGGGAGGATGGACTGAGCCCGCAAACGTTTTCAATTATCTCCACGAGGGTGCGCCACGGTCGCTTCAACGAACTCTGAAAAAGGTCAATTAGAAAAGTTTGAAGCTTTCCCGGTTTCTAAAAGTTCGGGTTAGATTATTTTGAATATTTTTTTACTTGAGGTTCGAGGAATTAGAATATTTCGAACTTTCCTAACTTGAAAATTGAGAGATTCAAATGTTTCGAATTTCTTTAAATCTGAAATTCGAAAAATTCAAATGTTTCGAATTCTTATAGACATATAAAGTTAGATAAATTCGAAGATTTCGAATTTCTTCTTACTTAAAGTTTAAAAAGTTTGAAGGTTTCGCTTCTCTTTTAGGGCTAAATTCGAAAAATAAAAAAACTTCAAAGGTTTTGAATTTCTTTCAAGTCCAAGTTTGCAAAGTTTGAAGTCCGGCTTTCATGTTCCGCCACAGTTTCAGTTTCAAATAACGTTTTCACGCCTCACTGGTTTTCACGAAATCAGGTTTAGAAAAGTTTGGGTGTGATATTTAGATTGCGCGAAGTTGGTCGGGCAATTAAATGAGACGACGAGTGTCCCGGATGTGCTGGAATATTTGCCAGTGCAGAGTGACGTGTGACCGTAGATCAGTAATTGTGACCGCCAGCCCGGGGTGGTCATTAACGTGCATCACGAAGTAGTGATCCGACGAACGCGCTGTTTAACGATACTCATCCAGTTCGAAACGGCCAGCGTCAGGCAGGTGGTTGCGGCTCAGAAAAACCTTGAAGCGACCTGCCAAACTACCTTCCCACCCCTTGCACGCTGGTAGTAATCCGATCGAACGCCGCCCGAGTGACGCTGGCATATAGCAAGTTTAGTTTGTACATGATGCAAAATCCTGAGACTGGGAATGAAATTTGAAAGAAAAAGTGTAAGACGACAGAAAAAAGGGGACAGGACAATGCCTCAAACTCAGCTCTGGGAATGAAATTTGAAAGAAAAAGTGTAAGAAGACAGAAAAGAAGGGGACAGGACAAAGTCTCGAACTCAACTCAGGACAACATCTTAAACTCAACTCAGATGAAAACTCAGCTCAGGACAAGCTCAGCTGAGTTTGAGACGTGTTCCTGTCCCCTTTTCTAAAGCGCAGCTCTTAGGCGCCCGTTTCCGGCTTGAGCGGCATCACCGCGCAGTGCATAATGGGACGCGTGACGTCACTGATGACGTCATCAGTGCAGTCATCAGTGATGTCATCGTCCCTGATGACGTCATCAGTGACATCACTAATGATGGCATCTGCATCGTCATCATCACTGATGACGTCACCAGTGACATCACTGACATCATCTGCATCGTCATTGTCTTGTGACCTCATAGGGGTCACGTGACCTTGTGAGGTCACGTGACCCCGGTGACGTCAGATGAGCCCCGTGAGGTCACGTGACCCTCGTGAGGCGACGCCGTTTGGAGGGAGGAGTAGCAGACAGGATGAGGAGGAGGGAGGAAGGATATACCTCCTCCTCCTCAAGAGCTGCCCTCTAATTCGGCCTCACAAGGAGTGGGAAACGGCTTTCATTTTTAGAGCGCAGCTCTTAGGGGCCCGTTTCCGGCTTGAGCGGCATCACCGCGCAGTGCATAATGGGACGCGTGACGTCACTGATGACGTCATCAGTGCAGTCATCAGTGATGTCATTGTCCCTGATGACGTCATCAGTGACATCACTAATGATGGCATCTGCATCGTCATCATCACTGATGACGTCACCAGTGACATCACTGACATCATCGGCATCTGCATCGTCATTGTCTTGTGACCTCATAGGGGTCACGTGACCTTGTGAGGTCACGTGACCCCGGTGACGTCAGATGAGCCCCGTGAGGTCGCGTGACCCTCGTGAGGCGACGCCGTTTGGAGGGAGGAGTAGCAGACAGGATGAGGAGGGAGGAAGGATATACCTCCTCCTCCTCAAGAGCTGCCCTTTAATTCGGTCTCACAAGGAGTGGGAAACGGCTTTCATTTTTAGAGCGCAGCTCTTAGGGGCCCGTTTCCGGCTTGAGCGGCGTCGGCGTCGCCGTCGGCGTAACCGCGCGGTGCATTATGGGTAAATTTCCCCGCTAAATCTAGCGGAAAAATTTCCCCGCTAGATTTAGCGGAAAAATTTCTCCGCTAAATCTAGCGGAAAAATTTTCCCGCTAAATCTAGCGGAAAATATTCCCCTCTAAATCTAGTGGAAAAATTTTCCCCGCTAGATTTAGCGGAAAAAACTCCCCGCTAGATCTAGCGGAAAAATTTCCCAGCTAAATCTAGCGGGGAATTCCCCGCTAAATGTGGCGGAAAAATTTCCCCACTAAAGCTAGCGGAAAATAGTCCCCTCTAAATCTAGCGGAAAAATTTCCCCCGCTTAGCGGAAAAAACTCCCCGCTAGATCTAGCGGAAAAATTTCCCAGCTAAATCTAGCGGGGAAATTCCCCGCTAAATGTAGCGGAAAAATTTCCCCACTAAAGCTAGCGGAAAATAGTCCCCTCTAAATCTAGCGGAAAAATTTCCCCCGCTTAGCGGAAAAAACTCCCCGCTAGATCTAGCGGAAAAATTTCCCAGCTAAATCTAGCGGGAAAATTCCCCGCTAAATGTAGCGGAAAAATTTCCCCACTAAATCTAGCGGAAAATAGTCCCCTCTAAATCTAGCGGAAAAATTTTCCCCGCTAGATTTAGGGGAAAAAATTCTCCGCTAAGTCTAGCGGAAAAATCTAGCGGGAAAAATTCCCCGCTAAATCTAGCAGAAAATATTCCCCTCTAAATCTAGCGTAAAAATTTTCCCCGCTAGATTTAGCGGAAAAAATTCCCCGCTAAATTTAGCGGAAAAATTTCCCCGCTAAATGTAGCGGAAAAATTTCCCCGCTAAATCTAGCGGAAAAATTTCATCTAGCGGAAAAATTTCTCCGCTAAATCTAGCGGAAAAATCTAGCGGGAAAACTTCCCCGCTAAATCTAGCGGAAAATATTCCCCTCTAAATCTAGCGTAAAAATTTTCCCCGCTAGATTTAGCGGAAAAAATTCCCCGCTAAATTTAGCGGAAAAATTTCCCCGCTAAATGTAGCGGAAAAATTTCCCCGCTAAATCTAGCGGAAAAATTTCATCTAGCGGAAAAATTTCTCCGCTAAATCTAGCGGAAAAATCTAGCGGGAAAAATTCCCCGCTAAATCTAGCGGAAAATATTCCCCTCTAAATCTAGCGTAAAAATTTTCCCCGCCAGATTTAGCGGAAAAAATTCCCCGCTAAATCTAGCGGAAAAATTTTCCTGCTGAATTTAGCGGAAAATATTCCCCTCTAAATCTAGCGGAAAAATCTAGCGCGAAAAATTCCCCGCTAAATCTAGCGGAAAAATTTCCCCGCTAAATCTAGCGGAAAATATTCCCCTCTAAATCTAGCGGAAAAATTTTCCCCGCTAGATTTAGCGGAAAAAATTCCCCGCTAGATTTAGCGAAAAAATTTCTCCGCTAAATCTAGCGGAAAAATTTTCCCGCTAAATCTAGCGGAAAATATTCCCCTCTAAATCTAGTGGAAAAATTTTCCCCGCTAGATTTAGCGGAAAAAACTCCCCGCTAGATCTAGCGGAAAAATTTCCCAGCTAAATCTAGCGGGGAAATTCCCCGCTAAATGTGGCGGAAAAATTTCCCCACTAAAGCTAGCGGAAAATAGTCCCCTCTAAATCTAGCGGAAAAATTTCCCCCGCTTAGCGGAAAAAACTCCCCGCTAGATCTAGCGGAAAAATTTCCCAGCTAAATCTAGCGGGGAAATTCCCCGCTAAATGTAGCGGAAAAATTTCCCCACTAAAGCTAGCGGAAAATAGTCCCCTCTAAATCTAGCGGAAAAATTTCCCCCGCTTAGCGGAAAAAACTCCCCGCTAGATCTAGCGGAAAAATTTCCCAGCTAAATCTAGCGGGAAAATTCCCCGCTAAATGTAGCGGAAAAATTTCCCCACTAAATCTAGCGGAAAATAGTCCCCTCTAAATCTAGCGGAAAAATTTTCCCCGCTAGATTTAGGGGAAAAAATTCTCCGCTAAGTCTAGCGGAAAAATCTAGCGGGAAAAATTCCCCGCTAAATCTAGCAGAAAATATTCCCCTCTAAATCTAGCGTAAAAATTTTCCCCGCTAGATTTAGCGGAAAAAATTCCCCGCTAAATTTAGCGGAAAAATTTCCCCGCTAAATGTAGCGGAAAAATTTCCCCGCTAAATCTAGCGGAAAAATTTCATCTAGCGGAAAAATTTCTCCGCTAAATCTAGCGGAAAAATCTAGCGGGAAAACTTCCCCGCTAAATCTAGCGGAAAATATTCCCCTCTAAATCTAGCGTAAAAATTTTCCCCGCTAGATTTAGCGGAAAAAATTCCCCGCTAAATTTAGCGGAAAAATTTCCCCGCTAAATGTAGCGGAAAAATTTCCCCGCTAAATCTAGCGGAAAAATTTCATCTAGCGGAAAAATTTCTCCGCTAAATCTAGCGGGAAAAATTCCCCGCTAAATCTAGCGGAAAATATTCCCCTCTAAATCTAGCGTAAAAATTTTCCCCGCCAGATTTAGCGGAAAAAATTCCCCGCTAAATCTAGCGGAAAAATTTTCCTGCTGAATTTAGCGGAAAATATTCCCCTCTAAATCTAGCGGAAAAATCTAGCGCGAAAAATTCCCCGCTAAATCTAGCGGAAAAATTTCCCCGCTAAATCTAGCGGAAAATATTCCCCTCTAAATCTAGCGGAAAAATTTTCCCCGCTAGATTTAGCGGAAAAAATTCCCCGCTAAATCTAGCGGAAAAATTTCCCCGCAGCGGAAAAATTTTTTCTTTCTTCTTACACTATTTCTTGCGAATTTCATTCCCAGTCTCGGGATTTTGCATCATGATCAACAGACACCAGCTCGCCTGCACCTTGACATTTTTTTTGTTAGTAATTGCTTTGGAGGTTCATTTTCCGGGGCGGAAGAAACGCCGAGCAAAAAGCACAGAAGCTGACGCAACTTGAGGTCGAGGAGCGTTCTACCCTACCAGTGGCGTCGGAAGAGGAAAAACGGGGGGGGGGGCCTCCAGTCTCTCCCCCCCTTCCAGATATTTCGGACTGTTAAAGAAAACAATTCGGGGAAAGAGGGCATGGTCGAGCTTATTTTAACCTGAAATTATTTATGCATATGTATAGCTACTGTCACTCTTCACTGCATAAAAGATTGCTTAGATGGTCATTGTTAGAAACTCGTTGTCAGAAGGCACTACTCGTCACGTGCTCGGTGGTTCGGTAGTTCAATGCTATGTCTTTTCGACCTATATAACTGTGTCATTGGTAAAAAAATAATCAATAAATAAACGTAACAATAAATGCAAAAGTAAAAAACTGGAGAAAAAAAACACTATCAAGAATCCACCGGAAGTGTTGTATTCTTGCAGATTCAGAGGCCCAGAACTGCGAAACAAGTTTCTCCTACCAAAATGTGTACAGGTGGAAAGGAACACGTCCCAAAAACGTAAAATAAAAAAAATATTAATTTTTTTTATGACGTGCTGATTTTGAAAAGTTTTAGAAATCTTTCCCCATGAGTTCATTTATTCCTCAACGTGAAAAAAAACGATAAATACATTATTTTGTATTCTTCAGATGGCAATGATATGTACTGACTGTGGTGTTAATTTAAATGCGATACCTCAAACAATTTAGACAAAAAAAGCCGTTTACAACTCCCTGTAGCGCTGAATTGGAGCGCAGCTCTTGAGGAGGAGGAGGGAAGGGTACTGAGGGGAGGGTAGACCCCTCCTTGTCCTCCTCATTCTCCTCCCCTCATTCTTTAATATGCTCCGGGGGTCACCTGACCTCGGGGGGTGTCACGTGATTTGGGGGAGGGGGTCACGTGACCTTGGGGTGACCTTAGGAGGGGTCACGTGACCTCGGTGGTCACGTGACCTCAAGGCTTACGTGACCTTGGGGGGTCACCTGACCTTGGGGTGACCTTGGGGGTCACGTGACCTTGGGAGAAATCGCATGACCTCTGGGGGTTCGAGTGACCTTGGGGGGCACGTAACCTGGGGGTCACGTGACCTTGAGGTGACCTCGGGAGAAGTCACGTGACCTTGGAGGGTTCGTGACCTGGGGGTCACGTGACCTTGGGATGACCTTGGGAGGGGTCACGGGACCTCGAGGGGTTCGTGACCTGCGGGTCACGTGACCTTGGGATGACATTGGGAGGAGTCGCGCGACCTTGGGGTGACCTTGGTTACGCCGACGGCAACGCTGCTTAAGCGGGAAACGGGCGCCTAAGAGCTGCGCTCTAAAACAATTACCAGGTTTAGGGCATAAGAGACCCTTTCCGAAATTCAGTCTAGCCACTTTGATCACTATCATCATCTGTGGAACGGCATCTGTGCCATACCAATGGCGGCTTTCTAGTGACTGATAAAGGGAGACGTTGCTCCTAAGCAGACGATGCGAGGCCTGTACATTCGGGGGGTCAGTACGACGCGACGTAGAAATGGAACACAAGAGCTACGTAAGCGTTTATTTATAATTACTTAGGATTCAGTCAATCTGTGGGCGGCACACAAGCGGCTTTAAAGCGCTTTCGTGTATAGAATTTTCTCGAGGCATCTGAGCGGGTTGGAGCTTTGTTCTGAATGCAGGTTCTTGGTCACCATCGAACTGAAAGTGATCGAGAAAGAACTCACACTGAACAATTCCTCGCGTGCCGTTGACTTGCGAAAGTGACGGTGCCGATACAAGTTCATATCCGCCATTGATATGGCAAAACCTAAACTGCTTTACGAACCACCAGGTGGCACTGAATTTCAGAAAGGGTCTATTGCCCGTAGATACATGTTTGGACATTTCTTCGAAACTCGTCTTGAACAACAATAATCATATCTAAAGACTACACTTACCTAGGCTATACATAGATCATTCTTAAAATGTTTAACATCTGTACCATAAATAGCTTTGGCTATAACGCGCTTCAAATATGGCACAAACGACAACTGTCATAAAACCGTCGTCCTTCCTCGCTCCTTCGGGAATTTATTTCTTTAAAACCAAGCATGCCAGATGATTGAAATAAACGGCATTGTCTTTCGCAAGGAATGCGACTCCACATGTAAAAATGTGAAAAAAAAAAATTATGAATGTACGTCACTGCTTGAATCCAAATGAAACCGCCTGCCAATCTGTCGAAGTTTGACGAACTTCAAACTTTTAGAATTTCAAACTTTTACCCTAAAAGTTCGAAGTTCGCCGAACTTTTGACTTTTCGGGAATCGAAAGTTCGACAATTTTCAAAGTTCGAAAATTATCGAATTTCTTAGTTCAGGAAGTTTGAAAGTTTGAAACGCTTTGAACTTTTTAGTGCAAGAAGTTCAAAAGTTGGAAAACCATCGAATTTTTAAGTCTATCAAGTTCGAAAGTTCGACAAGCATCGAATATTACACACCATTGACTCAACTTCATAACTGCATACAACATCCTCCTTTTACAACAGCCCAAAATCTTGGGTCAAAATCAAGGTCTGTTATAAGGAGCTTAGACTGTAGTACTTTTCTTTAAATGTTGTTGTCGACGCTATTAATAGGCCCGTATGCCTTTGCCATGTTTTGCTTTCTTTTTTTTTAACGCTAGTTTTTAAAAATTTGACCGTCCATTGTATCGATAGTCGATATAGTGGAACGAATGGCCACTGTCCATTGTTGTCTGTCGATTTCTATCGATAGCTGACTACGAAAAGTATCCATAATCATTCTTTGGATAGTTTTGTGTCGCTAATGAGCGGTATAGGACGCTGGATGTCTACAACAAGTTCCGGGCAGCAGAAGGGTCGGGGGTCACGCCGGGCGGCCGTGTCCGGGGGGCCTGGATCGAGCTGCCCAGGGACGCACTCACCGCTCTGCGTCGTCCAAGATCGCGGGGTGCTGCGCCGTCCGGGGACAAGAATCGTCTCGCAGTTTTTCCCGTCCCCGGCTAGGAAGCGACGACGTCACGGAGGGCGTGGCATTTTTCGACGTCGATGACGGGAAAGACAGTTTTAGATGGCGGGCAAAAACGTTACTAAGGGTGAAGCCTGGGCGAGTTGGTGTGACATACAGGTGTGGCAGCGCTCTGTCTGTGTCCTCCTTTACCCTGTCCGTTGTCTTTTACGCTGTTTTAACCTTTTAAAAAACGTTACGTTTACCGCGCTCGTCTTGGAGCTTGTGCCGGCCGGTGAGGCGTCGTCTTTGCCGGCGGGGGAGGTCGGGCGAACCAAGGGCCGAACCTCGATTTGCAGATTGACCCTAGCTTGAAATTCGAGTATTCTTTAAATAGGTAGAACTGCGGAGGTGCTCGCGTCGGATTTCTCCGACCCGTCGTGCGCCTCTGGTACGGCCAGGCTTGCGCGACCGCGGAGACGTCTCCGGTGCACCGGCCGAATTGACGACGTTGCCCCCACAGACGACGCCGGACGTGCCCGCGCTGGCGGGGCTGACGCTGACTAGCGTGGAGCAGCGGCAGCTGGTGCTCATCGGGGGCTTCTCGCCCGAGTACGGCTTCCAGGAGAAGACTCTGGCCTACGGCGTCGACGCCATGGACTGGCGCGTCCTCAACACCACCGGCACCGTGCCCGTCGGTGAGCACTGCCCGGGGGGCTGCGGTAGCTTCCCGTAGGCAACCTTCGGATTTTGGAAGGGCGTGGGAGAACGGCCGACGGATTTTCCACGGCGACACTCGCGATGGCAGAATTGAAATCCTGTATTTCTCCATTCTCTGCTGGGGGTAAAGACGGGAGCAGAAGGCGCCGATTCGCAGGCGCTTTAATCGAGAGAGAAGTAAAAGAGCAACAGAAACGCGGAGAAAGGAAGTGGGCGATAGGTTGGACGTGTTTGTTGTGCCGTGAGGAGTTGAAGCTGTCCGGACGCTCGTCGACTTTCTTTATACGACGCACGACGGTGGTGTCTTCCTGCAAAGTAAGCTAGAAAAGAGCTAGGTACAGACCTCAGAGGTGATGATTTGCCGCTTCTTCGCTTCTATTAAGGCGTCACCAGCGATAGGGGCCCATCGGGACCTCCGGGTCTATGCCCTGCCGCTGCGAAGCAGCCGGAATGTGCGAGACCTTTTTCTCTATATTTTCGTATTATCCACCCCCCCACGAAAGGAAGCACGAATTGAAAAAAACCGACCAAACTAGAAAAACTTGTAGCCTCCTTTCCCTTTCCGTGTGCTTCTCTCTGTCCCGTTCTGCCTCAACGTGGTCGAGGTCACGCGCGCTACACGTCGACGCCGACCTTGCCTCGTGGGAAAACGACTACGTTTTATTTTTTGCCGGCCTCGCTGTATTGGATCGGGATAAGAAAGGTCTAAACAAAGCCTTTGTTCCTCGGTTCATTGGGTGCCTGAGACGCAGTAATGTACAAATTGCGCCGTAAAATGAGCACCGCAGGGACCCGCGGGCAAACTCCGGTAGCCGCGGGGGAACGTGGCTCACCAATGGTAGCGTGCACGCAAAGGGGAACGTAGAGCGGGGGTCCTCCAGGCTGTCCAAGTGCGCGAGCGTCTGCTAACTTTGGTGCCCTATGTAAGACTTAAAGGGACACTGCGAGGAAAAAAAAGTTTCGTTTTAAAGGGCATTAGTGCGACGCAAATTTCCTTAAACAGGTTTTCCACGAAAACAAATTTTGTTTCGCGCAATATTTATGTTATTAGACTCAATTTAGGTGCAGAAGGTGGAGGGCACAGCCTGCTAGGCCCCGCCCCGTGCTTAGCTGCTTACATCTCTCATTGGTTGGAGAGATGATTGGCGCATGAAAAGTTGGTTCTATACGTATTTGTATCTCTGTGCCGTAATAGTATTTTAATCGACTATCTTTTGTATGTTTGAGAAGCAAATAATCGAGATAGAGTCATTATTGTTTCGCAATGTATCGTGAGATTGCTTCTCCCGCCTTGGTTTGAAACATTAAGAAACATGGCTGCCGGCATCTGGGGACTGCTGACCGAAGTGGCTTTGAGTTCACGGATGTGTTTAGAGGAAGATATCACCCGACGTATGCGCCCTGGGAAGCGCTGTGTGGATGCTTGTTCTCGTGGCGGAACTGGCCCGAGTACATCGTCTAACTTGACCTGTGTTGGTTGATCTGGCTCGACTTATTCCTTGGTGCGAGTTGAGGCCGAATAAAAATGTCATTTCCCGCGGCCCCGCTGCTCCGTGAATTGTGCAGTTGTCCTGATTGCGACCCTGCTTTCAATGCCGAAAAGACACCAACACAGGTAAGAATTTGCGAGCCATTTGGTCGGAGGTAATTGGGCGTTTGCATCAAGTTTGTCTGTTCCCGTCATTGGGCCTCGAAAGGCGAGCCCTCAATTCCACGAACGACCTAGGCTCGTCTGGGTAGTTTGCGGCGCTGATCATAGATGGCAACGTGTGTTTTAGTTGGCGTATTTTTTTTTCGCCGCCGCTGATTTTTGCGTAATGAACTTTTCACATTTTATCTGTATCACTAGAGGAATAAAACTTCTAAATAAAAGAAATATGGCACCTTTAGTTTACTTTTTGAAAAAAAGGGGGCACTTAAGGGGTTAAAGCATTTTAAAGGGTTTGGGAGTGCCGCGAAGAGAGCCTAGCATCGAGGCACCCGTGCTGAACCGACCGCCCTCTGCAGGCATCTACGGACACACGAGCGACTACCACGGGCCAACGCAGAGCATCTACGTCTTCGGGGGCGTGGTGTACTCGGTGGACCACACGCTGGTGTCGGACACGCTGCACGTGCTGCACATGCCCAGCCGGCGCTGGTCGCGCCTGCCCCCCGACGAGCGCGCCAACCCTGCCTACACCCGGGTGGGTGTCTGCCCACGGGGGCCTCCCCAGAGTCCCGCCGGAGGCCGTCTAGGGGCGTGCGACCTCTGGGCTCGACCGTCGCCCCACCGCGAAGAGGCGAATCCGCGGAGGGGGGGGGGAGGGTTGTTGAAAATTTCTGAGCGAGCATTCGTGGGATGGAGTCGCGTCGACGGAATTCTTCTTTCTGCGAATGCATTTGTTGCTTTGGCACGCTCGTCGAACGAAAGGAAGGAAAGAAGGAAATACCGCGAACAACCGCAAAAAGAATGCCACGATCAACAGCGGCAGCCTTTGCGCTGTTGGAGGATGTTCTCGGATTTGCTTTTCGTCGAGGACGCGGAGGTTTCGTACGGCACTTGCTCGCTGCCTCTGGTGGCGCGACAGTTGAGGCCCCGCGCCTTTGCCATTCTCTCCGTCTTTCTGTCCCAATGCGCTTTCCATTCCTGCTGCTGGCACGGAGTCTGGCAATCTAACCTGGTCTGGCCATATCTGGAGGAGGGAGAAAGGTCTGTGCACCTCTTTTGTAGATGTGCAGGGAAAACCTTCCAGAACCCCAAGCGGTGGTGGCGGCCGCTTTTGGAGCTGCATCGACGGGGGGGGGGGGGAGCGACGGCGTGTCTTGCCATAGGCGACGTGGTTGTGCAAGGAGGAAAGATGTGGATGGGAAGAGAGTGGTAGCACAGGGGGCGGGGGTGCTTCCGGATTTTGCGAGTTTTCACAAACACTGCCAAATTTTGCGAGAATGAATGATGTTGTTTGTGATTACAAATTGAATGAATCGCACGAGACTCCTACATACGTTAGAAAAGCATTCACTAGGGCAAAAAGAGAAGAAAAGGGAAGGATATATATATGTATATATATATATATATAGAGGAGGCTGCACCTAAATATTGGTCGATGAAAGAAAGAGTGTTTGAACGTCGTCAACTCTCGAGCACGCTGAAGTTTGTTGGGTTTCAAGCGTATTAAGGTTGAGTGTCTTTTTAACGAGTGTTCGTCGTGGCATTTTGAGAGACAACGGCGTGCGGCAAGAGACGGTGATGTAGCGCCATTAGTGCCGTAGATCCGTTGGTTGCTCGGTGCGTGAGCCGGTGGGTGTCCGGGCGGCTGGACTGCGGCGTCTACGGTTCTCCCTGCTGGTTGCCTCCCTCGCGACGGAGTCAGCCTCGGAGGGGTCGACGCCTCGATCGCTCGGGAGGCGGTGCAACCTCTCGGGGCACTCCAACGGAGGTCGTTCTTGCCGCTTTGTCTTCCTCTTTTGGGGAGGGATGGTCGAAAGGAAGCTGTAACAGCTGTAAGAGATAAGAAAGGCACGACTGGACGCTGCTGCCCGTAAGTCTTCCCCAAAAGGTGGGGCACTGGTTGCCTCCTCGGAACGACCAACATCCTGCGATCCGGCCACAGATTGGCCTCGGCCCCTGGCTGGCTCGGGAGATTGGGGAACGTCCGTGACGGGGTGCACTTGAAACTTTAAGACATTGCATTCCCTCCTCGGGGAAATCTTTGTCGTGCAAATACACCGTAAGGTGGTGTATTTGCCTTACAGTGTCGCGCAGCGAGGCACAATGCCAGGCTCCGCGTTTGTTTGGAGCAGAGCTGCCCGATAATGGCCGATTCACGCGACAAACTGGTCCGCGGGCGGATGGATCGCGTGACTTTGTCAGTCTCCCGAGTGAGTCCGCGCAAAGCGGACGAGAAGCACATGCAAGCGGGGGCGGACCAAACCTGTTCACCACCTCGCAGTGCTGAGGAAATGCAACTTTGCACCACGACACCGTCATTCGAGAGAGAAATCGACGTTTGCTACCGCGATAAAGAATCGTACACCGCTGTTAGGTACAGAACAAGACAAAACGCCGCAATAGGCTTTGTGCAAAGTGCCGCTAGCTTTGCTGACTCGAGGCATGGCAGTGACGCGGGCATAATCCGACTGGCTTCGGCGTAGAAGCGACAAAGTTCTGGGCTCGCGGAGGGGCGTTGGGAGATGCCTTCACGCGCTCCGCCCTTGTGCGCAACACACTAAGTACTGCACAAGCAAGCTCTTGTTCGGTGAAAGGCCGATTGGATATGTGAGAAGTATCGTGGCATGCTAGACAAGTTTTGATAGACGCTTCTTGATACAGACTGGAACCCGCGTCACGTTAGCCAGGCAAAGTTTCTGCAGTTTTTTCCACGCGTGAAACCGAGAATTGTGTGACAAAATGAACCTGCAATTGCACAAAACACAATGGTGCACCATTTTTGTTTTAATCATCGGAAAACAAAAAACTAAGAAAACAGTTTGCCATTGCCAGACTATAGTAAAATTTCGTTAGTTTGACCTCGGTTAATTCGACTTTACGTTTAATTCGATCGTGTTCAAAAGTTCCGGCGAGCGCCCATACATTTCTATGGGAGGAAAAGATTGATAGTTCAAACTCGGGAAGACTCGGCATCGGATAATTCGTCCCGAGCGAATGCGTGCGGGCTCACATTGCATGCTACCACGGTAGAAAAACCACCAACGTAGGGAGAAACACGGGCCCTTTCCTGCAATGCCGAACGTGCTCAAATACGCTCCTCTACGCCGTTGAGATGGACCGTAGCGAATGACACGAGCCAGCGCAACTAATCTGGCGTGGAGTAGCGCGGAGAACGTGGCACGTGGTCGGGCACGCACGAACCAGCGCTCGCTCTCAAAACGTCTTTCTGTAGCATCGTGTGCGCTCAGTCTCCCGCACCGGAAAACGCGAGTTTTCCTTTTTTTTTTGTTCTTTTTCTTTGTTGCCGACGGTCTGGCCGCTCGGCACCAAAGTTTGCTCGCAGCTTTCTCAGCGCGCACTCTTAAAGCGCTTCTCTGTAGCATCGTGTGCGGTCCATCTTGCGCGTCGGAAAACGGAAATTCTCTTTTCCTTTCTTCTTTTTTTTTTTTTGTCGCCGAGTTGACTTTGGTTTGGTGCCAAAGTCGGTTCGTAAAACTTACTTTTTTCGTTTTTTCTTTTTTTTTTTTTTATAGTAGTGCGTGATTTTTTGGGGACGTTTAGTTACGCTGCTTTCGGAAGCATGCTTTTGGACACGCGTTTTAAGCGCAGACGGCATCGGACCATCCGTGAGTACTTGGGACAATAAGAGGAAGCTTAATTTTAACCGTCTTTCTCTCCTTTTTTTAGTTCACCCATT
Organism: Ixodes scapularis; assembly: GCF_016920785.2. Lineage (NCBI taxonomy): Eukaryota > Metazoa > Arthropoda > Arachnida > Ixodida > Ixodidae > Ixodes > Ixodes scapularis. The sequence continues at coordinate 253,457 of NW_024609868.1, read as the reverse complement.
CGGATAATTCGACCAAAGTTCAAGGTCCCGTCGAGGTCTAACTAACGAAAGTTTGCTGTACACGCTTTTCAATTGTACGGGACCCTTTTAGGCCCGCTTCAGACTGGGCAACTTTTTCAGGAATTTTGAGGTTGCTGGCGGGTTGTTCCCTGGCTTTCCCCAGATCGACACGAGTTGTTGAGATCGGGTCCTGCTCGAAACGAGCGAGCAACTCGAAAAACTCGGAGACGTTTGAAGCGGCAGCAGCCAATCAGGGACGCCATATTTTCACGTGACACCCCCGTGGGGGTGGTGATGACAGCTAAAGACTTGGTTCTGGTTTGAAATGGATCTTTTTTGGAAATAAACCTTTTCAGAAAGATGAGTTAGTATTCTCAACGCCATTCAAAGATAAAAAAAACATGTTTTTAGCGCGTAGCTGCGCGTCTAAATAGTGCAAGAAAAATCAAAGTGAATGATGATGATGGCAGGTCCTAGCAATTCGGTTGCTGCGTGTGAACGCGGGTGGCCCTTGTTGCTGGTGTTGCGACGTCAAGAGGCTGGGTGAAAGTGCTCCGTCTGAAGCGGGCCTGAGACGAGACCAAAATAGAAAAAGTTCAATGAATGGCAGCGAGGTTCATACTAGCCAAGTATGAGAGACTCTGTGAAAAGTATGCTGGATGATCTTGACCTTTCACTGCTCTCTAACCGGGGGAAAACTGCAAAATTTACGTTCCTTTTTATGCAAAACTTGTTCCCCCGCCAATCTAGAACACTCGGGAAAGGCCACACTGCGCAACTGGTGATGAAAAGGGTGAAGAACGACACAAGTACTCATTCTTTCCCAGAACAATTCTAGACTCAAACAACTTCCCTCAGTGGATTGTGATAGCGTCGATGGTTTCACGAATGATTTGCTCAACCTGTCGACGGAGCCTTAACATCTTTGGAATGCCGAACCGTTGTTTCGATCGTAGCGTCGAGTTGATGCTGATGCCTCGTTGGTTAGATTATTAATATTTTTGATGTACCGCTATTGTGCCAACTATATAGAAGTTTTTTTTAGAATTAAACTTTACGTCAATGTTTTCCTAAGCAGGGTGCATATTACTGTTTCTTGCCTCGCGTCGTTATTGCTGGGCTGTAACTATTAGAGTTTTGCGTCTGGTTGAAAAGTCTCTTTTTTGTCGGATGTTTGTTACCATCACACCTGTAACGACCCGATTCTGGGTCGAGAGTATTTGTAAATAAATAAATAGTCAATCACCCGCTGAAAATCCGGGAATGAAAACGCGCTCGAGTTTATCGATACGCGGACGAGGTGCGGGTCGCAGGAATCGGCCATGTGACGGTCACGTGGTACGCGGATGCAACTTGTGCTTGGGCCCGCCGTGTTCATTGGTCGTAACAAGTGCTCGCTTGCGTTGGAACGTCGCCTTCCGGCAGGAGTGGAGCGAGGCGGACATTGTCTTTCTGGGAGAGGTAAAAAAGGATATGGTGCCAACTTATTTGCTTCCTCACTCGGGGGACTCTATAGTTTCTGTTGCAACAAACCCTCGAAGAAGGGACGAGCATGAAAGACAGAAACGGGGGCATGCCACGTTTGTCAGCTTTTTTAGAGCGCAGCTCCGAGGCACCCATTTCCCGCCCGAATGGCGTCGCCGTCAGCGTAACCGTAACGCATCGGTGTGACGCTTTTTTGTGACGCGTCGGCGTAGCCTTAACGCGTTCGCGTAACACTTTTTCATGATGCATTGGCATCGCCGTTGCTGTCGGCGTAGCCATAACATGTCGGCGTAACGGGCCGGTGTGACGCATCGCTGTAGGCGTAATTATGCAGTGCATTATGGGAAACGTCCTATAACCGCGGTGATGCGCGTGTTGCATTATCAGACGTTTCCCGTAATGCAACACGTAAGAGGGAGGAAGAGGAGGGGGAGGAGGGAGCAGGAGAAGAGGCATCTGTCCCCCCCGTGCCCTTCTCAAGAGCTGCGCTCTAATTAGGCATTACAAGGAGTTGGAAACGGCTTTCATTCTTCTTTTGCTTCTTGCCCGGTTTAAAAGTGGACCATTGTGGTGTGCGTCCATCTCTTGTCTCGGATTTTAGTGTGTGCCACACCAACCAGCTCGACCTTGTTCTAGCTCCGCGACATAATTTCACCTCATCACCCGAATAGTCTCGCCCATGTTGGGGCGAATCGCGGCCACGGTGGCCTTTAGAATTGGTGTTTGGTTTCGTCTCAGGTGTCGTCTCGTTACCTTCACGCCTCGGCCATGACGGACGACTTCCTGCTCGTCCTGGGAGGGCGCAATCGTTCCGGAGAAGCCATCCTGGAGTCATTTGCTTACGACCTGAGCTGCAATCACTGGATTCCACTGGAGGACTCCTGTGAGTTGGACTTGCAACGGCTCAAAAGGGCACCAAACTCCCGAAAATGCTCTTTCGGTAACTACCTGGATGAGATATCTGTGCCACTCGGCGAAAAAACCACATTTTATCGCAGTACGTATCTGTGTTGCGCAGCTCACCTAGGAGTGATTCCAAAACATGCTTCTATTCGGGGTCGACGTCTCAAAATAAAAGTATCTTTCGGAATTGCTCGAAGGACTCGTAAGATGTCTTTTTTTATGGCCTGGCACAAAAGTGCATGCACGGCCGCCGCTCTCGTGTCGGGTGTTGCTATACGCTGTATATGCCTATAAAGAATTCCGAGGACACCTAAGCACTTCTTATGAGTTGAGAATGCGAAAGCATAAATGTCGTTCTTCCGCTCCCTTAGTTCGTCTGCGGTGTACTATGCTCGGCGTGGAGGGGAGCAGCGCCAACTTGCTAGAAACAGTGTCTCAGCTGACATTGGATGAAAGAAAGCACTGCCAAAGTCAGTTCAGCGGGACTCAAACCGTGTCTCAAGATGCTCGCGTGCCCCAGCCTTTGCAGTGCTTTCTTTCACGGAATCTCAGCTGAGACGCAGTTCCAGCAAGCCGGCTCAGAAGCACCCAAAAGCCCCCCGCTCCGGCAATGCCCGAAATGAGAGCAACGGAAGAGCGCGCACTCTCGTGAAGCAGCTGCCAGTGGCTATCTAGGAGCCGTTTCACTCGGCCAATGAAAGAATGGACATTTCTTTAACGTTTCTTGGTCGTTACAGACGCCGCCAGCTCCGCTTCGTGGGATAGTTAATGCTTTCGCGCTAAAGAACGTATTTTGGGCGTCGCTCGAGCGCACTCCCGGAATGGTCGCGCGGCAGTGCTTTGGAGCCCATCGTATCGAGCGGGGGCCGCGAGCGAACGGCAACGTTTTCCAAAATTTTCTCGGGAGTTGATCGTATTGCGAGACCAACGAGCCGGACGAACCTCGCGTATCCGTAGCGTCCCATTTGTTCGCTTGGCTCTCGGCCTCGTGTGCAGCTTCTAGGCTGGCCGTCGAAGAGTCGCAAGTTCCTCCGTCCAGAACACGCGTGGAGGCCGGGCCCCGGGGTCGCTTCGGGGCCAGCAGAGGGTCCCTTTTAGCCTGGACAGGGCCCCTGAGCGGCACGGGGGACATTGCAGACGTGCGGCCGGCCGGGGAGCCGCCCCCTCCCGTGGCGGGGGCGTCGGGCGCCTGGCTGCGGGGCCGGGCCTACCTGGCCGGGGGCGGGCGGCTGCATCGCCTGGGGCTGCCCCGGGACCTGTGCGGCCTCTTCTCGCACTCCCGGCTGGGCTGCCTGCGCAGCGTGGGCTGCTCTTTCTGCTCGGCCCAGGACGGGGCCAACGTGAGCCACTGCTACTCCAGCGCCCGGCCCACGCCCCCCAGGTGACCGAGGGCGCCCCCCCTCCCCCCTCGGGGGCGCTGAGTGCCTCTTTTGCAGCTGCCTGCGGCACCGGGGCACCTTGGAGGTGGCGCCGGGCAAGCTGTGCGGGGCCGCCTGGCTGGCCAACCGCACCTGCGCCCAGTTCTCTTCCTGCGAGGACTGCCTCGCCTCCTGGCCCGGCCACGGGGTGAGCGGCTCCAGGGCCCCTTTCGATGCTCGTCGCCCAACGGGCGAGACTGAGTTTTACCCGCATTTATTTCCCCGGCTTTGAGCGGTCGTGCTTTGGACTGGGCCATGGACGAGTTTCGTGAGGCTGCGGCACATGTTCTCGCCGTGCGCTCCCTCCGTCGCTCATTACATTCACTTACAAGAGAGAAGGAGTGGCGCACTTCCAATGACACGCCGTGAAAAGGAGGGGATCGAGCGGCCGTGGTGCAACGTTCGTGACAATGGATAACCGAGGCACGACGACGACGCTGTTTGCTCGGATCTGCCGACACCCGTGGAGAGGATCCACTCTTTTGAGGCAAGAGTGTGCGGACCGTAGGCGCGATCGAGGGAAGCTGCGATGGCTGCATTACGAGCCGTTGTGTCCAGAACAACAGACTAGCTCTTCAAAGGGTATGTGGACCGTTTGAGCGAATAAAACGGCGCGAGGTCGAAATTCTCGTTCTTTGCCGAGTTGGAATCCCCTCACTAAATGATAATGCATTTCGTCGAGAATCGGTGTGGCGGCAGCGACGATTTCGGCGTAATAGTTTCTTCCGATTCGCTCGAATTTCAAGCTTCGAAAGCTTTAAAATGTCTAAAAGGCTGCCAATTATTTATTTCTTTCTCTCTAGTTCAGCGCGATTCATTTACGCGAAAAATAGACCGTTGGAACTGCTCCTTTTCTTTGTTTGGGGTCATTTGCTTTCTGGCGTCGGGGGCCTTGTAGCGAAAGTGAGAGGACGGCCGAGATGCGGAGAGCTTAGCCCGAATAACGTGGGTCTGGCGGACTACTCCGTCTTTTTTGTAGCGCTTTGTTTTTGACGGAGGCCCCTCGGAGCCCCAGCGGAAGAAACGTCTCTCGGGATCTTTGTAGCCGAGGAGAGCCTTGTTGGCTTCCGATCGGACGCGGCGTCGTGGCTTTCTACCGGGAGAGAGTCGTCGACCGATTGGGATCCTTTTACCTGTTCGCCAATCTTTGGCGAGAACTTCTCGTGCGCTCACCTCGGCGAGAGATGACTCGTTGCCTCCGAAGCTCTTGTCTCGAGTGCCTCCATGTCCACCGGTGAATGTCGGCGGCTTGTGTACGATTCGAAATTTCCCAAGAAAGCACCGAGCGTCTCCTGTAACGAGAAACGGTGGATGATCGCAATTTAAACTCGCTTTCGATGTCGCTCGGCCACGATTGCTGCGCGAGAGTCAAATTATTTTAGTCGCTCTCGCAGTGATGGGAATCCAACCCTCGGTAAGGTTGGTAGGCACCGAGCGTGTGCCGGGCTTAATTGGGCTCGAGAAGTTGCCTTGAGCCCAGGTTCTTGGAGTGTCCCTGATGCGGGACCCTTTGTCGATGGAGTTTTTACTCCCGCATCCAATCCTGCTTGGTGTCCAAAGGTAAGCTTTGCGCATCTTTAAACGAGTGCACCATTTACTCGAAATTTGTTTATGCAGCTAGATTATGATTCGGGGTGGACGGCGAGTGTACGGACAATCGTAGCTCTCCATTTTATAGACGCGGCTCTGACGTCGCGCCTCTGCGGGGGCGCTGTTGTCGCCACGGCACATGCGCAGTAGGTTCCCCTCACGGGAATTCGGTGTCTGCACCTGCGCAGTGGCCACACCTGGTGTGGGCAAACCTGGGCTTGTTTGTAAACAGCGTGTCGGTCTATAGCTTACTGAAATTTATTTATTCACTTTTTAACTACCATAATTAGGGTATGTATTTATCCCGGAAATTTCCGAGAGTCTGTGTTTTGAGACTGTTCTATTTTTAAGGATTCTCGTAACTAGCCCGTTCTTCGAGATACCGTATAATCGCGTGTAAGGGCCGCACCCAGGTAAGGGTCACACCCCTGTATTTAGAACAAAGTATTGAAAAAAAAATTTTTTTAAGAAATTTTTTGCGTATGCGCCGACCCCCTTGTCTGTAATGTTACGCTTCTACGAATATATTTTTCTAGGTGGCACTAGCCACCGCCCGAGCACGCGTCCATATCCCCGATACTTGCTCTCCACTCATCCGTATCACCGCATGGCAAACTGCACAAAATGGCTGTCGACCTGGGTCGAGGTCGGCCGCACTGTCGGGATGCATTTATGTTGCGGCAAGGCATTGAGAAAAGATAAAGGATATGTCGGTGTCAGGTTCAGTGGCAAGCGCGTGGAATGGCAATTCAGCGGGCTCGGCTTGCGCGTGCACTCAGGTTTCCGAACGCTGCTGTACGCTCTGGGGAGGTTTCCTTTTGTTCTTCGATTTGTGTCAAAGCATCGTCATTTGTCTGCCTTTTCGCGCAATCTGCGAGCTATGGGCAAGTACCACTTCAACAGTCATACAAGATTCAAGTGGAAAGTTGCCGCGCATGCTATCAAGTACGGAAAAAAAAAAATATAGGCGTAGTGCGCAATATGTCAAGTTGTAAACTAATTATATTGGACTGATGACTGAGTTCGGATTCCGGAGTTAAGGCGTTTCTGACCAGCGCAGCCGAGCGCGCTCACGTACGTTCATTTCCGAATGTGGATACAGATATATTTTTTTATTTTATCCACGTATGGGCCGCACCTCAAAAATTTACCCTCAAATCGGGAAAAAATAGTGCGGCCCTTACACGAGTTTCTACGGCGACTAGCCCATGCTTGGAAGATCGGCGCGCAAGTTTTTTTGGTTGTGACGGAGGTTGTTGCGTTGCCACGCCAACAGGCTGGAGCTGAGAGCAGTTCCTCTCGGCTGGTGAAGAACCGTCATTGGCCCCGCCGTTCTAAAGGTGTTCTATGGAACGACCTTTGTCACACCAAGAAGGGCTTTTGCGCCGATTCCTTCGTGCGCAATCAGTTGGATAGAGCGGCAGATTCGGAGACCCAGTCACCACAGACACGCTCCAGAGGCCCCGACGCATGCAGCGTCGCCTTCGCGAGTCTTCGCACCCGTCGGGCATTTGGGCGGGGAATGGCGGCATTTCTTTGTGGCGAACGAGGGAGGGGCCCCGCCAGTCTGCATGCGAGCCCGGGAGAGGGTGGCAGCCCCCCGCCTGGCGCAGGCCACCCCGGCGTGCCGCTGGTGCACGGGGTGCCGCAAGGGTCGCTGCATCCGGGTGGACGAGGGCTCGTGCGAGCGGCCCACGGACTGCGACGGACCCCGCCACCCGCTGGTGTCGGACCCCGCCCTGTGCCCCCTGCGCTCCTGCCTGGCCTCCGAGTGCGAGAAGTGCCGAGACCTGGGCTCCTGCATGTGGACCCGCCAGGTGGTGCGCTCCAGTGAGTCCCGCCTTCCAAGGACGCCCTCCTGGCCAGACAGCTTTGCAATGCCCCGAGCTTTGTACTGCGATTCCCCCTCTATCGTGTCTGCAAACAAGCGTCGACATACAACTCGAGCCAGTACGGCTTTGCTGGTCTTCCATCTTCACCAGTGTTTCTCTAGGTGTCGTCTTGCACCAACGTTGCGCTCGTCGTAAGACGCCGCCGACGCATCGGGGATGCACGTGCGGCCGTGCAAATGCACGCTACTCATCTTGTTGTAAGAAGAGCGGAGCTCTCGAGCTTCAGGCGGTATTGCTGTGTGGCGGTTCTGCTCTTGGCGGTGTTGACTTCCAAGAGCAACAAAATGGGGCCAGCCTTCAACTCTCCGTCTTAATTTTTACTCTCTCGTTTTAGTGGTGGTGCGACGACACCCTGCCGCTCCCCTCGCATTATACTATCTCGGATTCTAGGTGCCCGAAAGAATTATGCTTTTACGGGTACACTCGATGCGCGGAAGGTGCATGTTCCCTTTGAGTCGTACGTTTATTGGCCATAAATGGGCGGACCTTAGTGATCATTTTACCCAGTCTCTAAAGAGTAGGGGGAATCCTCAGAGTTGAAAAGGGGACACTCAGGGGGGGACCAAGTCGGAAAGGAGATTAGACCGAGGCACTTAAGGGGGAACTGCCAAGAAAAAAGTGTTCTTTTAGACAGCCTAATTGGGACAAGCGTGTCACAAAACAATTTTTCCACGAAATCTTTCTTTTTTTTTTTTACGGCAATATTTATTGCGCGAGACTGATTTTGGTTTGTAGCTCTTTCGTCCCTTCTGAATCGCTCGCCGAAAAGTTGGTATTATATACGTCACCGTGACGTGCGGTAGCAACTCTTCTCATTGTTTAAGAGATTGATTGACAACTCAGATCCTGGTTGTTAATCCTTTGTGATACGTTGTAATTTCCTTTTGAGTGGCATATTTTCGCGTTTAACCCTTTCACTGCCAAATTGTTTTTCAAAAAATAATGCGAATCTCCCAATTTGTTTTCTTCCTGTATTGTTTAGAAACATTATTTTAATAGAAGGAACTATGAGCAATTTTTAATATTGAAACTTTGTTAATAAACGCCGTTATTTTTTGTATTTATACGTAATGACTACTTCCAATGGCAATTTTTCTGTTCTTCTCAAACAGAAAACAGTCCGTGTTATTTTTGGAACATTTATTACGGAGATGAAACATTCGTACTTTGCAAAGAAAAGAAACTGGCAAAATGTTATTTTTCTCTCGACATCCTGCGCCCAACTGAGGACCGACTTGGAGAATCTAGAGGTTGGTCCTCGTACGGTGGATCTCGAAGTATGGGATTACGCAGACCACCACGTTGCAGTCTTTGCACCAATTTCCTTCCGGATCTTGGTCCCTCTGGTGGACGAGGCCTTGCAGTCGGGAGCTGCTTGTTCTCTGTCGGAGGAATGAAGCTTACAAAATGGCGAGCTGTAAGCCGCGTGGCTTCATTGTCAGACTTCCAACTTTCTTGCACTGGCTTTCATCGTGATTTGCTGCAATCACCTTCTCTACGAGGTCCAGTCGGTAGCCCAGTTGACTGAGTGCGCCTCCTTGTTTCTTGTACAGAACGAAAGAGTCGTAGACACACATGTCGAAAAGGTGCCTGAAGATCTTCTTGTAATAGACCTTCTGCCCATCTCTCACAGCCGGGTAGTACGAGAGGTTCTGGTGGCTCTTGTCGACTCTTCCCACGGTGTTGTTGTAGTCGTAAACTGCAGCAGGCTTCACGACTTTCTCGTTCCGGGCGTTGACGCCTTCGACGACTGTGGACTGTGCTCAGCAAGGTGACGAGTTTCACTGCAGGGTCATGCACTTTCCTCGCTGAAACACTTCTCCTTTCTTGAGGTCTCTGAAGGGGGGCATGTCCTTTCTTGTTGGCCGAACCGTGCCATATACATCGGTCTTTTGCTACAGGAGCTTGTCTACAGGCTCCGGAGAGGTGGAGCAATTGTCGACAGTGACGCCCTTTGCAAAGCTTCCATCAGGCTCAGGACGACCCTCGTGTCCGTGGCGTAGCAGTCCCCTTGCCGGTGGAAACGATGAGGTTAGACATGTGCCCGCTCTCAGACTCGCAAAGGAGAAGGAACTTGACACCAAAGCGTGAGCGCTTCAGGGGCAGGTACTGCTTCCAGGACAGCCTTCCTTTGTACAGCATCGAGCGTTCGTCCACTGCTACACTGCTCTTAGGGACGTAGAGGGTCCGTTCCTTGAGGAGACACAGCAGCGGCCACAGCTTGTGGAGCTTGGGTTGGGTGTGCCGTGATTCATCGATCTCATCTTCGTTGTTGGCAAAATGTAGAAACTTCATTATCGGGTGAAATCTGTTCTTGCTCACGAGTTCACCAAAGATGGGGGTTTGGAGAATCCTCCTGGTCGACCAGTACATGGCGAGTTCAGGCTTGTCTACAATGCCTCGCAGCAGTATCAATGCGAGGAGCTCCTCCGCAGTCAACAGCTTTCACAGTGCAGCGCGAGAGCCATCAGTTGTCCGATGTTTTGCGAGAAACTGTGAGGCGTACCTGTTTGTTTCTTGCACCATCAGGGCGAGGACCTCGTTGTCAAAAAATAGCTCGAAACACTCAAGAGGGTTACGCTCATCTTGAACTGTAGCCGTCGTACTCGGAGACGCCAGAAAGGCAAATCGAGGGGGTGGAGGCTTCTCATTATCAAGCTTTGTCCACTTCCGAGATGCCTGTAAATCTTCGTCGTCACTCGTGTCGCACTCGTCCAAGCTCAGTTCGAGATCCGATGAATAATCGCTGGCACTGTCCAGAAGCAGTTCCTCATCTTCTTCATCTGAACTGCTTTCAATCTGGGCAAAAACGCGTTTTTGCCGTGGCACATGCGCGTCTCCGCTGCCGCAAGCGCTTGAGGACACCACCATTTTTAAAACCCAGGTAGCCAGACGATTGCTCCAGCTTCTGCAAAATTGGAGGAGCGCGAAAAAAGTTTGGTTCGCCTAGCGTCATCTGGAGATTGCCGGTGACGCGGGGTTTTGTCGTGGGGTTTTGGTTTTGATAGCGCGGTTTGTTACTTTCGTTTTCTAGGGGTGTTCTCTTTGCTTTCTCAGCGTGCTTTTTCTTTTTGCTGGCGCGTGCAAATGTCGACTTTTCGGAGATGTCAGTTTCTGTAAAGCGGTGTCATCGCTCTGTAATGTGCTGCCGGATGAGTGGTCGCGACCGCGAGTCTTCCAGCAGCCATGTCGCCTCAAAAGATGACAAGCTGAATGCTATTTAGTTGGAGGCAATCGAGCGTTTGCATAGCGACCAATGTGTCCAGGTATGTTCTTGTCCTTTCGCTCGGGAGGGCTTTGAGATTTGCGCCGGGTGCACCTAACGTTCGCGACTGAGACGCAGGGTGGTCCGAACGCTTTTCCTACCGAGCGCGCCGATGGCTCGGGCGGTGCGCCGTCTTTGTTGCTGGCAGCCGTCCTCCCCGGCGTATCTTTGTATGGCCCTAGACCCAGTTGCTCGCAGCGGCCAAGAACCTGACGCCCTAATGCAGGGTCCATTTTACGTGCAGTTTGCTTAGACCACAGAAGTTGCAAAAGGCTGTGGTACGCACACAAGACGCATCGTGAGTCAAGACGCTGCATGTGTCGTTCAACTCCGCAGCCAAGTCAATCCAAGAGCAAATCCGAGAGCGAGGGGCGGGGCGTACTTCTCCTTTGCGCGGGGTTGAAAGAGCGGGAGTTTCAAATCTGGAGAGGTTCTAACTCCGACCAAATTACGTTCTGTAACGTAAAAATATTGCTAAAATTTTTTTTTTGTTTCGAGGAAGATTTGTTTTGTGCCATGCTTGTCCCAATTAGGCTGTTTAAAAAACGTTTTTTTCTTTGCAGTTACCCTTTAAGACTGCATACGTGTAGGAATGCGAAAGCATTGAGGCCTGTTTGCAACTGCAGCGGAGCACTACAAGCATAGCGTTGACCTTGCGCTAAGTGCGTGCTGGCGGGAGCATTCACCAGCTTTGTATCGCACCTTCGAAGCTGGAAGCAGCGCGCCACGTCTTCCTTTGTTGCTCCGATGGCAACATCACGCTCCCCCCCTGTGCAGGCTCCCCGCCGGCTTCTGCGACGAAGCATCTGCGTTTCTTTCCTTCGTGTTTTATCTCTGAGGCCCGTCCGCTTTGACCAATCTGGCGGCGCGTGCTCGATGACATATTTTTCTGTCTTCGGGTACAATGCCACTGCCTTTTCACGTAATAGGACGAGTAGGACCTAAAAGTTCCGCTGCTCTACAGTTTAATCTAAAAATGCCTCTTTTTCCCGAGGGAAGAAATGTTGTCCAGCAAGCGTGCCAAATGCGGAAGAAAAATAGTATATTTTTGTTTTTACGCTAACAAAATATACTGACTGGTGTTACCCCACGAAGGATTTTAAATTGTGCTCAGTGGGAGGTCATGTTTTCATAGTATTGTTTTTCTTTTTTAAAAATAAAAGTGTGCCTTAACGAGTAAACATTCTTTCGGTTTTCTTGCCCTTTGTACCGATTTTGCCGCTCTCCAGATTCCCAGGAAAATGAGACTGGACGCTTCCTTGAGACAAAATGAGGGCAGGAACGAAGCTCTAAAACGGGTCCGTCCCGGCCAACGTCTGGCGACTCCACGTAAAAGAAAAGATAGTCTCGATCAATGAACCGTACCAAGAGAATGGGAGAAATGTTACGAAGCCACCGAAAGGCAAAACCTTTGGCGGCACCGGCGTTTGAACTCTGAGTCTCCCGATTCCTTGTCAGGTGTGTCAACCGTGCACTGCACTACCACAACACTGCCTCGTCTTTTGGCATCTCCTACCTGTCTTATGAATGCTCCGAAGTTACACGTGTTCACCTTGCGCTCTGGTTAGCGTGCCTGACCGGTAGTCGGGAAACCCCGGGTCGGAATTGCGCCAAAGTTTTGTCTTTCACTGGTTTCGTAGCATTTGTCCCATTTGGTCTGCACGTTTCACTTATCTACGTCTTTCCATTGGGTACTGCTGATACGCAGTTTTTTTCTCTAATTTTCGATAGTATATGAGAAGTCCGTAATACGTACGGCTGGTTCGTTTGGAGTCAGACAGTGGGGTCCATTCGTACGTATTACTTCAAATGTTTGTATGTAGCCGCATGTACCGCACGAAAGATGACACTTTGTGCCTTAAACGCATTTAGTTTCCAAGAAATAGAACCCGAAAGGGGCGGGGAGGGACGGCAGGATTTCGATGATGGTCGATTTGTGCTTTATTTCAAACTATTAGCGACAGATCCCGAATTAGGGCGTTAATGGACAAATAATCTAGTAAGACTCGTTTTTATTATTTATATCCTACAATTTTTAAAAATTCCCCAATTTGCTTCCGCAAACGATAGTCTCTTTCCGAAATTCACTCTGGCCACTTTGATCCCTATCGTTGTCTGAGGAATGGCACATGTCGTAATAATAATGCCCTCATGATTATTGATGACGGAAGAAGGAAATAAATAGGAGAGCGGCGTAAGCATTGATTTCTCCCTCCGGTCCAGTGAATCTTTCGGTGGTACATATTCGGCTGTAAAGTCCTTCGACGTTGAAATGTTTATCGCGGTGTTAATGTGGGTCGGTGCTTCGTCCTTACCGGTCGTGTAATTGTCAGCATCGAAACTGAAAGATCTAGATGGAATCGTAAGATAAAGACGCGCATTCTTGACTGCTGTTGACTAGCGAAAGTGGCTGTGCCCGGCAAAATGCTGCAGACTGCAGCTGAATTACCGCCATTAGTAGGGTAAAAGGAAAACTGGTATTTGAGCCTCCAGATACGCTGAATTTCGAAAAGGGTCCATCGTGCTTCCAGATTTTGTTTTGAGTATTGAGAGTACTGGTTAGGGAAGGGCGAGGAAGAGAGCGGGGGCAGAAGGGGCTTCCCTCGCAGGCGAGCTGGGCCACATCCTGAACGTGCGGCCCATCTTCGACTGGACGTGCGTGGGGCGCACCCTGAAGGACGCCTCCAGCTTCCCCGTGGAGTCGAACCCGCCCCGGCCGTGTCCCAAGCGCTGCGGGCAGCACCGCTCTTGCGCCGACTGCCTGGCCAGCGCCGGAGGGGAGGGCGGCTGGCAGGAGTGCCGCTGGAGCGAGGCCCTGGCACAGGTGGGCCCCTGGCTCTCCCTCTTCGCTTCCAAGGCAATTCGCCCGAGAGAGGGAATTTGCTTTTGCGCGCACGCCGTCCTCTTCGGATTGGTGACGGCCGGGAAGCAGAAACTAAGACTCCCGGCTCCGGTTCTTCCGTTAGAACGTCGGTGGCCAGGTTCTACGCACGGGGAACGTGGCCCCGTCGTCGCCAATGAGACGAGGACAGCGGGGCATACCTCGACCCATGGGCCGTTGAGCACGGCTGTCTCGCTCCGTCGCTGATTTTAGCGCCTGGATTCCTATAAAAAGCCGTAAAAGGAAATGCTTTGCCCAGCGTGCTTGGCTGCATCCCGTTTCAGCGTGTGCCCTCTGGCGGTGGAATCGGCTCTCGCGTTGCGATGGCTTAAAATTGGGAAAAGCGCGATGTGGACAATCTATACTGATGGGAGAACGTGTGTTCTTACGGAAGGTTGAGTTGTTTTTTTGAAGTTAGTAGGACGAGCATGCGGTGGCGAATACAGTGATGTGATTGCTGCGCCAATTGCGCCAAACTGCGCCAAGGGGCTAACCCAGCTACATCCTGCTACATTTTACCAAAATATGGCTAATCTGCGCCAAGCCTGCGCCAAAGGACCAATTTTGGTCGCCTTTCAAAAACGAAACTAAACTGAGAACCGTAATTGAGCATGCATGAGCTTGGTGGCACAAAAACCGCCGCCGGACAGAAAGTACCCTGCATCAATCGTCTGTTCGGTCTTGCATGATTTTTCCCATCGTCTCGCGTTTCGCGCTCTCGTCGTCTCGGGAATCTCGTCTCGCGTCTTTTTTAGTTTTTTTCTTTTTTTAAATTTTCTTAGCAATAAACGCGGGCGTGTGCGGATGCTCCGATGTTAGTGTGCCGAGTGCCAGACATGCCGCGCGGCGAGAGTTCCTTGCGCGGCGAGAGTTGCTTTGAGAGCTGAAGCGCTCGCGCGACCACAGTCGCCGTGGTTGCGCGACGTCGTGTGTTGCCGTCCCCACGTCGCTGCAGATATGGCGCTTTCTAAGCTGCAACGCATCGACATTCCTGCTCTTGTTTAAATCATACGCTGCTATAAAAATCCCTCTTTAACTCAATGACTGCTTGGCGAAGTTTTGATTACCTACACTCTAAAAAGAGGGCATCACCTTACACCCTTTTGTCCCATATCATACACCCCAAAACTTCATCTCGACGTACAGCACCCTACAGTCGAACAGACGGCCCCAAATTTTACGAGGGGCTTGACAACGGTGCGATATAACTTATTAAATTGCTAAAGTATTTATCAAAGAGCAAAGAAAGAAAACACTGAGCTTTTGCAGTACGGCCAAGAAAACTCCGATAGCCTTTTTTGTAGTCAATAATACGTACATCAGTTATCTTAATAAGTTGTACCACACAGCTATCAAGCCCCTCGTAAACTTTGGGGCCGCCTGTTCGATTATGGGGCGCTGTATGTCGAATTGAAGTTTGGGGGTGTATTATATGGGACACGGGGTGTAATAATACACCTTTTTTTCAAAGAGTGTAGGTTTCTCGATGAGCTTTCTTTCGAGAGGGACCCCGGTACGTGAAAAATCTGCCGCGAAAAAAGTTGATGACGAGAAGTGAGCTAAAGCAAAGAAGGCAATGTCTGCACGCTGAACCCGCACACTGCACTCGTTTGTCTCGAGTTCAGTCGTTGCACAAAGCGGTCCAAGAACTTTTTGACACTGATTCGCAATGTCTTGCATCGATACGCTCAGGTTCTTTCTGTGTGTTTAGCCTGTACCTCGCCTGCCGGCCTGGCAAGCACGCGCCGCTGGACTGTTTATTGTCGTATGCTGGACAGTTACATTTTGCATACTATTTCGGGAACCAGTTGGCGACGGAGCGGAGTGGCATGGTTTCGGTCCAACAGTCTCCGCTCGCGCGACGAAGCACGTGTAACTGCAAGCCTGCCGAAGTTGCCTTCACGTGCATGTGAACATGATTGCACGAGAGGCACCAGCCGGCACGCTTGCAATCCATTGTTTTACATTTGCTTACTTTTTATAAAAATCTGCCACGTCGGGAAGCAGTAAAACAATAGCAAGTGTTTTTTTTTTTGTTTTTTCGGAATTGTTTGGCAACGCCTACAGCACTGTATACTTGTGGGATGTCTCAGCAGCAAAAACACAAGCAGCGAGTTCCGCCCCAACACGTCACATTACAACACAACACATAGTGCCCTTCGTTTGCCCAGCACTTAAAACAAATATTTATTTTTCTAAGAATATATGCTCCAAAAGCCACTTTTTTAGCTCCGAAACACTGTTTTGGCTGCTCCAAAGGCCACATTAGCTGCTCCAAAACGCTGTTTTGGCTGCTCCGAAAGGTGCTCCAAAATGGCTTAGGCCAATCACATCACTGCGAATATATGGTGCTTGCTTTTGTAAAACTGCTACAGAAGCACATTCTGGCAGATTGGATGCATAGCTTACCAGGGAACGACATCTATAGATTTTTTTATCTACGTTCGATGTTACGCTTGTGAGGAGCAGGCGGTGGTGGCCCGCAGCAGGCGTCCGGTTCGACGATTGCGTTAATGCGGTGTTTTCACATTTTTAATCGTTTCGCCTCTATTGCCCTTCCGAGTTTCATGTCGCGGTAAATTTTGCGAGATGTACCGGGTGAAACAAGGAGACGGTAGGCTCTTTATATCGACCGGAAAATTCGGTTTCTTAACCTATCGCGCTACGACTTTGTGCAGCGTCGCCCACAGATGGTGCATTTTTTTTGTAAAATTTGCAAAGAGCGAACTTACCTGAGGAAAAAGTAAAGAAAGAAAAAGGCTTAGCTCCTATGGAAACGCAGCGACGGCACCGGTCTGCAATCAACACGGCGCCGTTTTGCACGGTAGACAAGAGATGGCGCAACGAACGCCGCCAACGAATGAGCATACGGCGCCGAGAGCCAGCGTTTTTAGCAGACGATCTTTTCGAATCAAAAGCGGCGCGCGTTCCGCAAACGGCGACAGTTGCAGAAACAAAAACAGGCGTGGTAACAACAAGCAACTGCAGTTCCTTGTCTGCTAAAAATGCCGGTTCTCGGCGTCGTCTGCTCGTTCGTTGGCGGCAGTTGGCGTCGCGACCGCTTGCGCCATCTCTTGTCTACCGTGCGAAACGGCGTCGTGTTGATTGCAGACCGGTGGCGTCGCTGCGTTTCCATAGGAGCTAAGCCTTTTTCTTTCTTTACTTTTCCCTCAGGTAAGTTCGCTCTTTGCAAATTTTACGAAAAAAATGCACCATCTGTGGGCGACGCTGCATAAAGTCGTAGCGCGATAGGTTAAGAAACCGAATTTTCCGGTCGATTTAAAGAGCCTACCGTCTCCTTGTTTCACCCGGTATTTATCGGAGCGAGTGGCGTGTCACGCGGAGGAACTAAATGGGGCAATCGTCGAACGGGGGTGGGGCAAACGGAAGCTCCTTCCCGCCGCTTCCATCTCGTCGGCGGCTGCCGTTAAATCTAGACTCGTTGCTCGTGCTGGGTGAAGAGATAAATGGCGAAAAATATTGGGTATGCAATGTTTGGGGACGCAACCGCAAAATTTTATTTAAAGTGAGCAATAAATGCGGGGCCACCCGTCCCGAGCGACACGACGTGGAAACCGGTACCAAGGGCCGCAGATGTGGCGGGTTTGCGTTTCCCGGCGCGGTAAACATGCCGGGGGGCACTTTAACGCAAATTGTGGGCCGAAGCGGTTCCCGTCGGACATTGCGCGACGTCCAACCGGAATATTTAACGCCGCGGGCACGTGGCAACGGGATGGCCAATCTTTGGGCGAAAGGTGCGGGTACGGGATTTTCCGGCATTCTTGGGAGGTAAACGGCCCCCCCCGGTGTCGCAGTGCCTGACGCCGAGCTTCGTGGGGCTGCGGTGCGAGGGCGGGGCCTGCGGGGCGGTGCTGCGGGGGGGCCCCGAGGCGTGCGGGCGTCCCTGCCACGCCCGTCCCCAGGCGGCCCTGTGCCTGGAGGACCCCCGGTGCGGCTGGTGCGGCCTGCTGGGCCCCGGGGCCAACGGGGAGGGCCTCTGCATGCGTGGAGGCATGGGGGCCCCCACGGGGGGCGCCTGCAGCCCCGGATCCGTCTTCCTCCAGGGGCGGCCCCTGCCCGGTGCGTCTCCTGCCGTCCAGGCTCCACCCTTTTTCCCACGCGCCCAGATGCGCGCCTCTAAGGAAACGGGCCGTCGACTCTCGCGAGACTTTTTATTAGGTGGCCCGCGTCGTAAAGAGGCACTCGGAAAAGCAAAAGTTTTAGCGTCTCGTCTATGTCGGGAGACGCAATGGGGGTGGAGAGCGACTTTGATATTTCGTTGACCCGAAATAGACGCGCGTTTTAGAGCCACTCTTAATAATGCGAAACTTGCAAAAAAAACTTTTTTTAAGTGCCCGTATCGCACCCCTAGATAGCAAAATCAGCTTTGTTCGAAAGAAATTTCAAGTTTTTTACCGTAATATTTAAGCCGCGAAGCTTTTTTTGAGTGAAGACCAATTCCGAAAGGTTTCTTTATTTTTTTCACGTCGTCCCAAAATAGAAGCATGGAATGAAAGCACATTGCGATACTCAAAATGAGTCTCGAGGCCTAATATTGTGTGGAGAAGTTTTTCTCGAGGGGTTTCTCGCAGCGCGGATGTTCGGGAAAAAAACATCTTTTTTGGAGTGACAACTGCCCGTCCCACTGGGACGGAATCTAGCGAGGGGAGGCTGCGAGGGGCCGATGAATGCGGCTCTGCGGACGGCTCTGGCCGCTCCCGGTCGGGTCCCTGGGCACCGTTAGGGCGGGAAGGGGTCCAAGCGGCCAGCCAGGGGTTCCTGTCTGAGAGTGGAGATCGGACAATGGACCCTTTTTAGCATAACTGGTGCCACTTGGCAGAAAAATGGCTTTGAGGATTTTCAGTAGGAAACCATATGCGTCGGGCATAGTGGATTTTGAGCTTGAAGCGATTATCAGTTTTGGCCGAATGAAATGTTCCGTAGTTCCTTCGGGGGCCTTTTTGCTGCTGCACCGTGCTTAAATGAAAGCCCCGCTAAGCTTCCCAAGGTTGTTCCCAAGTTTTCATTCCGCCTAATCTGCCTATACTTGTCTTGAAAAGCTCAAATCCCGCATTGGGATGGCGACTAAATGACAGATTTGACATGGAATGAAACCCGTAGAGAGGCTCAGTGACACCTAATGGAGAGATTTTATAAATCTACTCTAGATATACAGATATCCTATGTACAAAGACAATCTTTAGCGAATAAAGGGACCATGAAATGACCACTTTTTTCAAATAACTTTTACATTGAACCTTCAATGTTCACTGATATCCGGACAGGCATCCGTTTTCCTTTCGGTTTATTAACTTCTACACTAAAATTACTCAAATATAGAGTCCAACTCACCAAAAAAAAAACCACGTTGTAATTTTGACGGTCGTGACGTGCTCTGAGTCCTCTCGGCAGTAGGAGAATGGGAGCAGCAAGTTGACGGTGTGCCGGTAGATTTTACCACGGGGTTTTGCTGCACTGATGGTGCCGATGCCACTGACATATTTTCTGAATCGGCGCCTCTCATCAGCACGATAGCCATGGACACATCGCAGCTGAGCGAAATTCAATTAGATATCTTGCGCTACAGCGACAGCATGGGACTGGTACCATAAGGTGCCATAATGTGGTACAAAGCGCAGCGGGTCGTCGGCACGACCGCCGCTTCTCCGCCGCCGTCAGCCGTTTCCGCGGTATCTCTACAAAGAAGGGAACGCGCTGTCACTCACTGGCATAGCAGGAAATGCGCAGAGTTTTCTGTCGGCTCAAGCTTTATTAACTTTCATTTTGTAAGGACAGGCTCGCAGGACAGAGTGGACGAAAAAAGAAAAAGGTGCAGTACGGCCGTCTGCGACGATCGCGACTTTAAAACACGACTTTACCGATAGTACAAATCTCGCCACACGCCTTTTTTACGATTGCAAAAAGACTGTGTAATCCTAGCGGAGATATAGCAACGTAGAAATATGATTTCGTGATCACATAGACGTTGCACGAGTTCACGAATGCTAACACTAATCACTTTTCTCGGGTGATGAAAACGTGTCAAATTCGCATCCTTCGTGCACGCCTTTAAACAGAGTATGCACCAGTAATATGTCTAACACGTGTGGAATGCACAAAATAAGACATCCGGGCGATGTTCGAGGAGACAAATGCTAAGAAAGCACCAGTGTAGTCGAAGTAAACAAAGACGACGGCACGAGCATTTCTGCTGTCTCGAGAGTGCCGCCACAACATCACCGCACGAGTAGATAGATCTTTCCTTCTAGGACTTCTAGGGCTGGGTTATCATAGCGACGAGAATTCAGTCGAGGATAGCGCTCAATGCCGAACGATGAGCTTCCGCCACGCCGACCACGTCAACAATCACCACCGACGCCATGCTTTTCAGCAGAGAGCAGGAAACAGCGCAGGCGCAGTCTTGTATTTCTCTTGCTTTTACCACACGATAGGTGGCGCGTAGCTCCGAGCATTATAAAATTCTGCGATTTCCGTCACATTGCTAATTATTCGACGAAATGTGAATCCGAATATTCTTTAACAAAACTTTTAAGAAACATTCACCGGCTATTTATTGTTTCTGATCGCGGTGCTGGTGAGTTTGGCTCTGATCCAACGGGCGATGAGGATTTGACCGACGTGTATTGGCACTGTGGATGCATCCCAGGGAAGAGGCGGAGAGCTTCGAAGGAAAGCAGGCGTAAAAGTCCGTTTTTCTTTTCAAAGTTCTATAGTAGTGAAAACAATTTTTTGTCTCTATTTTTGTGTTTTGGTTTTCTTTTCACGCCTTTTACGACGTGCTGTGGATGATTTCAGAATCTTTTCTTGGTCCCTTTAATGTTGGTTGTCAGGGCGTCGCCTAATCTACCCTCTTGCACAATTGGATTTAGGAACTTTTACTGCAATGTACATATCAACATCCGCAAATTTTTTTGTTTCTTTTCAAGAATATCAGGCAGGTGCACCCAGCATTAGTTTTGAATGCATGCTTTTTTCCTAAGCACGTGGCTGCAATATTGTCACGAATGACAATTGATGAGGTGGTAAATAATGAAAGGAACTAAATGTTTAATGTAGTGAACTTGCATCAAAACAAAAGCAAAAGAGAAAATTCACAGGGTCTCTTATGTTCTGCCTAAGACTCGAAGGCGAAAGCCCAAGCGCCGATGTAAACATGATGGCAAACCTCCGAAGACAGCGCGCTCTCTGATGACGCACTTTTGGCTCCGTTTCATTGGTCCAGGTAATAGCGAACCTCCGAAGACAATGCGCCTTCTGACGACATAGCTTTGGCATATTTTAGGACCTTTTGTGTTGCCAACATTTACTCAGAGTCGACGATGAGAGGGTTTTGCCTCGATAACGGAAGGTAACGAGACAGCATTCCAGGCATCAAATGTCGGCACGAACGCAGAGTTGAGCGCTGGCAAAAGACTGACTCCGTATGGTGTGATGCTAATTCTTTTGAGCCTTCGCTGGGAGCCTCGAGCATTCTACCTCGTTGGTTCTGGAACTAGACATTTTGAGCATGAACAGGCTACCTGGTTTTTCAACATCCTAGAATCTTCTACTTGCATAAAGACAACACAAATGGTGGGGGGATTCAAACCCCTGCCACTTGCGTGAGAGCCAAGCACGCTGCCCACTTGGCTGGCTGCGCACGCGGCATTACTCCCCCCTTTTAAAAGCGCGTCGCCCCGATGCACCAAAACAAAAGAATGGTAAGCGTCCTCTGGAACACGAAAAGTCCACAGTCCTATCGAGCACAAAATGGCTCGATTGAGTCGAACGAAAGGAATCACCTCGGGTTGCGTCGTAACGATGCCCGCGTTCGGTCAGGCACCACTTGGTAGTTGAGCTGCCCCAGGTGTCCGAGTGCCTTGTGAGGTCCGAAGTACCCTTGCAACAGTTTCTCGCCGAGGCCACGAGGCGGTGTGTACGCCCACACCCTGCCTCCGGGCTGGAAGCAAACGTCCCGAGGACAAAAGTTGTAGCGGCCAGCATCGACCTGTTGCTGGTCTTGAACCCAGAGTCGGGCGAGCTGGGGGACTTGTGCCCATTTGGTGACCGTCGGGGCGTCGTCGTGGGGCAGCATTGCGTCGAGCATAGTCGCCACTTTTCGGCCATGCACCAGCTGGAAGGGCGTCTCTCCAGTGGCCTTTCGCACCGCCGTTCTGTAGGCAAATGTGACGTGGGGCAGCACCTCTTCCCACGTCTTGTGCTCCACGTCGACGTATGTACGCGGAAACCACGTCGGCGATGGTCTCGTTTAGCCGTTCCATCAGCCCGTTTGTCTGCCGACGGTATGCCTTCGTTTGACGATGACCGGTGTGATTGAGCCGGAGGATCTCTCGAGTTTGCTGTGCCGAAAACGACGGCCCTCGGTCTTTAATCGGAACTATTTCGAGGGCACTGTGCCCGAAGACGATGCATTTAACGGAGAACTTGGCCACTTCCACCGCAGTTCCCGATGGAAGGGCTTTGGTCTCGGCATACTCTGTGAGGTAATCTGTCGCGACGACGGTGGGAGCGGTCCGAGCGAGTCCATTGGGTCTGCCGCAACGGCGCAGTCGGGGTAGTGGTCGGCTGCAGGAGTCCTGCCGGCTTCGTTGGTAGTTTCTTGCGTCGTTGGCATTTGTGGCACGACCTCGTGTAATGATGGACGGCCTTTGGGAGCTTGGGCCAGTAGTACTTTTCGCAAATTGATTCGGGCCAGTGTCCTACCGTAGCCGAAGTGTCCAGCCATCGAGTCATCCGGGCATGCTAGAAAGGTCCCTTCACGGAGATCTTTAATACCCATGTCAGACGGCGTTCTAAAGATCCTTTTCACTAAGCTCCTTTATAAAATCGGCCAATCTGCTCGCGATGTTCAGTGCGCACGTGCCCTACGGCGTGCGCTGGTTCGCCGATTTTATAAAGGAGCTTAGTGAAAAGGATCTTTCGAACGCCGTCTGACACGGGTATAAGACTCACCGGAAGCCACGCTGAATTGCTGGCCCCAAAGTTCTTTTTGTAGAGCACATCCTGCCGAATGACGAAAGTTGGCAGCACGCGGGCAAGTACACGGAGTGCATTGCCACGACCTTCTACGCTCAGTTACTGCACAAACTTCCAGGTCGTTCGGCTGAAATGCTGCTATGTCCTGGACATTGGGTGCGCCGACTAATACTTTGTCACCATCGTCGCAGGTAGAGTTAGAATCTGACTCAACTGGTGCCCGCGACATCGGCATCAATGTGGTTGCTGCCGGACGTGTACGCGATGTGTCGAATTCCTGCTGTCTCCAGCGAGCGAGGCGTCCTGAGGGCTCGTTTACGTTTGCGAGCCACTGGAGCAATGGATGGACCCCGTGGAAAGGACCGGGCACTTTTTTTCTGTCGTTAAGGGGTTGCTCGCTGCCTTAGACACTGTCCGACTTGCGTGTGCAATCACTCGCTCTGCGCCTTCCTGCCTTTGGGCCAGTACGGCGCCGAGTCTGGTATTACTGGCGTCGATGTAGATTTCTGTTTCTGCAAACTGATAGAAATGGCCAAGGACAGGAGGGGTTTAAAGGCATCGTTTGAGTTCATCTAATGCTCGCCGTTGCTCTTCTGTCCACTCTAATTTTACGACGTCCTTCGTAAGGTGCGTCAGTGGTGCAGAGGGCTCGGCGGAACCCCGCACAAAGCCCTATAGTTGGCACAAAGGTCCAGAATTATTCTTGCAGCCCTCTTGTCCGACGACGGTAAAAATGCGGCTACGGGGCGTGTCTTCTCAGGGTCTAGACAAAACCCTTTGTTGCTCACAACATGGCCTAGGAACTTGAATTTGCCACGGGCGAACCAACATTTTGTCGGCTTCAGGGTGAGTCCAGCTGTCTCGATGGCCCAAAACACGGCTCGAAGGTGTTTCAATTGCTCGTCGAAATCGTGGGAAAAAACTACGACGTCGTCGAGGTATACGATGCAACTTTGCCATTTCAGACCGGCCAGCACTGTGTCTATGACGCGCTGGAAGGTTGCTGGTGCTGTACAGTCGAGCTCGGTTATATCGCTCGGGTATTTAGAATTATTGTTTGTATCAAAGAGTCCAAACATTCCCTCGAAAATCACACGTAATACTATAGCAGTGTTGTCTCGTATCGAGCTCCCATGGTGGGGAAACTCTATATAGCAGCAGTGGCCTCCCGTTGCTTTTCCCGCGATGCAATTGCACGGGTGGTGAGCGCATCACTTGCGGGGCTGGCATATCGCCGAGCCAGCAGAGATATGCAGCGAAAGAGCAGTTGTCAAAGAGGCAATGAACCGTAGAAAAAAGCAAAAAAAGGTGGAGGATGGCAAAAGCAAGGGGAAGGGCCTGTACATAAGGGCAGCTGGGAGTTCTCGCTGTCGGAACGGTAGCCTGCGCCCTTTCCCGGACCGCCGCCGATGCTGCGCCACTCCCTGGCTCTGAAATAAAATGAGTAAAACAAAAAGGTCTTTTTAGTGTGTTCACAACAAAGGCTGTGCTATCATACTTCCAACGCCTTATCTTTTCTTTCGCCGTTTTTGCTTTGCCCATTTTCTTTCTTCTTTTTGCTGCCTGACATTTAGTGAGCTTTCTTTTTTATTGCTCGCTTAACTACTTTTCATGGTTTTTTATGCCTCTCACTCTTCCGTTTCCCTTTCATTTTTTTTAAATTATTTTTGTGTTTTGTCGTCTATGCTGTGTGGAGATCCCGGCCAGGCGTGTAAGCGCGGCAGTGTTTGCGGTCTTCGCCCCTTTTTGCTCTACCGTATTTAGCGGCTCTTGGATGCTCTCTTTGGTAAGCTCCCGTTTGTCGGGACCTTCGGTATTAGCAGAGGCCAGGAAATTTCAACTCGAGCTTAATTTAACATATTTTTGTATATCAAATTATTGATGCATAGAACTATTTAACGATTCCTTTTGAATTCAATATATCCGGGTTCGACTAACATATTCGGGTCCCACAGTTGGAAACGTGTGGAAACTCGGAGGAAAGAATG
Organism: Ixodes scapularis; assembly: GCF_016920785.2. Lineage (NCBI taxonomy): Eukaryota > Metazoa > Arthropoda > Arachnida > Ixodida > Ixodidae > Ixodes > Ixodes scapularis. Next base: position 229,038 of record NW_024609868.1, on the reverse strand, counting down.
CACGTGCATAGCGTGTAATGCCCCAGCAAACTGCGGCTCAGCTCCACGACCTTCGTCCATTGATGTCGTCACTGGGTACAGAGGTGCCGAAACGGAGGGGTTGGAAGAGAGTCCCAATGATAGTTCCGAGAGGCGTAATCACCTCGCGGGTCGATTACGCCTCTCGTGACATCAGTTCCTCTTCCTAGGAGCAGTTGTACGCCTCCTTCCGGTGGAGCTTCGCCGTTGGTGTCTGCGGTGGTCCCGACGCGTAGAAAAACACTCGGCTGCGGCGGCAGGTTTGCGTGGTCAGCGAGGAATCGGACCGTGGCCAATGTCGCTCTTCCGACGGTACAACGGGTTTCCTTAGCATCAGTTGTTTCCCTTCAAGGTTGACGACGGCACCAGACTCGCGCAGGAAGTCCAATCCAAAGATAATGTCCCTCGCTCAGTCCCGTAGATTGACGGACTTCAGCGGACATGTTTCCCCGTCGTCTTATCTTTCTAAAATCTTCTACTTACGTAAAGGAAGACAAGTGGTGCTGGGATTCGAACCCCGGCCACCTGCTTGGGAGCCAAGCGTGCTGCCCACTTGGCTAGCTGCGCACGCGGCAATATTTGTACTCATTTAAGTGTCGGTAGCGGAGGGTCATCCCCGTTGGATCCGCTCCTTACCGGACACGAATGCACTGTGGAAGGGCAACAGCCGTGGAAGCCGGCTCTGCAGGTGTTCTGCAGCGCACCGGTGCTCGGTAAGAAGTGCGCTCAACGGGGCTCACCTGCCGCAGAGCCGCACCAGAGAGAGTCAATGGGAGGGGCTGGCAAAAGTAGCGCATATTGCCCCCTCAAAGCTGCTATCTTTTGTTTCTGGATGAGGCGAGAAGTACATGGATGGATAATTGTAAGAGATTGAGTGAAATGGGGAGCTTCAAGCTGCTTTTACTGAGCCAGAAAAGGTGACATCGACTAGAAATGGTTCCCGAAACAGTAGGCAAAACTGCAAACGTGGGCTGCACGTTCGGTGTTAGGGTCAAAATCGCCACGAAGCTGCGTCCACAATTTTTACCGTTTGCTCGGTCGTGGCTGCGACTGCGATCGAGAGTGAGATGGAGTGCATTCTGAATGTCGCCTTGACGACGACGTCACGTGCGTTGCCCTTTCAGTTACAAAGGGTCACAAACTTCCACTCTAGCGTGCTGGAATGAAGTACTTAAATACAGCCTTACCTAGAAATTGTGATTGAAAGATACGAGTCAAGTTCATTGCCTCCGCTAGGGGAATATTTGTGGCTAGTGGTTGGTCACGAGAGCTGTCAATTGATGCGCCCAAGGTCGTTGAAACAATTTTGGCCAATGACGCGCCCTTATTTTCGCCCTAATCTTACCAATAAATGACTCTACATATACTGCTCTTAACCGCTGCGGTTAACCCTTGGAAAGATACAAATATTGCAGTTCACCTCAAAACGAATATCGACTGGCATGTAGTTTGAAACTACTATGAGAATATTTGCACAATCCTCATGTGAGCCATTAGGAAGGAAAGAAGCTTCTTTGAATGAACATGGGGCCAAAGGTAAGCCAGAATAGGCACAAAAGAGACGTTGGTGAAGCTCAATCGAGGTCATCGCTCCTCAACATCCCGTAACAGTGAGTTTTGAAAAGGGTGTATTTGACCAGAATCTATTTGGAGGAACGTGAGAGATCCGCATCCACTTTTGCGCACCGCCTTGGATGCCAACCAGCACTTGGAATCTCGAGAGCATTTGGGTTTGGTCGTAAGGAGTACCCTTCCTGGTTTTATAATTAATGTAAGAATGGCCCGTACGGCTTTCGAAAAAATTTGCCGTCTCCCTGGCATTTTACGAGGGCCTTTTCTAGGGCCTCTTTGTGCTCCGCTTTTGTGGGCGCAAGAATGAGGCCTTGAAAAGGCTCCATGGTTTTGAGGACAGATAAAGTAGTCGGTGTCACCCACGGGAACACACGACGTCTAAATGCCACGTCACCCGATGGCGTGACAATCTTCACGCCGATGGCGTCACAATCTTCGTTGTGTTCGTGCAAACATCACATCGTTTGTGTTCATGCAAACATCACATCGTTAGCGGGACGTCGCCATCGAGGCTATGTGCCGTGGACATTAAAGTGCAAAGAGCTCATAAATGCTACGCATTTAACCCTTTCAAGCTCAAGGTTTTCTGCAAGTGACAAAAAAGAATTGCCAATGTGCAAGTTTTTTTTTTTTTTTTCAAAATTTTTTAACATATGCATATAGACATTTGCAAAATGAGCTCACCGGCCGCCTTTTTGCAATTTAAGCGACTTCTATCTGTCAGAAATTTCCACCACCCGCCTGAGCTGTGGAAACCCCGGTCCCCACCTGCAGTGTTCATTCGGAGTTCGCCGGCTTCTCTCGAAAGCTTTGACTTTATTTGGCCGTTCAGGATGCTTAACCTTTTTGCGTTGTTTTCCCCCGTGAGAACCGGGGAATACCGAAGCTTGTGGCTGGTTCGGTCTTTGCAGGAAATGAACAAAGAGAGCGAAGGTCTTGCGGGCCGTTCGACGTTCTTTGAGGATTATTTCCGTCGAGATAATCTCCGAAAAACTTCCCGGCTATATTTCCGGTCTTTGCGAACAATAGCCGATAGGGTCGAGTCCGGGGTATGGGGACAGAATAGGCATCTTCGTTAATTTTGTTTGGCGCAGCGCAAAAAAAAAATGGCTCTCTTCAAAACGTGTCCCAAAACAAGCCAGATTCCATCCGATGGTCGTAAATTGACCATCGTCAGTCGACACTATGTTGGATACGCCGTGTTATTCGAAACCTTTCTCAAATCCCCTTCGGATAGCGGGGTACTGAGCTATGTACAATATATCTTGGATTGATGAGACTCGTTGAATTTCACGTTGGAGCGGGGAATGCCCTTGCAGTTTGGCTGTCCTGTGTGGTCAAATATTTTCGACACTCGAGACCTTCGTAGATTGACAAGGCTGAGTGTATGGTGCCATAAACAAATCAACATAAAATGAAACACTCCAGTTGCATTTGTTCTGTCGCGTACGGACTCGCCAAAAATAGCTTTCATTCGATCGTTTTTGTTCCCAAAAATAGTAGAATGCTTTCTAAGAACCCCGAGGAATTCTATTCGTCGTAGAACGCGAAATAAAAAATAAATAAGAGGCGGCAATTTAGCCGCCACCAGCGTCTGGAATTGTGCCTACGCAGGCAGCCCACTGACGAGAGAACCCAGAGCCCAGCGTAGTCGGGCAATGCTGAGGTACACTCAAAACCGGGGACGCGCGCTGTAAGTAGTTTCGTCGGCGACTGCTGCTGGAAAGGTTTAAGTGGTGCGAGGATTCCCGATCGAGAAGCATAGAATAGAAACATTGAGGGCCAAGCATTCTCTCCTTCCATTTGGCATCCTTTGGTGCGTCTGTCCGCCCCCACGACATTCCGGTGGTCTCGCACTCTGAACTGGAAAGCGGAGCCTCTCCGTCGGACGACGAGCTCTCCTCCTCTGAATTCGAGTCCGAGACTTATTGAAACTCTGACTGAGAAAAACTGCCTCTTGGATTGCTTTTGCCCTCTAAAGGAGCCAGTGCAGATGCAGGGAGGGGCCACCTCGACGCGCCTAGCTTAGAATTTCCAAACTGTAAATAGCCCCGGCAGAGTGAAAGGTGGCGCGAATAAGATGACTATCTTCTCCAACACGTAACAGACAGCCTCCAGGGGTGCGTGCAGTTTCGCATTTAGACGAGAGCTTTCGAACGTGCGTGTGGATGTGCGTGCACGACCCCGTGAGATGCTCCCGCACCGTCGGACACGCGTGGCAGCCAACCTCGAAGGGGGCTGCAAGTGTTCGTTGGGATCGGCCGAGAGAGCCGTGGGAGTGACGAGGCGTCGTGTGCACGGGGGTCGTCGCCTCCTTGGCTGCGTCCGCTGACGATCTCCCTGGGTGCAGCCAACGTGTCGCAGTGGCTGCGCACGGTGGGCAGCCGGGTGGCCTGGCACTACCTGGTGCGGCCCCGGGAAAACGAGTGCACCAACGGCCACCACAACTGCGACGGCGCCAGGGAGGACTGCGTCGACACGGACGACGGCTTCGAGTGCCGCTGCAGGCAGGGCTACGCCCTCGTCGGGTGAGTCTGGTTGCTGCCATCCCGACGATCGACCGTACAAGTCCTGCCAAAGAAAGACGAGCAAATGCGACCTTTGTTGGCAACGGATCCCAAATTCCGGGCCCCGTATCTACGTCGGCATCGTTTCGAGGGCCCCTGAAAAGAAAAATACTTCTTTTTTTTTAACAGTCTGGTTGGGACAGGCGCGCTGAGGCATAAATTTTACGCAAAAAATGAACTTTTTTAGAGCAATATTGGTGGCGATATTTATTTGAAATTATGCGCGTAAAGTCCATGACGTCACGGAATGGTCACGCACTCTTTCCACCTCAACGTGACGGTGAAGCTGGTCCACCTCTCCTCCACGCGCCTGGACCGAGAGGGAAAACAATCGGAAAGGAGGTGACTAGCGACTAAATCGCATCTCGTGCTCTTAAAGGGATACTTCAACGAAATTTGAAATATTCCCGTCGTGTTCAAAAATAGGTTGAATATGTTTGTATTTTGAGCCTGGTGGCTGTATTTTTCGTTATAAACGGCCCACTCTGGCAAGCGCTCGGAGAAGGCCCAGCTTAGAGCATGTGACATCCAACGCAATTGTGACGTAGGTCGTCTCAAGACGAGCAAAGCTACGGCGAGTCTGACGTCGAGAGGATGGCCTAGTCGTTCCAGCCACCGAAGCGGCTGCTTTTGTTCGAATTTTGAGTGACGGGTTAATCTTCTATAATCTTCTAGGGGGACAATAGCGACTTCTGCGACACACAAAAGGGATTCTCGGGAAGAGGGGAGTTCCTCCTTCCCCCCTTCTCTCGTCGTGGCCGGAGACGAGACAACCTCCGTCACTAGCTGTCAAGGTTCCTAGACGAGCATTACAAACGAGGCGTTAGCGACATCCACCAGGTGCTCTTTGCTAATCGTTTAATTCGTTTTAAAATTCATTTTCGAGACTTTTTTAACAAGATATTGGTATGTTCCATGTGATACTGCTCTTTTGAACACATATAGACCAAAAAAATGAGCGCCGAAATTTCGTTGTAGTATCCCTTTAAGATTGCTCTAAAAAATTTTTTTGACAGTCCCACCCAAACTGTTTAAAAAAAAAAAATTTTCTTTTCAAGGGCCTTTTTAAAGTGGCGACGGCGGCCAATAGTTTTACCTGACTTGTGCATTCCTCATTCTTTTTGAAGCAATAGCTTTGCGAGTGACACCCTGCAGGGATTTCGGTGTTGGCATTTGTATTTGTCTGTCGTTGCAGCGGAGATAGAAAAATCCTCCTCTCCTGGGTCGAGGAGAAAGAAGTCGGGCGTTCCCATTGGCCGTGCTTTGTGAAAAACCCCGACGACCCGTGAATAACGGCGCAACAACGAGGAAGCGTCGGCGGAGCGTCTTCCCCTGCTCTTATAACTTCAAAACGGGTGTTTTCGAAGATTACTCGCATTATACGGACTCTGACTTTGGCAGTATCCAGTTGCCACGTGTAATGTTGGGGGGCTTTTGAAACTCCCACCACGTTTGATTTCACCACGGCATCTCTACTTCTCGAACTTGGCTCGAAACGTAAAATATGTTCTTTCAAAACTCGTCATCTTTTTTTTTTGTTTGTTTGTACCGAAACCGTTGCGAGATGAAACGACTGCTTTCGGCATGACTCGCATCGCGAAGTAGGGTGCCCAAAATTGTATGAGATTACAATTGTATCTGAAATACCCGATTCTGAGTACAGTAGACTCTCATTAATACAGACTCCAGGAAGCCGGACATTTTGTTGGAATTATTGGAAGTTTGATTCAAAATTTATCTTGGTATGATTCAAGATAAAAATATGATTTGCCATATGAGTTGCTAGATGTACAAAGCAGATATTTCATGATTTCCCCTACATAGGCCTACTGATCCTAAGCAGGTATGCCACTCACAAAGCACTTCTGAAATGGACGACGTAAGCTTCGTAATCTTTCCAACAGGTTTATCGTAGGCTGTCTAGATGGCAACTCAACTTTGTTCGTCGGGCCAAGAAGTTGTCTATGAAGCGGGAGACAGACGAGCGAGCAAGACGGGCACCATGCGGCAGTTTTCCTGGCAACTTGCGTGGACGCTGTGAGGTGGACCTATGCCACCACGTCACAAGGACCGTGCAAGTTGCTATGTAAATTTCTGGGTGTGCCTGGCTCTTGCCCCGTTGAGTGCGCTTCTCACCCATGACTGGCGCGCAGAAGCAACACCCCCGGAAGCCAGCTACGCAGGTGCTCTCTGCACTGCACCCATGCTCGGAAAGAAGCGCCCTCAATGGGGGGCCGCGGGAACAAAAAGAAAGAATTACTCGAAAATGCCGCTTGAAATAAGTGGCGTAGGAATAGATTAAGAACATAGCGGGACAGCCGAAATCTCGAAATTTGCTGGAATTAACGACAAGTGTGAAATATCAGAGATTGAATTATCGCGAGCCTACCGTATACTAATACGGTGGACGAATAATGTATGATTAAATACCAAATACTCGGAAGTATCTTTATACCTATTACGAGTAGACCATATTTCCCAAACTACCGGGTGATTCAAGGAGACGGCAGGCTCTTTAAATCGACCGGAAAATTCAATTTCCTAACCTATCGCGCTACGACTTTGTGCAGCGTTGCCCACAGATGGTGCATTCTTTTTGTAAAATTTACAAAGAGCGAACTTACCTGAGGAAAAAGTAAAGAAAGAAAAAGGCTTAGCTCCTATGGGAATGCAGCAACGCCACCGGTCTGCAAACAACACGGCGCCGTTTTGCACGGGAGACAAGAGATGGCGCAACGAATGCCGCCAACGAACGAGCATATGGCGCCGAGAGCCAGCGTCTTTAGCAGACAATCTTTTCGACTCAAAAGCGGAGCGCGTTCCACGGGCGGCGACAGTCGCAGAAACAAGAAGTTTGCTAAATACGCCGGCTCTCGGCGTCGTCTGCTCGTTCGTTGGCGGCAGTTGGCGTCGCAACCGCTTGCGCTAAATGCCGACGCATTTGGTCGAGAATCGGCGTAGCAACCGCGATAATTTCGGCATCATTTTTTTTTTCTTTATTTCTCCCGAGGTAGCAGAGTTGCTGGGGCGCCAGAAATATTGGTGCTGAAACCGCATTTAACTCGACACTGCATCGCATTCTGCGTTATTGCCTTTGCCACGGCAGTGGGGGAAAGGAGCAACTTTTTAAATACCTTGCACATTGTTGTAACGGAAACAAAAATAAGTGTGAATGCTCTTCATTTCGAAGGCATCGCGACTGTGGTTCCTAAGCACACCGCCCCGGTTGCTTACTCACCCATAGTTGCGATTTTACGACTACAAGCAGCGGACGTTGGTGCCACCGAGATGATGCCCACTGTCCGCCTGGCAGCATCTACCTCGCGAGGGGGCTGAGGGCAAAGCCTCGGTTGGTTTCCTTGACTGGTGCCCGAAGGGAAACCATGCGATCTTGCCAAGTGCCCCGAGTCGGCACCGATAATGAGCAACTTGGTAAAACAAATCCTGGTACAGCCCACAACTTTAGGTATTGCGTGCAGGCTCGAACATCACTCTTTAACTGTGCACTATAGTATGAAGGCTACAGTCCATAAAATGTGTTTTATTTGAAAGAATGCCCATCCTCGGGGTTGACCTAGATTCGAGTAAATCGGGCGTGGCCACCTTTGGTGTATTTTTCTTTTTGCACTTCCAAATTTTTAGGGCTTAATTTCCTCGCCTTTAGCGCGTGCACTTTTTTGTGGATGAAAGAAAACAATTGCAGTAATAGCGATGGCTTTTCTGGTCTTTTTAAAAGAAAAATGAACTATTGGACATATAAACGTAATAGTAAACCTACCCCGATTACGATATCATTGAATAGTCTAATTTTGCGCGTACTTTTGTAGCTATTGACAATTTTCGCATCTATTCACACGCAAGTTTTTTTCTCAGCCGTTATATATAGTCGGAGGTCGATCTGTAATAGCGGAGAAAGAATATTGGCTCTTACAGACGAGGGAAATTTCCGAGCCCGTCAACAAATCAGACGCCGCCCCTGGTTGGTGGCTGCTTCTAGCACGCCGGTGCGAAGTGGCGAAGCTCGACGCGCGTGCATCACGAGCATGCCACGTCTACAGGGAAATGAAATTAGTGGAACCGGGGGAGCGAGCCCCCCAGCACGGCAGAAGCGCTCGCACGTGCAAGAGGAAGGGGGGACGAATGGACTGTTGCAGAAGGCCTAAGGGTTCTTTTTGCCCCTGTGCACCGCAACTGTTGCCCGTTACACCCGCCCGGGCAAGATCCGGCCAGAAGTGCGGACAGGCAGCGAGTAAAAAGAGGGTGGCCGCCTGCCCTATGCGTTGCGCCGGCCGTGTCAGATGGCACTTTTGGAATGCAAAAGCCTGGGAAGGCAAACACCTACAAATTTGGAAATGAATGCACGTAGGCTAGAAGATGTTTAGCGGGTGTTCGTGAATGTAAGGGCCAGGGAAACGTATTAGCGAAAACCTCTTTGAAAGCTGTCTCTCCTTCCTAATACTCTGTCCATCTCCCTCTCGAGCTAATGCATACCACTCGCAGCGGCATCTGCCCCATTTGCACCGAGCTGCGCGAAAGCGCACACCCTTTGCGGACGGAAGGTGCAAAACATTTACGGCTGTCGATCCCCTTTGGGCTCTCGGAAGCTTTCCCGACGGCTCGAGCGGTGCCGGTAGACCCGACCTGGACGGCTGCGTGGGGGCTGAGGGGGGCTCTTTGCAGGAGCGGGGGCTGCCAGCCGGTCTGCCGGCAGGGCTGCGAGCACGGCCGGTGCGTGGAGCCGGACAAGTGCCGCTGCCACTTCGGCTACGTGGGGCACAACTGCTCGACGGGCTGCCGGTGCCACGGCCACAGCGACTGCGTCGGGCCCGATCGCCTCGACGAGTGCATCAGGTGCCACAACCACACGCTGGTACGCGCGGCCAGCCCGCCTCCTTTTGACGCGGGTCACGACGAGACCTAAGCGGCAGTCGTGGCGTTCGTCTACGTGTTCGGCTCGGGAATGTGGCGGCATCGAAGGTAGTGGACGCGCGTGACGATTCGGCAGGGCCCTGGGGGGACGCAAGTTGCGCGGCGTAGCCGGGGCACGAGGCATCTCGAGCGAACTAATTCGCCCCCAAAAACTCCGTCTCTCGTTAGATTCTTCTCCCGCCTTTTCGCGGTCGTGCTCGCGAACAAACGTGCACTTTCTCTCGCCTTTGACCGCGTTTGTAGCGGCCGGGGGTCTTGGCAGGACGCGCAGCAGGCTCGCCGGATTTCTGCGGTTGGCAGACCTCCGTCGAGACTCCCACCCGCTCTGACACCCCGCATTCGTTGCTGGTTTGCTGCGGCGCTGTCCTCTTTGCACACCGTGTCTATTGCACTTGCGGTCTATCGAGCGTGCGGGGAAGGCTGCGTTCCGGTCGACGGGCGGGAGAGAGGGGTTTGACTCTGACAAGGCCCCCTTGGAACCCGCGTGTCGTTAATCTGGATCGTGTTAGTGCGTATTCCACCACACGAAATGACGTCCCTCCTTCACGTTGCGGTAGTTGTTCGTCTTGTCGATGTTGTAGTGGGCTATGTCCGCCATCCGTGTTGCAAAATCCTAGATTGCACCTGTGTACAAAGCGGAGATGTTACCACCGAAATAAGCTGCAACGTTAATAACCCATTCTATACGTCGTGTTTTCGTAGTACCCAATGTGCTCTGGACGCGCTTTCTGGAAAAATCATGGCGTATAATGAAATGCCGTTGTAGCACCGTCAATGCCAAGACCTCGTGCCGGGAGATGAGCTTTCGTGCGCTCCAGAACCAAAAAGAAACCAAAGCGTTTAGGCCAAGAGCTCACGTCAGTTCACGCGCTCTCGAACAAAAAAGAAACAAAAGCGTCGGGAACAAATTGGTCGGATGTTCATTTTCTTCCAAACGATTTCGTTCATGCACCGTGGCGTGTGTGACTGCGACGCCGATGTCGACGACTTTGCCGCGATCTGTCGCAGCTCTCTCAGTGACCGAGCTGGAGATGAACGATTCTCTGGGGACTGACCGGGCGATTTTGGAAAGATTGCTTTAATGAGGGTCCTTGGAGCGGGGATGGCGACCCCGTGTGTCCTTTGGCCCCCAGGGCCCCCAGTGCGGCCGCTGCGAGCCCTTCTACGTGGGCAACCCGAGCAAGGGGGGCGCCTGCGTGCCCTGCCTGGACTACTGCAACCAGCACACCAACATCTGCGTGGAGGCCGGCCAGCTGGACTTTAACGAGTCCTCGGCCTCCCTCTCCCCTTCCGAGTACCTGGAGGTGAGGCCCTTTCTCTGCCCCTTTCCTAGGGCTCCCCACAGAGGACCCCAATTACACCCGACCTCGGGCAGCCAGGAAGCTGCAAAAGGACTCGCGAGTCCCCTTTTACGCATTGTTGGACACGAGATCGACCGAGCGCATTAAAGAACGTATGTGAAGGGAAAAAAATAATTTTTAAAAGCAGCCTAGATGGGAAAGAAGATGCCCTAAAACAAATTTGCGAGGGAAAAAAAGAGCTCTATTTACGGCACAAAATGACCTTGTACTAGTTGGTGCCCGTGGAAGCGGGCGGAAAAGTGGCTCCTAGAGTCCCGCCACTGGCCACGAGAGTCACGTGGTGCTTGCGCTCTTGCGGGAGCTTTCTAAAGGCTCTAAAAGTTGCCGATCATTCTTCATTCTAATTGGGACAAAAAAAGGAATAACCAACTTTTTGAGCCCAGAGGAAGATCCCGAAAGAGCGCAAGATACGCGGGATGGACCCGTGCGCCCTTTAGAAATTGACGGCAGTGGCGCGCTGGAGTGTTCCCTTCCAGCGGCGGCGTGGGGAAAAGTCCCTAAGTAATGATGATGATAATTACTTATTTCTGATTTTTAAATTTTTGATTCTTCAGCTGGATGGAACTCGCAAAGTTTCTTTTATTATTGGAAAAAATATTTGAAACTACTTTTCGCGTACAAAGAAGAAATAAACCACGTTGAATAACCTGAGACTGAGGCAGAAGTGAACAAACAAGTCGAAGGAACAGAAAAGGACGTCTCAAACTCAGCTACCAGGTTTATTTAGTCCGCTTGCTTATGTCAATCAGCCAGCACCAACACAAAAGGGGCAACCTCTCATCAGTTCAAAAGCCAAACCCTCCAATCAGCCACAACCTACACAAAGGGTCCGAACCGTCCAAATGCCAAAGCCTCCGATACACTGAGTAGTACTATGGACGGCCTTCATGCCGATTCACAATCTCTACAATCTCCCCCAAAATTTAACGAAAGAATCAGTACCTACTTCCTTCCAAAAAAGAAAACTTTATGCCAGCGATGAAGGGATGACACTTGCTGAATCTACAACGGGGCAAAGGTACACACATCCAAAGAAAGAAAAAATTATATTTTTAAAAAACTTTTGGAATTTTTATCGAACGAAGCCGGACTTATTTGCCAGCGACCTATAGGGGACGCCACTGTCGGGCAAATATGGCGGTCGAATCCAGGTCGTGCCATGTGTCAGCTCAACGCACAATGCTGGGGCAACAGCAAGAAGCATTGGACTCAAAATTGGTTCCCCCGCATTTTATCTTCCACGTTCTGAACCTGCGGCGTTGTGTTGGGGTAAGCCAACTTCCCGAAGCTTTACTTTCTTGGAGGAAAGGACTGCCCCCTGTCCTTCCACGGTGCTGATGAATGTCGAGAAACGCAGAATGTCACGCGGTTCCATAGGTCTCATGCACCTGGGTCACAAAGAGATATTACGACACAGTCACCGGTAGAGCTGTTCTGTCGCGTAAACCACCGACAACATGGAAGCCAGAAGAGATGAGCAGAAATCGTGGAGGGACCTGTTCCGGCCAGTTCAGTGTTTTCCCGCTAGGTGCCGTTTGTTTTGCTGGTGTCGCTAATGCAATTACCTAGAGATTTTGTCCACACCCTTACTAGTCTTTTTGCATCATTCCTCTCCTTGTGAATGATTTCCGACCAAATCACAGGGCAGTCGTTACATTCTTGGGCATGTTTTGCGATTTCCGAGTTTGGTGCATTGTTCTTCACGTTTCTTTTGTGTTCACTTGATCCGTCATCGATGCATCGTGATGCCTGTTCTACATACTTAAACCCGCACTCCAGTGGTATCTCATACGTAACAATTTACCGATTTTTCTCAGTGGTTCTTTTTGCAGTTATTCGCGCCTGTTTGAAATGGCGTCAATCTACCGAGGTTAAAATCTGGGCTAAAGACCGTGTCTACTCCAAACTTTTTCGCACATGCCTTCAAGTTGTGTGAAATTTCATCAAAAATATGGGATCACAACAAATCTAGTCCTTTCACCTTGTTTCTTTTCTCTCCTTCCTTCGGTAACCATTTCTAGCTGCCGTTTGATAAAACTGTCTTTATACCCTACACTGATCAACCTTTGGCATTGTCTTTCAACCGAATGCGCGATGAAATGAACACACAATCTGTCTAGCGCGTTTCTGGCCAACAACTTTACAACCCCAGCTTTTACGATCTTCGAATGACAGCTAATCCTTGGCAACACCGGTTTAGAATTTTCTTGATCCCTCGATTCGTGTGAATATCTAAGTCAATATCCCTTGATTCATGTGAATATGTAAGTCTAGGAACTCTAGGACCCCCCTTTCGGGTTTTTTTGTGGTAAACTTCAATTCCGGAGCCGCTGATCTTATCTCACGCTCCAGACTGCCTGTTAGATCATCCGTTAGCGTGCATACTATGATGTCGTCCGCATAGCTTCTTACTAACGCCATACCCGGGGACTTCTCCTCCAGTCGATTGTGCACTACTCGATCCAAGGAGTCAACTTCCGCTAAAATCGGTGCAACCTACAAACCTATACAAGCGCTGTCTTTTTGAATGTACTTCCCTCCTTCGTATTCGATTAGCGTGGACTTCAGATAAACCTCGAGGATTGTTGGGAAACTCTCTAACGATACATCTGAACGAGATTCAACTCCAATGCCTCTCTGCATCAACCGAGTCTTTTCTAGGGAGCAATAAAGGTCCTTTAATATTCATGGATGAAACAGAACATTGCTGCCCATGAAACTTTTCCAAAATGTCGATCAGCTCATTTGAATTTCTTACGAGACAATCGACCTTCGCTGGAGAAACTTTGAAACTACTTTCTGCCAAGTTCTGTTCTCATTGATGACCGCACGGAGAGGCATTTCAGGTTTATGGTCCTTGAGAAAGAACCTGATACTTAATGTCGAATTTGTAGCACTCGTGATACTTTTTGCTACATTCTTTAAGTTGTCTTCATTCAGGAGTGCACAAATGTTTCTTCTCAATTTTCATACATTGCCCACCCACTCGGAGAACAGAGATTCCATTGCAACTTGTGTTTTTTTTTTCCTTTGTTTTTTTTTTGTTCACGCTTTGTTTTTATTGATGCCCTCAGCACCTTGATCTCAGATCATTTGTGGGAGGAGATGAGCGATGGGGATGATGTTGGATGAAAATATGTTAAAATAGATGGCGAATGCCTGCCTCCCGAATGAATTTCAGGAGGGACTGAAGCACTGCCTCTCTGCCTGCTTGTGCGCCTTCGGGACTCGTCCATTCTTGGAAGTTTGTAGGACGAAGCTGATGTGGTAGTTTGCGGATGACACTTGGGTGAATACGCTCTGTCGCTGGGCATCCCCAGACAAGGTGCTCCCCCAGCGTAGCTTGCTGTCCGGACTTGCACCGGTCGCACTCCCCCGCGACAACGGGTGGCGGGTCGTCTGGGTGTCCTCGTCGTCTTGTGAGGCCAAACTTGTACCGAAGAGCCGGAGTCGTGGCGGTGCGCGTTCTAATACGCCGCAGGATTACCCTATCGGCCCGACTGAAGCGTGTCGGTAGGGTTCCGTGAGGGTCTGGTGGTATTTGGGCAGCGAGGGTTTCCCTTCGATGTTTCCTTTTCAGGGACAGAAATGCGTCTGGGTTGAAGGGTAGGACATTATTTTCTCCTTCACGACCGACACCCTGTAGGTCCCGATTTGGAAGCACCGGCGCAGACTCTAGCGCTGCTTTGGCCGCATTGTGGGCCTCTTCGTTTCGATGCCGGAATGACCCGGCACCCACCCAACCTGAAGGGTTCGCCCATCGAGGGCGAGGAGCAGTGCGATTGTCCTCAGCTGGCGGACCGTCGTGTTGTACGAGCTGACGTCCTGGCACTCGGCGTAGGCGTCTCTGGAATCGGTGAAGACCCATATAAAATCGAATGGATTCGTGTATGCATTCTGTTGACACACGGCCTCACGTGCACCCTGCCATTGGCAAGACGGCAAACTTTCTGGACCTACCCGTTTCCAATAGTTTTAATGACTTTGTTTCCAAGTCCTTCTTAACCGCGTTCACCTCTCCGTCTTTTGTCCTTTGGGTACGCCTCCCCCGTGACTTTCTCCATCCTACTGATAGCTACAAAAGCAACCTTTTCTTCCGGGATTATGGCCACAGTATGAATGGTAGACGTCAAGTCTCGAAGGTTTTACACCTAAGCAACGCTTCTGCCCCTTAGCTAACACTTTGTCCGTCTTGCGTGTTAATGCTTCCCCACATGGATTTACCAGAGACTGTCGGGACCATGCATCAACCCCAAACCAGGTTTTCCGAACCCCATTGTGAACAATTTTCGAGTTTTTTAGACTGCCCAATACACGCTTCACGTACCATAATCGGTCGAACGGGGTTCTTTTGGTGCTGCTCCATCGATGGTACTCCCGGTGGAACTTGAAATCATGACCCAGGAGAAGCGTCCAAAGTCTGTCGCAGGCTCCTCTGACGTCCTGGATCCTTTTGCTGGCTCCGTCCCGGTAGGCCTTGATTTTTTTTAAAACGCGTTAAGCCAGCGGTGCACCACACTCTTTGTACCACGCTCAGCGTGCGGCAGCGTGTGGGCTCTGGTGACTTCAGCAGCGGCGCTGTCGTCTCCAGCGTAACTTGCAGCGGCCACGGCGCGCAGGTTTACCGCGTGACTAGTGGCCGGTCGCACAACTGGTAGCCACTTGGGCGCCAACTACAAATTCGTTTCGCGCCATAGACGTATTGGTAAAAAAACTTTTTCTCGTAAATTAATTTTTGACATTCTTTTTCCATTTAGGCTGTCTAAACTTTTTTTTCTTGGCGTATGTTTTGTAAGGCATTGCGGCTCGAACCACGTGGAGCAAAGGCTCGCACCGCAGAACCCAGGGGTCGATACCCACCCCTGTCCGTTTCGATCCGGAGGAGCGTATTGCCACTGTGTAGTGTGCGTTAAAGACCCTGGGCTAGCGGTTGTATTGCACCACCTCGATTTTTCACCTCCGGCGGAGACACCCCACGGGGGCCGACCAACCTTCCGTCGTCTCAACTAGGGATGTCGCGAACCACCCCAGGTTCGATTTCGGAAGGTTTCGATATTTGCGAAGCGAACCGAGGTTCGATTTAGAAAAATTTCGATATTTTCGTACCGGCCGAGGTTCGAATTAAAAAAATTCGCAACTTTCAATCACAGTGGAGTTTCGAATTCGAAAAATTCGAAGCTTTCACGGTTTCTAAAATTTCGGATTCGAATATTTTTTACTTCAGGTTCGATAAATTCGAAGATTTAGAAATTCTTTGGAAATAAAATTCGAAAACTTTGAACGCTTCGAATTTTTATAAACATGAAGTTCGAAAAATTCGAAGATTTCGAATTTCTTTCTGCATAAAGTTCGAAAAGTTCGAAGGTTTCGATTCTCTTTTAACGCTAAAGTCGAAAAAAAAAACTTCGAAGATTTTGAATTCCTTTCTAGTCCAAGTTTTCAAAGTTCGAAGTCTGGTTTTCAAGTTACTCCACATTTTCAGTTTCAAATAACGTTTTCACGACTCACTGGTTTTTCTCAAAATCAAGTTTAGAAAAGTTAGGGTGTGATATCTAAATTCTGCGAAGTTGGTCAGGCAATTAAATGAGACGACGAGTGTCCCGGATGTGCTGGAATATTTGCCAGTGCAGAGCGACGTGTGACCATGGATCAGTAATTGTAACCGCCAGCCCCGGGGGGGGGGGGGGGGGGGGGGTGGTCTTTAACCTGGATCACGCAGTAGTGATCACACGAACACACCGTTTTACTAGACTCATCCAGTTCAAAACGACCAGGGGCGAGCAGGAGGTTGAGGCTCAGGAAAACCTTGAAGCGACCTGGCAAACTACCTCGCCACCCCTTGTACGCTGGTAGTAATCCGATCGAACGCCGCCCGAGTGATGCTGGCATATAGCAAGTTAAGTTTGTAATTCTCCTGGAGGTTTGTTTTCTGGGACGGAGGAATCGCCTCGCAAAAAGTCGACACAACTCGAGGTCGAGGAGCTTTATACCGTACGAGTGGCGTCGGAAGAGGAAAAACAGGGGGAAAGAGGATGGGGGGGGGGCTTCAGTTCCCTTCCCCCCCTTCCAGATATTTTGGACTGTTAAAGAAAACAATACGGGGAAAGAGGGCGTGGTCAAGCTTATTTTAATTTTAAATTATTTATGCATATGTATAGCTACTGTCGCCGCTCTTCACTGCATAAAAGATTGCGTAGATGGTCATTGTTAGAAACTCGTTGTCAGAAGGCACTACTCGTCACATGCTTAGTGGAGTGGTTCCGAAGTTCAAAGCTATGTCTTTTCGACCTAAATACCTGTGCCAATAGTAAAAAAAAGAATAAATGCGGGGATAAAAAGCTGGAGAAAAAAAAACAATCAAGAATTCGCCAGAAGTGTTGTATTCTTGCATATTCAGAGGTTCAGAACTTCGAAACAAGTTTCTTTTACCAAAATGTGTACAGGTTAAAAGAAACACGTCCCAGGAACGTGAAGCGAAAAAAAAAAAGTTTTCTTTTAATGACATGCTGAACTTGAACACTATTAGAAATTTTCTCCCATGAGTTAATTTATTCCTTAACGTGAAAAAACAATAAATACATTATTTTGTATTCTGCAGATGGCAATGATATGTACTGTCTGTGGTGTTAATTGAAATGCGATATACCTCAAACAATTTAAACGAAAATAAATATCAAGTTTAGGGCATAATTGCATGTAGATACATGTTTGGACATTTCTTCGAAACTCACGTTCAATAACATAATCACATCTTAAGACGGCACTCATTCTTAAAAAAACTATAACATCTCTACCATAAATAGCTTCGGCTACAGCGCGCTTCAAATCTGGCACAAACGATAATTGTCAAAAACCCGTCGTCCTTCCTCGCCCCTTCGGGAATTTTTTTATTTTTTTTTTATTTTAAAACTAAGCATGCCAGAACATTGAAATAAACGGCATTGTCTTTCTTAAAGAACGCAGCACCGCATGTCAAGTTCGAGAAAAAAAAATTATGAATGTACCTCACTACTTGAATTCAAATGAAACTGTCCGCCGGTCTTTCGAAGTTCGTCGAACTTCTGACTTTTCAGGATTCGAAAGTTCGAAACTTTTCGAATTCTCTCGATAAATAAGTTCAAAAGTTTGAAATTCATCAAACTTTTTGGTCAGTCAAGTTCGGAAGTTCGACAAGCATCGAACTTTGCAGCACAATAAATTCAAAAGTTCGAAAAAGATTGAATTTTTTAGCGTAATAAGTTCGACGGTTCGAAAAGCGTCGAACTTCTTAGCTTAACAAGTTCGAAAATTCGACTTCCGTCGAATTTTACGATATAGACAATTCGAAAAATCGAAATCTTTCGAACCGCTTGATTCGATCATCGAAACTTCGATCCGAAAAAAGTTTGCGGCATCCTTAGTCTCAACATACACACGCCCTGGAGCAAAACCTAGCGAGCGCATCACCCTCGCTACAGTCGCCAACAGAAGGAGAACAGCGTGTCGTTCGAGCGCTTGGCACGCGCTTCGTGCATTCTGCCGTGCTTTAGCTGCGCGCACATGCTCAAAGTGCACGAGACGACGAGGCACCGTTAAAAATAGAAAACTTGCACCGGAGGGTGGTACAACGGAAGCTACTTCCTGCCGTTCTGGCCTCGCCCGCGACCCGTCGCATTTGAGGAGGGCCGGTTGTCCTCCCTCAAACGTGTGACGGCAATGTGGAGAGCAGCGTTGTGACCGTGCAGTCGTTCAAACGCATCGAGCACGGTCCCCTGGAGTCTGCCGTGTGCCGCTTCTGCCAGAACAGTACAGTGGGGCGGCAGTGCGAGGAGTGCAAAGAGGGCTTCTTCCTGGCGGCCAGGGACGTCAGCATGGGTTGCCGGCCGTGAGTTTCTCCTTCTCCGTCCCCTCTGCTTCCAGAGTGGGACGTTTTACTTTTGGGAATTTTCGGAAGTCTGTAGAAACACGTATTGCGTGTGTTGGGAACATTTTATTCTCGGTGGATACGGGAAATTGATGGAACGGAATTGCCGGGGGAATAGAGGATCGTAGCGGAATCGGCTAAAAGTGCTCTTACATTATCGCCGGGGATGGGCGCAGCGCCCTTGAGCCTGCATTCGCCAGGTGACGAGCGCGTCCCCAACGCGTCGGTGGCGTCTCGTAACGGATGCAACGGTGAGGTGCACGCATCTGCCGCGCACTCTCCTCAAACACGTTTTCCACCGTGTAGGTTCGTTAGCGAGGATCGAGTGCCTCCCAGTCGGTACGGGTTGGAGCCCAACATGTCGGCCGTTGCAGGTGCGAGTGCCACGGGCACGGCGACACGTGCGACCGCCGGACGGGCGAGAACTGCAACTGCAAGAACAACACGGAGAACGACCGCCAGTGCAGCCAGAAAAGTGGCAAGAACAACGCCAGTCCCTGCTGGAACCTGCAGGTGGGGTACCGACGACCGGGCCACGCGGAACCTGATCCTTGCCTCTCCCGCAGTGCTCCAAGTGCAAGGAAAACTTCCAGGGTGTTCCGACCAATGGCCACCAGTGCTATCGACACATGCGGCTCGAACAGGAGTACTGCTTCGATCCCCACACGCAAGGTGACCCTTTCGGCCCAAACTCTGACAAATTTTATACCCTAGCCGAAAGCGGAGGCAAAATCCTAGTTTGAAGCAAAATTGCGTCACCATTTGTAACTTTTGTGGAACCTGCATTCATATCTGAGGACAGCCTTTAAATAATTTAACCGAATTGCAAAATAGTGACCGCTAACTAATGTATTCTACCAATGAGTTTGCGACTCAGTTTGCAAATGATCAGAAAAAGAAAACTCGCAACACGGTCTTCGACCGCCACGAGACATTTTTATGGTTCCTGCCTGTGTGCAGAAAGGTAAGTATGCTCTGTTAAAGGACGCATAAAAGTGGAGATGTTGCGAGTCTTCTGACCTTCTTGTTCAAAGAGTTTAGGAAAACTTTTTTTAGGTTTAAATTTGAAAACTTTGGAACTATAAAACCTTGCAGGGATTAAAACTAACAAAGTTAGTATGTGGAGATTCTTGAAAGCTTAGTTTCGAAGGTCTCAAATTTCCTTAGAGATTAAGTTTGAAAAAGTCTAAGATTTCTTATTTCTCTTAAATTCAAACTTTATAAAAATTGGAAAATTTCTAATATCTTTGCAGTGCCAGTTGGAAAAGTTTGAACGAAGTTTGAAGTCTTCGACGATGCTCATTTTTGTGTTGAAAAACCCCCGTAAATCTTTTTTGGGGGCCGTACATCGAAGCAGTTGGTTCCAAAATCCAAAATTAACATCTTAATTACAAAAGCGCAAAGGACAAGGACAGGACAAAGAATGAACAAGACAAGCGCTTACTAACAACCGATTGTTTAATGCAGTGGTCGGCAACCTTTTGGCGAAGCGGGCCGAGTCGCCGTTAAGCTAAGGCGGAACGGGCCGGACGGCAAGCAGCGGGGGGTGATTAAAAAAAAAACACTTGCACGAACTTACATTGACGAACATAAATTGAAAATGAACAGTTTCTTTATTTCATGAGATACGACATTTCCACGAAAACCTAGAGACTCCTCTCAGTGAGACTTTTGGTGTTGAACTGCGCTCGCCAAACTACAAACATCCACATTCAAGCTGCTAACTGCGAGTCACAAAACATTGTGGAGGTTCTCGTCAGTCATTCGTGAGCGGAAGTTGGATTTTATGCACTTCATTCGTGAAAAAGTCTGCTCGCAGACATGCAGCAAATTAGTCAACTTTTTTTTTTTTTTTTTTCTTTAGCTGGCTGCGTATGCGGGAAGGGAGGGTTACCGGGAGGCTGAGGGCCGTATAATACTACCTCGCGGGCCGGATCCGGCCCGCGAGCCGCTGGTTGCCGACCACTGGTTTAATGCATGATAAGAGAAAGACGAAAATGAGAGGAGATTTAATCAATTATAATGCCAATTGTATTCCCACGTAAAATGATTAAAAAGTATTTGAGAAAAATTAGGACTGATAGAAAAACAAAGAAAAACAGCCAGATTAAGAAAAAAGGTTGAGATACCCTATCTCTTTCTCGGACAGTGAAATTGATGGTGTGCTAATGCACGTGTCTCCTTTTTCTATTATAGTTTTTGCCTCGAAAATTTCTCTGGCTCTCTTGCCCCAAAAGCATTTGAGTACTTGGGTTCGGAGCGAGAGAGCCAGAGAAATTTTCGAGGCAAAACCTATAATAGAAAAAGGAGACACGTGCATTAGCACACCATCAATTTCACTGTCTGAGAAAGAGATAGGGCACCTCAACTTTTTTTTTTTAATCTGGCTGCTTTTCTTTATTTTTCTATCAGTCCTAATTTTTCTCAAATACTTTTTAATAATTTTACGTGGGAATACAATTGGCATTTTAATTGATTAAATCTCCTCTCATTTTCGTCTTTCTCTTATCATGCATTAAACAATCAGTTGTTAGTAAGCGCTTGTCCTGTTCATTCTTTGTCCTCTCCTTGTCCTTTGCGCTTTTGTAATTAAGATGTTTAACCAACTAGCCCAACAGTTAATTTTAATCCAAAATGAAGGCTAGAGGTACTAACAGGCAACCAGAACCACTCGTATAATCGAAAGAGCGTCCGAAAGGAAGAACTTTGCACGTTGCGAACACGGCGGTTGAGGCGGTCGTGAAAGAGGAAGGCCTGGCGCAGAGTGCAGCCCGGAGCCGACGGTGCTGCCCCAGGGGCGCACGGCCTTCTTCGTGGTGCAGCCGCGCTACATGAACGTGGACATCCGCATCGTGGTGGACGTGACTTCTGGGTCGGCGGACCTGCACCTGTCGGCCAAGGAGGACGCCTTCGTGGTGGAGCTGAACCGGTCCAGCGGGGCCCACCTGGTGACGCTGGACCGGCGCTACGGGCCGGCCGAGGGCGCCTCGGGGCTGGAGCGGCGGCGGGAGCCTGCCCCGGGCCCGGCCACCTACGTGCGGGTGCGGGACCCCCGCGAGGTGCTGCTGGTGCACGGCCTGCGCCGCCGCCTGGTGGTGACGGTGCCCCAGGACGTGTACGACTTGCGCAGCACACGCCTCTACCTGGTGCTGCTGGGTGCGGAGGAGCCCGCCCGAGGCAGCCTCTTCTTTCGCCAGGACCAGACGCGCATCGACCTGTTTGTCTTCTTCTCGGTCTTCTTCTCCTGCTTCTTCCTGTTCTTGGCTGCCTGCGTGGTGGTCTGGAAGCTCAAGAGGGCCCTGGACGTGCGCCACGCCCGGCGCCTGCACGCCGCCCAGATGGAGCACATGGCCCGGCGGCCGTTTGCCCGCGTCTGCGTGGCCCTGCCCGAGGAGGGGGAGCCCCCGCCCCCCCGCAGGAAGCGCAGGGCCCCCCGGGACTCCCCCAAGGGGGCCGGGGCCACCCGCCCCGTGGCCGTGGAGCCCACCGGGGACGGCGTGGCGGCCGTCACCACGCTGCTCGTTCAGCTGCCTGGCGGGCTCTCGGCCCCCGTGCGCCTCGCCCTCGGCTCCGCCCTCGTGGCCGTGCGAGGAGGCGGCGCCACTGGCGGCATTCGCGCCGCCATGCGACGCAGAACCGGCCACGTCAACTTGTGACGCTCTCTCGTCGTGGTATGCATCGTCCCAGTGCTTGCGTGCCGACTCGTTCTTCCAGACTGTCGTCGAACCGGTGGCTGCGAGATCTTCTTTCCGTCCAAATACGCTTCGGCGTCTGCAAGACTCTATCGAGGACAGGTTTTGACTTCAAATGCCTCGTGCGACAAGGGCCACTCCGACCGAGTTACGTCGTCTTCTTCCCGCTCCATTTGCCCTCGTTCGGAGAACTTTCGCCGTGGATTGGAGCGTCGCTCTCCGCGGAGGGAATCGGAAGAACGCCGGCTCTTCGCGTCCCGGTTCGGTTTGTGATTGCGAGCGTACGAGCAGCGCAAATCTATGTGCACCGAGACTTCCTCTTTACGAACTTTTGCAACTATAGTTCCTAGCAAATGAGTTTTATTAGCCGCGTGTCGAACTTTTATTACAATTTTACTGACTTTAGGCACGAGCGTGCCGTTGCGTCGCTGTTGTCGAGCGACTTTTATTTACCCCTAAGTGCCAAAAAATCTTTGCTCCGTTTATGCTCTGCATGATGTTTTAGTTTGAGATATTTTAGGTTATTTTAGCGGATATGCCAAAAAGGCCGAGGCTGCAAGAGCCTTTTTTAGAGCCGTTTTAAGTAAATTGCAGCTCTTTCTACCACTAATGTAGGACCGCCTTGAGACTGGGAGAGACCAGTTTTGATGTAGTGGTTGCGGACACTCGCTTTGTCTAAGTTGAGTTTGGTTACAGTGCTACAGGCAGATTCTTTCTCGAGGAAATAGCTTTGTGAGTGGAACCCTGCCACAGTCAAAAGCTGCTTTTGTGCATCTCACGCAGTGAATTATCTTTGGTCGTGATGGTCTGGATAATTAGTAGGCAAAAGCAATAAGTGCAAATAAAACATTTTTGAAACCTTCGTAAAATATGTTACGCTAGTTTATTCAGATTGACAGTTATTGCACAGCAAACATGTTCTTAAACAATAGCCCATACAGTAGTCAATATCACCTAGTTTACAAGGCCCACACCAGACTACAGTCGATTATATCGCAGGTATTTAGAATTATTGTTTATATCAAACAATCCAAACATCCCCTTGAAAATCACATGTAATACCATAGGAGCGTTCTCTTTTTGTATCCAATTCCCATGGCGGGGACACTCACTATAGCGAACGAAGCCCAGCTGCCCGCGATCCGATTGCGCAGGTGGCGAGCACATCAGTGTCGTTGCGTAGCTGCCAGACCGCCAAGCCAGCATACATGCGGGAAGATACATGGCAAAAGCAGTTCTGGAAAAGGAAAAACAATGAACAGTAAAAAAAAAAGTGGAGGATGGCAAAAGCAAGGGGAAGGGCAAGTGCACGCACGTGTAGCAGGGTGTGCCCGCTGTTGGAACAGTAGCCTGCGCCCTTTCCCCAAACACTGCTCATGCTCAAGCTGGAAAAGAAGGTGAATATTCTAGCAGAGCTGAATGATTTCATCTGCGCTTGCCAGCTGTTATATGAGGAGCTGACAAAAGGAAGTTGAACTGAAAGGAGGCCATTAAAATAAAGATAAAGGAGCTTAGTCAACAGCTGCAAATTGTCACCAGTCAAACAGAACAAGGCTCCCTCGAGAGCATTAAAACGAATTTGCAAAGCCAACCAGTACCACTCTAACAACAAGGACCAGTTGAAGAAGCTTGAGGACCAGATCGAAGAGGAAAGGGCAGTCTTTCACAAAAAACCGGTCACTGCGGCAAACCTAATTGATTATCGGAAAACGAACAGGCTGTTCGAGCTCAATCGGTCTGCCTTCTATCGGAAACTTGATGAAGACCAGAAGGAGATGGACGAGAACACTGATGTTGATTAGGTGATTACTTTCTGGCGAGGAATCTGGGCAACCGAAGAAGGGGAGCACCAAGAATTGATTGACCTATTGGACCCAGGGGAGGAGTACATGACTGCGGTGTACTTGACTGGACGGAGGAGCCTGCTGCCAGGAATGAGGGAACTGCACCTGAGTAGCAAGCAAAGAGCACAGCCAGCATCAGCCCTATCGTTCACTTCTACACACGACTGTCATTCGTTCAGGGAAATGCCTTACCCTTCGAGGTCCCCTGCGGTGCACCTAGCTGGGAGAAGGAGCCCGCTGCCAGGGAACCGCACCTGAGTAGCGAGCAAAGAGCACAGCCAGCATCGGTCCTGTCGTTCACTTCTACACATGGCTGTCATTCAATCAGGGGAACGTCTCACCCCTTGAGGCAGTCGTCCCCTGTGGGTATACAAAGCTGGTACGGACACAAACGTCTCCATCCTCCCAGTTGGCGGGACGAGCTTGGCCGTGCAGTGTCAAACAAAATTTAGTTTTTTTATATTTTTATTTTCTTTCCCTCCTGCTCCAGACGTTTCCTGCAGCAGTTTTTTCTGTGCCCTTCCCGCACCAGGGCTTGGGACTCTCTCACGAGCTGCAAGGATATTTGGTGGTCGTGTTCCCATCAATCTGAGAAGTAGCTGTAACGACGTTACTTTTACAGTTACTCTCGAAAAATAGTAACTCTGTTACAGTTACAAGTTATTTCCACTAAGCAGTAACGCGTTACAGTTACAAGTTACTGAAAAAAGTAACTAGTTACCGGTAACGCGTTACTAGTAACTGCCCAAGACTGCAGTCTGGTGGCGGAGTTGCGAGAGACGAGTGTTCCGCGGCTGTCGAAGCGGACTGAGGCAGAGACGCGGTGCTTGCGTCCTCGTACGGCGCGACGCCCAGATCCGCACTAAAAATCCGATAAGCCCGGTAAATTCATCGATGATGGCAACCCGATCCCAAAGCTACGATGGTTGCAGCTAGGCCTGGCTAGACCTAATGGCCGACGAGCCGACCGGGCCGACGGGCTATCAACCAAAATCGCGTCCAATTGGCCAACCGCTTTGCTCCAATCACTAAACTGTTTCATTTTACGTCATGAAGCGCTATGTTTTGCTTATTCAATTTGCAATATTTAATTTGCTAATAACTCACAAAATATTGCGAATTTGTGTAATATTTCTTTTTTCCTCGGTGTTCCTGCTTTCATGGAGCTCCGTTTTAGCGCGAACTTCAAACCGGTCAAAAAATTGTTGGTGGGCCCCTTTAAAGGGACACTGACACCCACCAAAATTTTTTGTTTCATTTTTTTGCCAGGCACTTTATTATGGTTGTTGGGGGACTACCCAATTAATATTTTGCAACAGAATAGCGTATTTTTTTAATAAAGCCGAAAGACTCAACTGCTCGAAACCGAAACCCGACGGAGGTCGGAGAAGTGGAGAGAAGAGAGTGAGTGGCCGAAGGCACGTGGCCGTGCGGGGTTTTTTTTTTTTTTTTTTTTTCTCCTTTCCGGTAGCAGACGACATGCGGCTTACGGGAACTGTTCGCCGTGCGATTCGTTTGCAGTTATGTTTGTTCCGCTCGTTGTTCTGTACTCCGAGATGAGTTGTTTTGTACATTGAGGAGTTGGAGATGAGTAGTGAGTGCCCGTGGTGAATTTCCACGATCGGCTACGAAAAGAATACACCCAAGATGTTGCGTGAAGAGCTGCCTCACATGTCCTGCGTCCGAAAAAAAAAGGGCATTGTGCGACAGAGTTTCCGAAAGATCGACGGGATCGGGACCAATGGCTGGCTGCAATTCCTGTAGAACATATACGGGCACCTCGGAAAGCGGACGCTACCTGATTTATATGCTCCTTGCATTTTGTGGTAAGTGATTACATTGAGTTCGCAGGTGTCAAAAAGGAAATCCCATACCATTTAATTCAGCGACGTGTCGTCCACAACATTTGTTCGTTTTTTTTTTTTTGTTTGTTTCTTCAGTGATAATTGTAAAAAAAAAAAATATGTAGACACCGAAAAATGTCTGAAAAAAAAAAAAAAAAAAAAAAGAAGGTTTCACGGGAGATCGAACCCGGTCCTACCGCGTGTGAGCGGACGTCTTTCCCACTAAGGTCTATTCACACGATGCATCTTGTTGGCGAATCATGTGTCGCGAAACTAGGTTTCGGGAAACAGATTCCCCGTCTGAACGCGACCAAAAAAGTGGCGCGCCTCCGAAAAAAGTGGCGCGTGTTCCTCGCTTCTCGAGCAATTTTTCGCTGAAACCTCATCGAGGCCTGTCAATCACCCGAAGGAGAAACGCGCGTTTCTCCTTCGAGTCGAGCGGCCATTGGCAGAATCCGCGCGGACTCTGCCAATGGCCGCTCAACTCGCTATGACATCTCACCTTCGAGGAGGAGCGAGCTTTTGGAGGAGTCTGATTTTTGGCCGATTCCGTATCCGAGCCGAAAGAAAACAAACAGACTTGGCGAGCGACAAGCGGCGAAGCCACTGTGAAGCACGACCGGTCGTGCTGTGAAGTGGTGCGGCGACGTGCCTTGGTCCTACTTGGTTGCAGGTGCGTGAACGGCGCCTACAGTACGGGTTGGTGGCGCGGTGCAGATTCATCAACACTCGCGACGAGTGCAAGCACCGCATATAAACATGATGACCGGATAACTTTCTTTATTAGCGGTGCAAAAAATGTCCGAAATGCTTCGAGATCATCTCGAAGCATGCGGATGGACCGCCGTGAGATGAACGATCTCGTGAAAGCACAGAGAATACCTCACACGTCGACTTTCCCTGTTAGAGTCACGAACGAATGTCGTCCCGTCCGTTGTAATCCTTGCACCGTCGAATGCACAAGCACTTTGTAGAACCACATATCAATCGCCGTCATGCCGGACCCCGCGCACCACCACCACGACCAACTCTGTCACCACAGACCGCTGCCGGCCATCGTCAACAAAACCACGTGATCCCCGTCCAAGTACCACGTGACGCCTGCGCCGCTCCGCACTCCGACGGCTACCGACGGAGTGCCAGAGAGTTAGTATGTATGATCTCTATGAGAGAGCCAGACATGTACAAATTACTCAAAAAAGGTAGTTAAGTTTCTGAGTATCGACGCCAAAAGTAATTGGAATAGAGTAGAAATTACGCATTTGTAATAGTAATTGAGGAAACTACTAACTACTGTAAAAAAGTAGCGAGTTACTTCGAAGTTACTTTTTTATATTTTTGTGGTAGCGAAATGAACATCAATTTTGATCCGTGAAAAACCCAGCGAGCCTAAAATGAATACAGTCATTTAATGGCTTGCGTTTTCACCAAAATAGATTATTCGCCCGCAGAAGCAATGGACTTTCAAAGTTTTTGATACGGGAGTTTTCCCCTTTTCCTCCTAAAGACGTCCCCAGCCAAGCTAAAATGCGTTCCATCGGCGCGCTGGATGGAACGGCAGCGTTGAATTTGAGAAAGAGGCTGTGCAGGGTCGGGTAAGCGAGTGTCGACCTTAGGTGTTCGGGACGAAACATGTGAGGTTTGCCTAGGCTAGAGGGTCTTCTATAAGAAAATCTCGTGCTTTTTCTTTTTTCTTCGGCAAGTTGAGATCGTTATGAATGACCCTTCTTTATCCCGGAGTCGTGCGGTTTAGAGAAGCTCGTTTTAGCGAGCGCCGTTTTACCGACCCCAGTTTATCGAACTCCTTTATAGAGAAACACAGTTTAGAGAAAATGGCGATGAGCCTCCTTTTAGCAAATACGGCCGCCGCGAAGCGGCGTGTACGAATAAGTCAAGTGAGTTAACAATTTTGTAATGAGCCGCCGCAGACTGGCGCCGCGAAGCGGCGGGAGCGCAGCGGGTGGCTTGGGTTAACACGCGCACCAGTGATACACGCGCGAAGTAGAAAACCCTTTTATAAATAACGTCTTCTTTTCGATAAACGACATTTCTCTAAACTGAGACCCTGCTTTCTCTAAAATGTGCTTCGATAAAACGTGCCCGTTCTCTAAAAAATTACGTGCTTCGACGAAATGGCATTCTATCAACCGGGATAATCCGTTCATGGGAGCAGTACGTTCCCGCTTCCAGCTGCAACTGTACGAGCGACGATGCTTGTTCACCTAGTTCGACTACCTCTTTGTAGAAAAAGATTTACTCGTCAGGCGCGTCAAGATACCGAAGACGCCGGCGAGGATTGCGAGTCACCCTTGGGAGATCCTTTTGTTGGACCCGACATCAGCGGCGTAATATACTTCGTTTCATCTTCTGTCAAACCAAAGCAATTTTTTTATTCAGTAGCGTAGCGTAGCACTGCACAGTCGTCCGAATGATCTCATCGTCGTGGCGCGAGACTTGAACCCTTGACGGTCAGATGCACTCGCTTAGCGTACTCTCTGAACGTCGTGGGATAAAGGGGTTTACTATATATCTGCGTTTGTGCGCGGGGGAGTCGGGCTTCGCAAGGGAGCACGCGCTGACGACAAGGCGACCATGGGAACAGGCGCCCAGCTGCGAGGTCATTCCACTGGCGCTCTCCGTGGAACCCCCAAACTGCTTGAGGCAGAGGTCACTAAAGGCAGACAACATGAAAACAACAATAACCTCCAGCTGCAACCGTCTTTCACGGTTGCAGCTGGAGGCGGGCGCCTGCGTGCATTACCGGATTAGGTCAATACCCGACCAAGTCTTGTTAAGCATCTTTGCCTGCGTTCGTGCGCGCCGCTGTTATGTTTTGGCTGCTCCTCACCACCTTGGCCCAAGGACGCCTTTGACGCAGTTTCTGGAATGGGAGGGGGCCCCTTGTTCCGGAATGCCACTTCATCTGCTGGCGTCTTATTTATTTCTGCGCTCAAACTTTTGTGATGAACAAAATTAGCGGTATATTTCGGAAGTAGTTAGTAGTTTGAGTAGAAGTTACCTGAAAAATGTAGTTAAATTAAACTACTAATTACCCAAATAAAGTTGTAATTGAAAGTTACCAAGTTACTCGGAAAAGTAGTTAAACTACAGTCACTACAGTAGTTTGAGTAGAGTAGTTGAACTACGTCCAAGTCTGCAGAGAGCGCTCTGAGAGGGAGAGGCGCCCTCGGAATGAACCACGCGATTAGGCCACAGCACTCTCTTTCAACCACTCGATTTCGCGCGCTCTGGCATAGGAGAAAGCCTGGCACATCGACGACGGAGCCATAGGGCGCGCGGTCGCAGGAAAAAGGAGAGGAGGAGCACGCCGAACGGTGACCAATATGGTAGCGCAGAGCAGAAAGGGCAGACCTAGACAGCGAGCGCTTGGGTCATGAGCGGCCGCTCCCCGAACCACGCTTGTTTTTGTGTTTTCGTCGCCGTCGTTTTCGTACTCCGGGAGAAACGGGCGCGGCGATTCGAAAGGGCGCAGGGAGAAACGGGAAAGGGTGGACGTTGAGTTTCTCCTCTCCACGATAGCGACAAGAAAAGAGAGAGAAAAAAAAGATTGTTTCTGCGTTTGGCCGCTCGCTCTCTTGTGGCGCTAGCAGGTAAGGTTCTCTCCGCTCCCGTTTCTCCGCCCCTCCTTTCCCATTTACGGCGGCCGTCTTTTCACGCGACGCGCCAGGCTTTCTCCGTATAGAGGAGGCTATGGCTCTGGAAAGAGCGCTCGAGAGCGCGCAGAAAGAACCACGCGAATTCGCCATGAGTCCACCTCAACTTGGCCGCAAAATACCACCATGCTCGCTTGTCACGGATGTCGCACTCGAGATACGCAGTTCGGGATCGCCAAATCGCGTGCAGACCGAGCAGCACTAAAACACGCAGCACAGTTGGAGAATGCTCCTCGCTCTCAAGACACAATCATTTGAACACGTTCCAGGCAATTTCAAACTCTACAGTAAAGAGGCACTTCAGTTCCGCCGAAAAAAGGTAAGCGTTGTGCATCGTGTTTGTCTTGTAACGAAACTGGTTTATTCAGGTTGCCAGACTGCTCTTTACAGCTGGCTGAAACTAGACATTAACATCAGATCTGATACATCTTCCTTTCTAACAAAGGACAAACTTGAAAGCTTGAAACATAACTTGACTGACATGCTTGGTTGAAGTGTTCATCACAAGTAAGCTTCACTTTCTAAACAAGGAACAAACTTGGAACACTACAACTTGATTAACATGCCTGGTTGAAGTGCTCATCATAAGTAAGCTTCACTTTCTTCTTCCTTGGTCTCGATGACACTCTAGTGGGAGGTTGCACAGACACCGGCGCTGGATAGTCTGTAGGACCATCCATTATTTCACTTTCACGGTCACGAATTTCCTAGTGCTGCACATTGTCCTCGTTGGGCACTTGTGGAACGTCCATGTCCTCAGAGTCTGAGATGGGTTCAAATGCTTCCTTGCTCACAAGTAAATGCTGCCTGTTCCATCTGTACACAGCACCATTCACAGCTTGCACTACATAGGATCTTGGCGCCACTTGCTCTTTGACTTGTGCTTTGACTCTCCACTTTCCGTCATATCTCAGACGCACCGTCTGTCCAGTGCCCAGCGGCTCCAAATGCCTGCCAGCACTGCCATTTTGTTTGTGTTTTTCCACTTTCTGTCCTTGTGCTGATGAGAAGTCAGGCAGTCGAGACCTCAATCGTCGCCCCATGGATAACTCGCAAGGTGCCCGTCCATTCTCGAGTGGTGCGCACCTGTAGTTTAGCAACCCTAGCCAAAAATCTTCTTTGGCATACTGAGTTTTTTTTTAGAATCCTTTTCACAATTTGGACCCCTTTTTCTGCGAGTCCGTTCGCTCTTGGAAATCTTGGGCTCGAGGTGATATGTTCGAACTCATATTTTCTTGCAAATGCTGCAAATTCAATGCTTGCAAATTGTGGACCATTGTCGGTGCAGACTTCTTTGGTGATTCCATGTCTGGCAAAAACACTTGCCATATGGTCGATCACTGCAACAGCACTAGCCTCTGTTAGCTGCACCACTTCAGGGTAAGACGGAGTAGGAGTAGGCATTGGAGTAGGCGTCATATACCACAAGGTAAGACGATCCTGCATGTTGGCACAGATCAGCTCCAACTCTCTCCCATGCTTTACTGGGTACTTCTCTCATGACGAGTGGTTCAGCAGGTTGCTGGTATGCAAATGTTCGACAAGCTGCACACTTTGATATGTACGATTCATTGTCAGAATTCATTCTTGGCCAGAATACTAACGCTCTAGCACGAGCCTTGCATTTGCTCATGCCTAAGTGTCCTCCATGCAGTCTTGCCAGTATGTCTGCACGACAAGCTTTTGGAACTACTACTCTTGAGCCCTTTAACAGGACACCGTTGACCAGAGTCAACTCTGATGTGTATCCCTTGAGATCTCCTTGTTGTTCTTGACCCTGGTGGATCCGTGCGATAACTCCTTGTAATTTGTCATCACTCTCCGTGGCCTCTTGCAGTTTCTGAAGTGTCGCTTGACTTAGTGTTGTGGACACTATGCTGACAGCATGTACTTCAACATCATCTAGTTCTACCCCTTCCTTTGTGGCCTCTTTTACTGGTGCGCAAGACAATGTGTCGGCTAGCACCAAGTTCTTTCCAGGCAGATAGCACAGGTCAAACTCGTTCTTCATTAGACGAATAAAAAATCGCTGCAGACGAGGTGGCATGTCTCCAATGCTTTTCTTTGCTATAAAGATCAATGGTCGATGGTCGGTTTCCAGTGTGAACTTGCGACCATAAATGAAGTCGTGGAACTTCTCACAGACAAACGTGATGGCAAGCGTCTCTTTCTCAATTTGTGCATGTCGGTCTTAACTCGTGACGCATATGCTACTGGACGCCACTCTGTATCATTAAGCTGTAGGAGTGCTGCTCCCAGTCCATACTGTGACGCATCAGCTGTCACTTTTGTCTTCTTTTCAGGGTCAAAAAATGCTAACACTGGCTTGTTAGTCAGTGTTCTTTTCAGTCTATCTAATTCTGCTTCGTGAGCCTCAGTCCACTCAAATATCACATCATCCTTGATGAGGCTTCTGAGAAGATTTGTTCTTTGCGACAAGTGTGGCAAATACTTGCCTTCATAGTTGATGACTCCCAACATCCGCTGTACTTCCTTTCTGCTTTGAGGAGTAGACATCTGAAGCACTGATGCAACTAGTGATGGATCTGGCTCCACTCCATTTTTAGTGATCCGGTCACCCAGGTAGCTGGTCTCTTGTACCGCAAATTGACGCTTTCCTTGTTGAAGGTCATTCCAGCTCTTTGGGCTGCTTTGAGTGCTTCCTATAGCCTCTTGTCGTGCTCCTCCCTGGATCGACCCCATACGAGTACATCGTCAACGTACACTCTTACTCCTTCAAGTCCATCAAAAACTTCAGTCATGATCTGTTGGAAGACTTCCGGTGACGATGGGATGCCAAATGGTAGTCTCAGAAATCGGTAGCGTCCAAATGGCATACCAAACGTGCACACTCGAGAGGCCGTCTCATCTAGTGGTATTTGGTGATACACACTATTGGCATCCAGTCTTGAGAAAAATTTGGCGTTTGCCAGTTCAGCTTCGATGTCTTCACGGCGTGGCATTTGGTAGTGCTGCCGTTTAATGGATTCATTCACTTGCCATGGATCCATGCAGATTCTCAGAGCACCTCCTTTCTTCTTGACTATCACAATTGGGCTTACCCAATCAGTAGGTTCACTGACACGGCTGATGACTCCAGCCTCTTCCATTCTCTGGAGTTCTTTCTTGAGTGGTTCTTTCAGAGCTTGTGGCACTACTCGTCGGCTGTACCACTGGCTCTGCTCCTTCTTTAAGGACAATCTTACACTCCCGTCCAACGCATCCCAGTCCTTTAAACAACTTAGGAAACTTCTGTTCCACTTCTTGGGCCATAGTTTCTTTCACCATGTGCACTTGCTGGACCAGCCCCAGGAGTTCACTCGCTGCTAGGGCCAGTATGGCCTGGCGTCCTTTTTTCACAATGAAGAACTCAATATGCGCTCTTTCCTTTGAGTTTCACTTCCAGCAGTGCTTTCCCTTGGTGTGCAATCACACCATCGTTGTAGCTTTTTAGGACCGACATGGTTGGCTTCAGGCTCGCCGTCTTGTGTAGCTTCCTGAACAGTGAACTTGGCAAAAGATTTGCCTGGGACCCTGTGTCAACTTTTAGTTCCACTTCCTTGTCAGCCACGAGGGCCTTGTCCAGCCACCCGTCACCTTTTTTAGCCTTGCATGTGCTGACTTGAAGAACGGCGAAGTCGCTGTCATCTTGTTCTTTTACTTCATCTACCGAAGACTTCGTTTTGCAACACACGGCGAAGTGGTTCATTCTGTGACACTTGTTGCTCTTTTTGTTGTGTGCCGGACACTTCCGTGGGTCGTGCTTCCGGTCGCACTTAGGACAATTTTTTCCCGTCGGTTGGACTTTCCGCTCATTCATGTCCGCTCTCTTCTTTTTGTCTACTGTGTCGACACGTCGGGGACCGTCGAGAGTTTCATTTTGTGCCTGAAGAACCTCATAGGCCTTTCCGAGGTGTATGGCCTTTTCCAACGTCAGATCTTCGCGCAACAAACGCTCTCGCAGTATTTTGTCTGTTACCCCACATACGATTTGATCTCGTCGTACCATGGAGTCCGACAAAGTCGAGAAGTTGCACGATTTCATTTTTAGTTGTAGCTCTCGCACGAACTGTTCAAACGGCTCACCACTTTCTTGTTTTCGTGAACGAAACACGTACCGTTCGTAGGTTTCATTTTTCCAGGGCATACAGTACTCTTCAAACTTCTTCAGCACTGTCTGGTAGTCCTGTTTTTCTTCAGGTGCGAAGGTAAAGGTGTTGTAGACTTCGATGGCATCGGGTCCCGCCACATGAAGCAAAATGGCTGCCCTTTGTTCGTCGGTTCGCTTGGTGGTCTCTGTCGCCCGTAGGTACAGTTCCACACGTTGTTTGAACCGTTGCCAGTTCTCCGCTACGTTCCCTGTCAAGTTCAGGCCCTCGGGTGGTTTGAGCACGTCTATGGTTCGGCTTTCTTCTTAGTTCACCGCCCTTTCTTGCGGGACTAGCCACTTCTGACACCATGCATCGTGTTTGTCTTGTAACGAAACTGGTTTATTCAGGTTGCCAGACTGCTCTTTACAGCTAGCTGAAACTGGACATTAACGTCAGATCTGATACACGTTGCTACACTTCATAAACACGTGATGTAAGGTTTCAGTCGCCCCGCACAAAGCGCAGTTTAGCGACCACGGAACAAAGAATCCTTTCTTTTTCACAGGGAGCACTTCAACATGAAAACGAACAAAGAAATCTTTGCTGCTTGTAGGCACAGGCAGCTTTCTCAGCTGCTTAAAGACATCGTCTGAGTTGGGAGCGTTGACGCACTGTCGGTGCAACGGCGCTGGCAAAACTGCTGAGACAGTGTCCCAGTAAAGTGTTCCGTTTCACCGTCAAAAGATACTCCCAAAAAAGTGAACCAAGAAGAACCTGATTGAGTCAGCAACTTCCTTGTAAAATCTGAGATGCCTCGACGTGGTCGCCCGACTCGTGGTGCTCACCCTCCATTGTTGCAGGTTTTCATATCCTAAGCAGTGGAATGCGGTCGTAAAAATTGGATCTCTTTGATCTCTAAAGAATAGAAAGCGCTGCACATAAAGTTTGAGGGTCACATTCACGATCCCGAAGCCACCGCTATCCGAACTCCAAAACAGGTTGCTCCTTAGTCCTTCGCATCTTTTCCATTCGCGATTGAAAATTGAACGGAGCCCAATGTCTGTGGATGGCGTTCACCGTGCCTGCGCCGTAACAAACCGCTTGCGCCACATACAGGATCGCAGGATATGACACCGCGTTGCAGACATAGCTTCTGGAGAACATTGACAAACGTCTTGCTGTCCAAGAAGAACGTTTTACTGGTATGGTCGCCAGTTTCTGCTTCCACTGTTATGACGTAGGTACTGACAGATCCATGGGCACGCCGAGGTACTTTTCCACGCCTGTAGACCATTTGACGCCCATGAACTCCGATGGCTTTGTGGCCCACTCTCCGAGCCTTTCGACTTGTTCTTATTGATTCTTGCTCCGGAACACCGACCGTAGCTTTCTAGTTCACCCAAGACTGTTTCGATTTCTTGCTTTGCAGAGCATACAAAAGAAACATCGTCTGCGTACGCCAGGAGTTTTACAGATGCTTCCTCTAGGTTGAGACCGGAGATTGACTTGTTGCGCTGCACCTTGAGGCACAGTGGCTGCAGCTGTAGAGCGATTGGTGACATGGGGCAGCCTTGCCGGACAGAACGCTGAACCGAGACTGGCTTTCCTTTCTTCCCATTTATTAAAAGCCGTGGTGAAGCTTTTATAGCACAGCGCTATCGAATCTCACTTCGCCCCACCCCACATCGTTCCAAAACCTTCATGAGAAACTCGTGGGGCACTCGATCAAACGCTTGACTGAGATCCGTCTGCAGCACCGCTAATGGTTGATGGTCTTCGGCTGCCGCTTCACACTGAGCCACTGGGGCATCTCTCTACTGGGGGATCTCTTTCCTTCGTAATATTTCAGCCGGTAGACTGTACGTTGGAAAGTTTGCTGCCGATTTTCTTCCAGCAAAAGCGCTCCCGGGTCGAAATCGGGAAGCACCACACATTGGCGACATTCGCACCAGACCGACACGCGGGCTTGACGTCACGGAGCTGCGGCGGCGCTGCGATCGCGCCGGAGCCGGGTGGTGTGGGCAAAGGCGCGCACGTTACGCATGGGCGTCATAAAGCTGTGTTGCCGTTAATTGAACCGAAATGTACAAGAAAGGCAGCGGAGTGAGTTTCCACAAGTTCCCGGCAGACTCTGAAAGATATAGAGGGTGGATAATATCCGTGGATTGAAAAAAAAATGGTCGCCTCGCGCGAACGACCGCGTTTGTGCGGCGAACACTTTTTTGAAGGCAAGTGCGGCTTCCATTTCGATCTCCGTCCCGAGGCTTGCTTATGTGCAGGGAAACCGTCGTCTGATCGAGACCACCCGGATTTTATTCCCATGATGTTCGCGCACAAAGCACCGGCCAAGCACTCGTCGGAGGCTCGCTACACCCGTGCTGCCCAGCAGAAGGGGATCGCCGACAGAACGGCAGTGTTGTAGGCGCAACCGAAAAAAAGTAACGAAATACGTTACTCGTTACTTGCAAACAAAATGTACGCCTTACTGAGCTACGTTACCTAAAAATGAAAGGAACGCGTTACCGCTACCGATAAAAAGTGACGCACGTTACTTCTGCGTTACTTTTTTTAAATTATGATTTAACACATTTTACGGTTTTGACGATACAGGTCATATATCAAAAAGCATTATGTTGATGCAGAAACTGAACGTAATTAGTTTATCTCTTTACGGTTTCACATAAATACTCACGAGAGAAAACGCAAAGAAAAACATGGCTTGACGCCTAAAACACGGAAAAAAATGAAGTGTAATTTCTTTAAGACTTGAGGAGTTGTACAGAGTAATGTAACTGTACGGTACTTGAAATAGTAACGAAAGTACGTTACCCGTAACTGTGTCGAAAACTTAACGAGTAGGGTACTATGTTACTGAAAAAAGTAACGCGATACCGGCAACCCCGTTACTTGTAACGTGTTACCGCCAAGACTGCAGAACGGACAAAGCATTACTGCTTGTCATGCCTTGTGGTCATGAGGGTAGGAAAAATATACATTGACTTGAAGACGCTGTGTGTATTTAATCTATTAATGAGTAGACTTCGCAGACGCACAGTCTGCTGATCCCGCCGGCAGTGCGGAAACCGACTCGAAGTAATCGTAGGCCTCAAAAGACTTGTACGCCTGCACCGTGTCGGCCGTGAACTGGCTGGGCGAAAAAACTAAATAAACGACGACGTGAGCCGTCGACTTCGGTGGCAGCAACTTTACGTCGCAAGTGCAGCACGCCTTGTTTACGGCGTACCTCGTAGGCAACGCCGTCCACGCACAGTTTGTTTCGATACTGCTGCCGTTCAGGCTCGGGCAGCGAGCTCAAATAGTCGGGCATACCATACGACATACGTTGTCAGGAAATACGACGCACAAATAAAGATACAAACGTCCCTACAACGTCAAAAACGAGCGCATGCCATAGAACGCAATGGCAAAAACACGGAGAGCCGGACTGCTTTTGCCCACATAGCTACCGCGCATGCGCGGCCTTCCGGCCGTGTTGGTAAACAGAGTCGCTCCGCGTGTCGGTCGAGAGCGACGGCTCGGCGACGTCTTCGTGCAAATCGGCTTGGTGGTCGGGCGTGTCGTACGGGATGAATACATATCATTTTGATCAGTCTTAAATTTCTCTTTTAAAGGCAGACAAAATTTGCCGGACCAGTGAACGACAGTTCTGAAATAGAGGTCCCACGCCCGTCGTCCGCTGCCATCGCCGTCCCCGCGAGTCCCACAATACGCGAAACGACGCACGCACAGAATGCTTCCGGTTGTCTGTGGAACTTTTTTTTCAATCAACGTATTTGCAGTTTTTTAGAAGCCACAAAAAAATGGGTTTCATATAGGGCTGGGCGTCGATTAAAAGTTTTAACCCGATTAATCGCCACCCTTTAATCGATTAATTAATCGATTAATCGGTTGCGTTAATTTTTATAAATAATGTATTAAAAAGAATGGCAACAACTCGTCTTGCCTTTGAAGACTTAATTTACTCTCTGTTACACGGCGCAAACGACATTTAGAATTGAGGATACATATAGTTCAACGATTCAAAGACATATTTTGCTCCAGCTCCGAAGACAAAGAAGTTTGTCCACAGTCTCCGACAGCAAGACAAGAAGTCAGAGCTTGGGCGATGCTTTCTTTTTTTTTTTTTTCAGAGAAAGGAATCTCGATGGAGAAGGCGTTGATTCTTGTCTGCGTTTTGGCGGATGGTCCTTGCTGTAGTTACTGGATGCTTCGCTCGTAGGCGATACTGAAGCGAACTTAGGCTTCCACTGTACGAAAACGGCTTTTTGCAGATGATGCAGTAGACTTCCTTCGAGTTAAAAACTTCACCGCTGAAGTTTACTTTAAACCCAAACTTTCCAGCGAAATTGCCTTTCATACTCGTGAACTCGTCCATTTTTACGTGCCGAATACTGGAACAAGTAACCATAGCGTTGTTAGCTTCCCAGCTTGTTTTTCTGCTTGTTTGTCTAGCCTGGGCAGGATGTGTAATAGATCCTCAATAAATGAAGTTTCGCGGTCGCGCGGGGA
Organism: Ixodes scapularis; assembly: GCF_016920785.2. Taxonomy (NCBI): domain Eukaryota; kingdom Metazoa; phylum Arthropoda; class Arachnida; order Ixodida; family Ixodidae; genus Ixodes; species Ixodes scapularis. Next base: position 191,013 of record NW_024609868.1, on the reverse strand, counting down.
GTAATTGCGGCCCCGGCTTGTTCGTCCGGCCTCGGCGGAACTGTAGTGTATATCCTCGAACACGCGACGCTTCGCGAGCGCGAGAATTGAACCTTGCTCATAGCACCTGGCTGGGAACGGACTTCTTTTGAGTACCAATTAAAAAACCGATTAACCGGTAAGAAAATTTGATCGCGATTAAAGCCTTAATCGATTAATCGGAAGGTTAATCGATCAATTGCCCAGTCCTAGTTTCATATATTTTTTTTATTTTTAATATTGAGTGTGTGCCTTTGATTAAATTTGGTGGTCGCATCGATACCTTAGAAAACGGCCCGTGACCACGGAAAAGAGAGTGAGCGAGACTCGAACCGGCCAGTTCTTGATCGGCGGTTTTCGGGCGGAAAGAAACCGAATTTCGAGCCGCAAATTGTGTTCTGGGTGGTTGGGCTCTCATATGTTATGTACAACTAAAAACCTCGGCGAGCATAAACACCCTGTCAGTGTCCCTTTAATACAGAAGAGATCAAAACGGAACACAATTTGCCGTGGGAGGGGCTGGCTCGATGTCGTCGCGTGCTGCAGTGAAGGACCTGGCTCAGAACCGGGCATGGGAGGGAGAGCGCGTGTCTCCCCTCTGGAGTAGTCAGCCTGAAAAAAGAAAAGACAGTATGTTTAGCCAGTGTCAGTGAAATGACAACTGGGAACAGCTAAGACATGGTTCGGTGCCCAATGTGAGTAAGTACTCTCCAGTTAATGAAAAAGAATCAGTAACAGCCAAATGAGCGCTCTTCTCTTTCAATACTTTTTTGTGCAGAGCCTCAGAATTAAAGCTTAAGGGCAGCTTTCAATTTGTATTGGTGGCAGGTATTCACGTGAACTAATTAGAAAAGTGATGCCTCTTGTGGTGAAGACACCCACAATTTCGTTGTCATGCTTACCTCAGACTTGATACTCCAAACTTGTTCAACCACCTTTTCCCAGTGCTCGTGAAGTCTTTATCTTGAAAATGCTTCTGCAAAGGCTGTAGTTTGTGTGCAGCGTGCAGGGCTTTACGGCTTGCAGAGAAGTATACTGCCGATAGCCTGAAGCCACAGCCGCTGCCTACATGTATTAAAATGGTTTTCTTTGAGAATAAAGCATAGACGATTGCTTTAGTGTACATTTTCAAAATGGAGTAGTGGCAGTGGAGGCTTCATTCTCAACTGCATCCCACACATCCTCTGTACATGTAGATACAACAAACCCGTTGCTCTGGGGCAGGGGGCGCGAGCGCATCCGCAAGACGCGACCATGTTATGATGGCTGAACAACCCAGGTGGCTCTGTAACGTTCCATTTTGCACGCGCCACGTTCGAATGCAAGCATCTGAACATGCGCAATAACAAAACCTCTAAAAAAAAAAAAGATATGCAGCTCGCGGCCGCAGCGTCCCATTAAACATTCCTTTCATCTTTGCTTTCTATCATAGCTTACGGGAGCACGTACGTTTCACTTTACGTGATAGCGAAGCCACTCGCAAAAGCACGTCCTCCTGAAAGATACTCGCACTGCACCAGCGCGCGTGCTTGACAGGGACGCTGTAAGCTCGAAGCTCACTCTTGTAGCACGGCCACTCGCTTGTAGCCTCTGCTACGCTGGCACTTAGAATGGAGCGGAGTAGAACAAAACTCTAGCGGGGTAGCGTATTGACGCATGCTCGAAACCCGAGCCAAATATTCTATTTTGCTCGCCTGGAGCGCTGCACAGAACTTGAGAGCTGCAGGCATAATGCAGTCTCGGATCCCTTCAATCACTGCATGTATAAGTACAGAAATGCATGCCGTACACTGTACAGAAGTAATTAGAGAACATGGCTGGCAAAATATATGAATGCATGCTTCCACAGCATTCACACGGAGCACTGCTCCCCTAAATCGCTTTTGGAAACAAATTTCCTCCAAAATATATAAAATACTAGCGGTCAGCACATTCTTGCGGGGTCAATATATCGCGAATTTCGCGAAGTGCCACTTTCAGAAATTGTTTTGTTATAAAAAATTTCGTGATCTCCGTACAAGTTTCCAATTTTTGCGAAAATTGATCACGCGAAAAGCAGTGGTCAAAGTTCCGATAAAACGACGCACGCAGCCCGAGGAAACTGGTTGTCTAGGTCGCCCTATTTACACGATAAAAAGAAAACTCTCGCTTTATGGTGTGAAATTTTGAATGCTGCGGCATCGGAATTGGCGATTCACTTTAAGAAAGGTTGGCCCCAATTACGAAAGGCCTATAGTTAAAACAGGCGCGGTATTAGGGCAAAACCGAAATTGAAAGCAGACGCACGCGCATATCCTGCAACGTATTTGTCTCCCTTTCAAAAAAGAAAAAAAAAAAAAGAACAGTTGTTTTCTTTGCTCTTTACAAAAAAGAGAAAGTGAAGCTATCATAGTAAACCGATTTCAGCAACGCCATGCAGAACAGGAGAAAATAGATAGAACAGTTCTTCACTTACCGTTCGGGGTCTTTCGGAAATAGGTTTAGGAACCCTTCTGCATCTGCACCACATAGAAAGCAACCTTTCATTTTGCATGCCAACGCTCGAAGCGCAACGCCGCACAGCTGGAACAGCGGTGCAATATGGTCCTCCTCACTCGTGTTTCTCCTTTCGTAGAGTATCAACTGCTTAGACTCAGGTAAACATGAGCGTGCTTTGTGACCTACATATCCTTGGGACTCCCATCCTCTTTCGGGATAATTCCCTTTGCGACCCTTTAAGCGACACTCCCCGCGACGGGTCAGCTGGGCGTGTGACCGCCTCAAACGCGTCGTACCAAGAGTTCGAACAAGGCCGTGGTCGCTTGGGCTTTTGCTACGGAAACTGTTCTGGCGCCTCCCTTTTTTTGAGCCCAGAAGGCTTTCCTTCTTTAGCCTAGGGAGCCTTCATGTGCGCTTTGCTTTGGCCCAGGCCGATGCCGTCGGTATCAATGGTCTGCGTCCTCCAGACGCGAATTTGGGCGGATTAGCTAAGCATTGGACCGTTTCGAATCCCGCTCGTCTCCTGCTTGGACAAGTTCAAGCAAGTTTGGAGTTGCTCAGCTTATCTCTTTCCGGTCTCTTCCTTCCCGAGCGTCTCACCGTGTTGACGCCGCAAGATCTTTTCCGTAGCAGATTATCATCTTAGCGTTTCTCCCTTTCTGCGAAACCGATCCTAACAAAAGTATATCCTTGTCTGGTCTGGACTAGGGTAAAGTGAACTAGAGGAGGGTGCGCTTCGCACATGAAGGCACCCTAGTCTGGACAAACTGTCTGCGTAACACACTCTTCATAACTTGAGCACCTATTGAACGATTATTTGGCAAGGTCGCGAGGACTGAGGGACAAGTCGCGGGAACGGGGATTGCAAACACAGGAGTTTCCTCGCCAACTTCGGCTCAAGATTGTTCCCCTCTTTTTTTTTTTTTTAGCTGATATGGGCATTTAATTTTTTTTTCCGATCACTATAATTGACAAGGAGACGTACTGCCATTTTTAAGGCAGCATTAGTTCACCAAAAAAATAGCATTTTTTTAACACGATTTGAATTATGGTTTGTATCTAGCAGAACGATTACATATCTGCACTAGTAGGGTGCACTTATTTCAGGAGCAGCACTTGAGAACACATTAAAATGAACGCGATCAGTAAATTCTAAATCGAAACTAGCGAAGCGGGAGAGCGCTCAGCGATTTCTTTATCTTCGTCTGGGGTGCATCAATTTCGAGCCTCTCTTTACGTGTGCCAAGCCGTGGTTACTTTGCTGTTCATGATTCCGAATAGAAAGGCGATTCGGCATTAGCTTCGTCGATGCAAGGACGGAAGTCAGCACCTTACAAAGCTTAATATGCACATGTTTATATAGTTTGATTTAATTCATTCGAGTCTGTGTAACGGCAAGTTCCTCAGCGGTATTTGTCACGGAATAATAATAATAATAATAATTTTTATTAGGACAAAAAAGGCGAACTGTGTCCTGGGTGCGTGCGAGGCGAAGCAGAGAGGCGAGAGTCCGTACGCGAGAGCGTCTGCTGGCCGACCCCCCAGGAAACAATAAAAACAGAAAACAAGCAGTCAGGGAGACAACAATCAAGCAACCGGGAAAACAAACAGTCACACATTTAAAAAAATTCCGAGGCAATTTTAATGCCCGACCTGCAGAACACTCCAGGGACGGTGAAACCCCCCCCCTCCCACTACCGCCACCAAGGTGCGACATCCCCACCCTGTGGTAGGAGGCTTGTCCTTCCACAAAAAGACGCTGACAAAAAAAAAAAGAAAAAAAGAAAGAAGGCGTGTGTGCTTTGTTTTCCAGCTCACCAGGAGACGAGGCACACACGTCTGCCCCCCACCGCGACACTCGCCACGTGATGAGTTAGGGACAATGGTTGCCCCGGGCTCGCGAGAACGCCCGACACAGAAGCACAGAGTCCTGCCTGTCCTGAGGTAAAGGGACGCGTGTGTCTAGAGGAGCCGCCAGGAAAGCTTCAATTGCAGCTGGGACGAAAGAGTGCCCATGTCGGAGTGTACGCGCTGCTCAGGTTGCCCGGAACGCCTGTTGATCCGAACAACACTCTCAAAATAAGTGTGGCACATGGAGCCGTCCAGGAGTCGGCACAAAAGTCTGACACGCGCTGCGACCCGCCGGTGGTCAAGAGAGTGCCAGTTCACTTCCCTAAGTCGATCCTCGTATGACTGTGACCAGGCAAGTGGCCAACGGGTGCGTGCCAGGAGTGTCCGTGTTGCACGACGCTGAACTCCCTCCAGGCGCTGTGTGAGGTGAGTTTGATGTGGGCTCCAGATGGACGCACAATACTCGAGGCGTGGGAGTACCAGCGCTTTGTAGAGTACTCGAAAGGCCTCCGGGCTACAAAAGCGCGAGACCCTGGTAATGAATCCAAGAGTTCTGCGAGCCTTCGCCACAATACTCGACACGTGGGTGGTGGAGTCGAGAGTGGGAGTGAGCGTGACCCCCAAAATCTGGAGATGTATAGCCACCGGTACAGGGGTGCCAGGCATCGAGTAGCATGGGGACTGCACTCTCCTTTTGTCGCTGAAGCGCATAGCGGCACTTTTGGTATGGCTGAATCTGAGGTGGTTGGCGATGGACCAGTCCACGACCTGCGTCAAGTGGTCTTGAAGGAGAAGGCAGGATGAGGGTGAGTTCAGATGACTTTCGTAAAAGCGAAGTATAATACGTAACACTCTGCTTTTTTGCAGCAAAAATACTTCGAATAGAGAACTTACCAGCCTCTCAGCGGGCGCTTTATTCCCAGCTTCGAATGCTTCGAATGTAAACGCCAAAAAACGCATTTGCACCGTTTGTACTCCCCACTTCTCGCAGCAGCCCGTAGTGCCCGTAGCCCGGCGCCTCGACACCTCTCATTGGCCGTAACCCTGGGTAACCGTGTAACGGTTCTAGGTAGTGATGGGACGAATCTTTATCCGAATCGAGATTCGGAGCCGAATCTGAAGATTCGGAAAAGTAGCCGAATCTTAAGCGATTCGGAAAAGTTCGGAAAGATTCGGATCGTTGCCATGGTTGCCACATCACGTTGATGAGTGTTTCAACTTTTGTGATATTAAATTCACTGAAGTCTATAAAGTGCACAAAATAATGTTGTAATCTAATATAATACTAATAAATAACATTTTCCGCTTTGTTTATATTAATTTAGATGTTTGTCGAGAACGGTATCGCTGGAAAATTGGTTTCGGTTTCGAACTACGACCAAAATCGGCATGCTTGGTGCACGTGGAAATATCGGCGCATGTTTTCATCGCCGCAAAAGATCGATGCTGTACGTGCTGTTCGGTACATACACATTTCGTGCACATAATTACGGTCATAGTGGCACACACCACACAAGTGAGTTCGATTCGATTATCTCCAACGTGTGTCCACTGAGGTATTGTTATCGGAACACGGGACACAATCTGAAACTCCTTGCGCCGTACTAATTACAGTGACGTAGACACCATATCTTTCTGGTTAATGATATCCGATTTAGTTAGCGTTTGTTTCCGAACAGTAAAGTTGCGTTGGACAGGGGTGTCTTTCTTTTTCCTCAAATGCAACGCGTAACGTTTCACGGCAGACTTGCTGCCGAGAACGGTCGAGGGAGAAACGCCACGCCGGTACGCGGTCGAAGTTGTGACGAGCAACATTCATCTCGGTCTCGCGCCTTACAGGTACAGACATACGCAGCTCTAAAGAAGGAGACAAAGCAGTTCCTTGCCTGAATATATTTATTGTGCCTTGCGCCACATTTAGTATAAAACACAGCATTTCGATACATTTTATCGAACACCGCGAAACCGCACAGAAACCGAGACTGTGGATTGGTTAGGCCTATGTCAACCACACCGATCAGCTCAGCTGCACCTGGGCGCGTGCCAGAATTTAGCATGACAGCACAGTACATACCATACGTTTAACTAAACAGGACGAAATCTGGTTGTATGCAGTGACAGTACCTAAAAAAGAGAACGCAACTGACCGCATTCGCGAGGTTTACGACAAGGTTCACGCTGCCGTCCGCAACCATTGACGAATCTCCGAATCTGCCGAATATTCGTTGCGGGAAGTTCGGAAATTTCCGAATCTGCCCGAATCCGAATCTCCGGTGATTCGTCCCATCACTAGTTCTAGGTCAAGCATTCTTCTATTCATTCACGAAAAAAGGGGGGTCTTTTATATTTTTAAAAATTAGCGTCACTGGCGTAATAACTTTGTTTCATAACGATTACTTTTACACGGCTACTGTAACAAGAAATCAGAAACATAAAAATTGTTTAGTTCGCGATATGTGGTGAGGGGCGCTGCATAACGCCCGTTTACCGGAAGTCGCCTTGAGTGGGACCACTGTCGGCCCTGCTTGGAGACCCCGGAGTACCCCGGAGGCGTATTGTGAGACCCCCCACGGCAAAGCCCCGCGAGAGAGAAAAGAAGGAGGGAGAGGAGGAAAGGGAGGAGGGAAGAATACCGCGATTGGCTGGCGCAGTCACGTGGTACGCGCGCGCTACGGGCTGTTCTAAGCTGCGTGCAGCCCCCCTCCCCCCCGCTACCGCCGACGCGAGCAGACGCCCTGCCGTTTTGTTTTGGAGTACTCCACGCCCCAGTCGAAAAAGTGCATTGGTGCAGTCCTAGATATTGGAAGGTATCGTTAGTGTGAAACTGGATAACATACGCTACGGCCGTTTTATGCTTTCTGCCGTAACGTTCGCGTACTCCAGGGCGGAAGGGTGTGTTTAGGCCTAAGGACCCGTGACCGCTGCCAGCGTTCCGAAGTCATTTACGGCCTGGAAATAAACCCAGCTCGTTTGGCTTTCGCTAAAACGTCCAGTGTAGCTAATGTTTTATTTCATTCGAACGACGCGCCGCTGCGGTGTTGTGTAGTCTGCCCTACAGCGATGCCCAACTCGCCGCTTGGCAGCATTATTCACGGGTGTAACATCATTCGCCCGTTGCTGGCCTCAACAGGAATCGCGCCAGGTACGTATGAGACGCCAACGGAGCACAAGCGGTGATCTGGACCGCGAGTGCACGTCTGAATTGTGCTTTGCATATACACTGCCACGCCTCTGCAAGAATCAATCGCGCTCCCCGCAGCTAGTCGAAATGGAGAAGTGCATTGTCAAGCCTGTAACCCTGCGGCGAAATTGATCTATACCCGATGTCAGCTTTTTTGTGCTCCACTGGAAACGGTACTAAAGCGTGAACGCAGCTGCTTCGACCAGTGCTTTTTTTTTTTTGCGCGATCACTCGAGGGGCTGAAGCATGTCCGCGGGCAGCGTGCACGCACTCGTACACCCACAGTGGAGTGACGCGAAGTGACGTAGCGATTGTTACAAATTTAGCGAAGGAAGCGGGCAGTGAGAAAATATTCCACAAGCCGACTGGCCATCTACTGTCATCGTCCTCACCTGCAGCGACGACTGGGCACGTGTGTGAACGAATTGGTTGATGTCAAGGGTCGTCCTCGCTGTGCTTACCAATTAGCCTCTGCAATGTGATATGCCCACATGCCCACTGTTATGCGTACGCATGCTGCAGACAGCAGGTGTCAGATTTGTCCTAGCTATGCTTACCTCAGAATATCTTCAAAGGATTGTATTCACACATGTCCGCAAGCCTCGGATAGTTTTGCCCGAGTGACTTGGAGCCTGTGCTCGACACAGGGGGGCTATGTTGCACGTTTTGGACTCCCAGAAGACTAGGGAGAAGGAAGTGACGTAGGTGTGAATGAACGTGTCTTGGCAACTTCTGCAGATACTGTCATCAGCGACTACACCAATCAACATCCAGCGAGCATCGTTGACGTCACTTCCTTCTCCCTAGTCTCCTGGGAGTCCAAAACGTGCAACATAGCCCCCCGGTGCGAGGGCTGGCTTTGCCTGCCTGACCTCCATCTTTCTTTGCGACTACAAAAAGCTGGCCAAACTGGCACCTGGCATTGGTGAATAGGTAGTCTAGACATAAAGGGAAACCGAGGTCAGCCAGCGTGAACTTTGCTTCAGCAACAGGGTTTCAAAATGCAGCCGCAAAAAGATGCACTACATGTTGGGCACATTGCCATTGACGTTTCTGTTTCCAGCAGCTACAAAAATAAGCACTCTCATCTCAGTTTGTCCTCTTTTCCAAACTTGGTGATGTTAACCACTTGCGAGGTTCCATCAACCCAAATTTCCACTACAGAATACTGACACTTCTGGCTGCATGACCTCCACTGGGCCATGTGCAGTCAAATCATGGAATGCCTAATTTTTCTGAAACCAGTAGGGAAAATATACGAGGCAAGACATTCTCAGATGATCAGCATGGTCGACTATATATGCAGCAGACCCGACAACAAAACTCCCTGCACACAACTTTAGAAATCCATCCATTTATTTCAGGCACATTGCACTTGCGAGCAGGCAAGCACGAAAGCAAGTTTACATCACGAGCACTGGCAGTGCAACACAAGGCGCGCAAATATGCCCAACAAAAAATATGAAGCATAACGAAAAAATAATGGTTATCTCATTATTGAAGACGGCAATAGAAACAAGGTTGTCGTGATTCATGTATGTGCACTACATAGTAAACAGCGTCGTGACAACAGGAAGGGCACAAAAAGTGCATTAAAAACAAATCGCAATAAGGAAACCTTGCACTCTATGCAACCAAAAAAAAGAAGAAAGCCTAATTCCTACCAATAAAATCATACTATTTTAAAATAAAATAAAATACTATTTTCTATCAAAAGAACAGATGCGATGCGAATACACGAGTCTTGGTCAGTCGTGTATCGGAGCCGCTTCTAGCATCTCCCTTTCCACTTCCTTTCCTACGCCTTGCCACTTGCACACCGTTCAATGCAGATGAACATCCATAAGCTTTGCAGTGCATTGCCAGGTGTGATCCATAACCACTGATAAGTGAGGCCGCACTGATTACCATGCCTCTTACCACAAACCAGCAACTTAACCTTTGGTCCCGAGCATTGCAGATATTGGAGAACTTGCAAAGGGTCGTAATGATGACAACCACACAGAATTTGGCTGCTACTCTTTTCAAGCTGTGCAATATTTTATGTACATAAGGCATGACTTCAATTTTTTTGTGATGTTTCTTGAGTACAGTATTATGGCTTTTAAGTTCTGAAAGGGACAGTGACACCCCCCAAAAATTGCTTTTATTTTTTGGCAGGCAATACATTATGGTGTCGGAAGACTACCCTATCAATATTTTGCGACAGCGTCACATATATTTTTTATAAAGTAAAAAAATGCAACTGCTTGAAACCGAAACTGGACTGGGGAAGAAGAAATATAGAGAAAGTTACCAAAAATCACATGGTTTCGCAACTTTTTTTTTTTTTCATTCAACATAGTTGCAGCTTTTTACAAGCCACGAAAAATGGGCATCATATTTTTTGTCTATATTTAGCATCGGGTGTGTGCCTTCGATTACCCACGACTTTGATTATCTTTGGTGATTGTGTCTCAACCATAGAAATCGGCACGTGACCATGGAGAAGAGGGTGAGTGCGACTCAAACCGTCCAGTTTTCGAGCGGAAAGAAAACGAATTTCGAGCCGCAAATTGTGTTGTGTAGCCGCCGCATTGGTTCATTTAATGGAAAGAGTGTGATTTTATCAAGAGGGATTAGGCTTTTTTCTGTTTTGGTTGCGTCGAGTACAGGCAGTTTCCTTGTTCTGGTCTTTTTAATGCTCATTTTGCGCCCTTCCTGTTACATCATGACGCTGTATTTAGTGCACATACATGGATCACGACAATTGTTTCTATTGCCACCTTGAATCACGAAGATAACTTTGTTGTTGTTTATTTATTTTTTTTTTCCGAATGGGCTGTGTTGTTGTTATTCATCAAGATAGCTATGGCATTGTGCCACGTGTGTGTGCACTAGATATGTTTGGTCGGCAGAATTTTTCAGTAAACCTTTTAGTTGCAAGTTAGCGCTCGTTTTGCGTTCTGCTTCTTCTGTGTCCCGTCTTTCTTGTATACTTGTCAGCGATCCGGAAAAACGTAATGCCGCGCTCCTTTCACTCTTTGCGCACCATCTCAGGACCCTGTGAACGAGAGTATGACTCTTTTACTCTGGAGCAGCGTGCACAGAAAGTCGCTTTTTGCTGTCTAGTGGAAAGAGCGCAAGCTCGTTGACTCCCGGAGCCGCTACTGAGCGCATCTAATCATCATCTGCACTGGGGTTTTGCACCAAAAGTAGTATAGCCTCATTTCACTAGGGCAATAAACAATTGTTCCACTAGTGCAACAAAACAGCAGCCGTTCCACTAGTGCAACAAACAGCAACCAACGAAAACAAGCAAAAGAGTACACTGGATAGATTACCTGTTTGTCGGAGCTCACCGACCCATCTGGCGCACACGACGTAGAGCACACTGAATGCATATTTGTTTCTCTAGAGGGACCTAAGCTGGCAACAAGACTATGAAATAGACAAACAAGCAGTGTCGGATGACACGGCTTTCGTGTTTAACTCCCTGGGCGAAATGCACACTGACAAACGCAGTATCGGTAGAGGGAGTTGGTTTTCTTGAGTAAGGATTTTAAATCAACCACTTCTTTATGTGTTGTTGACTCTTCGCGTGACCAGTGTGTTCACAACGCCATTTTACTCGCACCCCAAGGTATCTCTACCGCCAGTGTTTGCAGACATAATGGTATGAAAGATGAAGAGGATAAACCATAGCAAATGGGATCATTGTCACTTACAGGTCTGCAATGTTACTAGAACACTCAGTTGGGAAACTCGCCGTCGAAACTTGGGCCGCTGGGGTCCACCGAGACCGAGCTAAATACGACAACAGCGCCACTCTTTATCATTTGTCTGTACTGTGGTCACCTTGAGCTTTTAGAAAGCATGTTTTTGCATAAAAACAAACGGAAAAGACTCTTTTTGTATGAAATTTATTGGAGTTTAGTACCAAATGATGGGCGCGTGATGTTTTTAAAATCTTTAGGTTGCAGGGTTTTGCGGCACAATTAATATTGTTTTTATACAACCATGCCTCACCGGTGCTTTCAGGTAGCGCGTCCCGACCTAGGTGCATTTTAACTTCAGTAGTAAGTCGCGGTGCGTTCGCTGGGGAGACGGGGGTGGCACCCCTGTAACCTCTTCCGCTGTATTTGTTTTGGCTCAGCAAAGGGCCGATTAAAGCCAAAATAGAAGTAACGTACAGTTCCTCCAGTGGCCGCTGCGGGAGAAATGGTGGCGTTGTGTTCGTCATTAGCTCGGTTCTTGAGGACAGATCGGGGCCACTTTTTCAGATTAGTCTCTGTGGCAGTTTTCCAACTGAGTGTTTTATGGCGAATTCCACTGGTCGTTTTGGAGCGCGCCGGGATCGACTTTTCTGGAATGAGCCTATTTCACTGGGCGATCGAAATCGAGGCGACCCCGTTCGGATCGTGTGCTCCAGTCCGGATTTGGTCAACTGATCCCGGCGCGCTCCAAAACGCCCAGTGGAATTCGCCATTAGTAACGTTGCAGGTCTGGTTGTGGAAGGGTTGAGAGGCTAGTCATTTTTTGTGGCTTGTGACATAACTGGACACTGGAGTATCTACAAATGGAAGCTGACTGGAGTCATTGTCAGCACAATAAGTAATTGATCTCACGTTTCATTGTATGAATATTTAATATTAAAAAAAAAAAAGTTTAATAGAGTATTAATAGTCTCATCGTGGTCCTCAGTACAAGTTAAGGGAAAATAAACTTATCGTCATATATAAGCCAGCCACAGTTCTGAGTGCGAAAATATTGTGCCCAAACCTCGCTGTCGGCGTTCTTTGGTGGGACTGCCGCTCTGCGATTGCGACAATAAAAGTCAGATGGGCCTATTTTGTGCCTGTCAGGCAATTGCCGTCCTTTTTATGTTGCCTCTCTCTCTTGTGACAGCACGGCGCTATGAGGTTTTAAAATTAATACAACACGACAAACAAGGACTTGTTCGTCGTCAACCGTTGATCGGAGTTTGTGGTGATACGTCAATGTCTGAGGTGTCCAGGAAAAAATCGCTGTTGGGCGTTCCAGTAGTAGACACAATTAGAAACGACCAAGGACATACTGACTTTTGGTTTGCAGCTAATTAACATGTATAATTCCTGAGCAGAACGTAAGACTATCAAGGGGAATAACAGTGAATAACCTTAATAAAAACATCAGCGCGATATCCACCACAATGAAAAGCGATCAGACTGTACCAAAACTCCAGAAGGACAAAAAACAGGACCAGTACCTCTTTTTTTGTGTGTAGAGCATGTAGAAGTTAAAAGAGACGGACAACGCGAGAACGAACCCGAAGACTGTTCGAAGAGCACCGACCACTGCACCGACTCCGAGCCAAGGAGGATTCTCCGAAGATAACGGCGCCATTTTGTCCATATGGTGGTGATGATGATGATGATGGTGGTGGTCGTGTGTGTCGTTAGCGTCGTATTTGCGTGTTCCAAAATGCACTCGATCTTACTCTAGTGTTAGGTGTTTTTTTTTTACTTAGGCGTTCTAAAACCTGACCACGTCCCACCGTTACTAGACCCGCGTCCAACGTTTTAAATTGGTTTTTGTCAATTTGTGATGTCACGTGACACAACCCGCCAGAGCACTAGTGCGCCAGAGTAACTCGAATTCATTTGGAATACGGCCTTGGTTTCGTTGTTTCGTAACCATAGCGTAATTAATTATTTAAAAAACTAAAACATTTAAATTTAATTACTAACACTGTTTACAAGCGTTTATTTGATTTTGAAATCTACTTAGGCGCCTTCCAATCCACAGAAAACTGCACGCACATCGACATTATCAATGGCGGCCGTCGACGGTTAAGCTGCAGCTGCGCTCCTCTTCTGCACTATAAGGTTTGGAGTGTGTCTTCTACATATACGGTTTAATCGCCTAGTCGTAAAGTTTGCTCTGGGGAAGGTAAGAGTGGGTGCCCATTGTCCAGGCAGGTGTTTCCGCTTCTCGAGTGCTCGCGCAACGAAAGCAGTGGACGTAGCTTCATGTACGTACGTATGGCACCTTCCCCAATAAAGCTCGCGCGCACGGACGCACACAATGTTTTGTTTGAATTTCTAAAAAGCTTTGAACTCGCGCCAAGGGGTGGGGGATCATGGTAGCTAGCGTGAGCAACGCAAAAGGAATAAGTCTCTTAGCGGAACCTTATATCCCTTTTTGAGGCTTCTACGAATTTCCTTTACAATTTTAGCGCTCTGCCTACTACAAGAAAAAAAAAAAAAAAAAAAAAAAAAAAAGAAGAAGAGAGAGAGAGAAGACATCTGAACAGTTGAACAAATGAGTCAGTAAAGAAGAGTGTGACATAATTTTGTTGACATTAAGGGCTTCAAACTGGGAGAGGCAAGAGTTGATAGTACACTGAGTATACTGAGCACCTCTGCAGTTTTAAGCGTTAAACGTGTGGTGTAATGAACAACCTGACAGCACTTGAGCACCTGCTGTGCACCTGTAGCTCCCACATAGCTCGCAAGTGTCGCCATTGCTGGGTACTGACAGATTGTTCCAGTTAGTGGTTTCTTCAAACTACAACTTATGTGGTGTGAAGCTAACACGACAAACCGAACGCTCGCGGCGCATAAAATATTGGCATGGCTGAGAATGACGTCACATGCAAGCTGTGTACCGTAACCACAGAAACATCCCAGGTACAGTCAGCATCAAAATGAGGTGGAGCGACGGCCAGATTCAGCTTACCCCTGACGGGATAAGCCGTGTAGAGCAAGACTGGAACAGGCTGCTGTGATTTTATGCAAGGGGGAGGTTAATGGTAATGATAAGCTGTGCATTTAGCCAACAACAACTGATTGTAAACAAAAAAAACATGACAGGCGTGATGATGCATCAAAACCAACAGCTGGCCCTGCAACGAGTTCTCCCAACCTTGGAGCCTTGCCCATGCATGAAATCTCGGTGGTCCATTCCAGCCTCGCTCTCAGTGCTATCGCGACAGTGGCACCACATGTGAGATTTTTTCCACTCCGGCCGGTGTGGCGACAAGCCAGCTCATTTTGATGCCGCCTGTACAAGAGCGAATCCAGCCAACGTGTTGAAAGCCCATTGAACAAGCTGACCTAGCAGAGACGATTGTTGCACCTTTAGCAACAAATACAAAAATCGCACAACCGAATATGCTTACTCTTTGGCCTCCCATCAGCAGGAGGATGGTAGGACTCTTTGCTAAAAAATCACACTTCATTAATGTTACGCCCTCGCTAGCCCACACAAAAGCTGGTTACATTTTGAACAACATATTACTCTGATCATATCTAACAAAACTGATGTACACTGACTATTTACACCTCCACCCGCCCGCTAAATTTACCAGCCGTGTTTATTGTTTTTATCATGCCCTAGACTTGGAAGCAAGCCCTATAACACCTTCCATGTTAAGACCCGAAATCACAGCATGTGTGTGCTTACGCTAACTTCCTACCAGTCCAGACGAAAGATAGTTGCACTCTTAAAGGGGCCCTGCAAGGACTTTTTTTACTGGTTTTTAATTTGCACCGAACCTGAGCGCATTGAACGTAGTAACTCGAATTTCGCTTTATTTTAGAAGTTATAGGCAAATTAAAATTACAAAAACAAGCAAAAAATAACCTCCTTCATGACGTCCTTGGTCGCTTGAGTGGCCGTGAACTAGAGAAGGGGTAGCGAGCTCAGCGAGCGCTCACGGCTGCCGCACTCCGTTTTGACGGCTCAAGAGGACGCCACTAAAGCATGTTCTGGATATGAAGCGGGCAGCCAGGGTGGCTCGCAATACATGTGCTGCGCAATTAAACACCAATTCGGCATGACATTTCATTGGCCACAAACGACAGCAAACATAGGGTAAAGATCAGTTCAGAACAAGAGCCACTTCGCGCTGCCGTACCGCGCAACGGCCAAACCGCAAGCGAAACCTGCTTCGAAGGCCTTCAGAATGCTCGGAACCGGTTGTATCCTCGAGCCGGTATACAACCACAGCGCCGCCGCGTACATCCGGGACCTTTGTAACTCACTGCTCGTTCGTGCCTCATCCCACTACCCTTTTCTAGTATGCGCAGCCTTTTCCACTGCTTGGTGGCGGGTATGTCGACGGGTCATTTCTTGTTTCCGTACTTTATAAACTGCATTTGTTTCTTTTCTGATCTAAAATACTGAACAAAAGCTACTTTCATAAGTGATTGAAACAGTTGTCAAGATGTGGAAACCACAAAAAAGGTAGATGCTTAAATATGATTGCCGGGCCCCTTTAACAAACCACAAACTCTTACAATAGGTGAAGAATTCATTAGATGCCTCTGCCACAAGTGTTATGCACAGGCTTAAAGTCGCTGGTGCAAAAATGATTTCATAGAGATGCCCCTGTGCATTGTCTGTTTCATGACATTGGCTGAGGTGGGGGGAGGGGGCATACCATTTTGGATGGTAAGAGCGACAACCTCTTCTGTCACCCCACACAAACCCTTGCGAAGGAAAGCAGATAGCGCTATGACTTTGCTGCGTAACTTGAGGCAGGGGCTTGTAGAGAAGCAGAGAGTGAAGTGTCTTCCAATACCAGCTATGACACTACCGTAAAACACTGATAAGAAACTACAGCAAACAAAACCACATATAGGCATGACTTGCCAACATAAACCCGTGTACCGTAAAATCCTGAGCAAGCGCCCACTCAAAATTTCTAGACATTTCCTCAGAATTTAGGGATGGGTGCTTCATAGGTCATCAATATGCAAAAAATATGTGTCCAACATATGGAAGGTTACTTAAAGAAGGGGATGGACAACAATGACTTCCAATAGACAATATGCGAAATTGTTTGAACGCCTGGCAACACTCTGTGCGCTGCCATCTTTGTTGCGTCGAGATTTCTCTGCTGTTTGTCACTTTCATAGCGTTGTCGGTAGCAATTGCGGCCTACTGCTCATTCTCATCGCTCCTCATTCACACCTGCGAGCTAAGGGTTAGTATTGTTTGACGCCTTTCTTGCGCATGTACATGCTTATTGCCACACCGGTCGCTGGTTTCTCGCCGCAACCAACATGGCAGACATAAACTTCAGCTTGAAATTTGGCTTTGAGTGCCGGCAAAGGCGCGGGCACGGGCTTGGGCTTCTGGTTTTCGAAAGCGCTTTCTCTGCGCGAATGTTTGTGCGAGTAAAGGATTTTTCAGAACTACGCTTTTGCACCCTGGCCTTTGCCAGCACCGAAACCAACTAGTGAGACAGAGCATGCTCTTCGGCGCCTCACTAGATGGCACTATGCATTTCGCATATTGTCTATTGGCAAATGCATTTACTGACCCGAAGTTCACATATATAGGTGAAGGAGGGAAAAAGGGAAAGTGAAAGCTGCCACAGTGACAAGAGAAAAAAAAGTAATGTTTCACCCTCACCTCTTTTTCCTTCTCCTATATATGGTAACTTCAGGCCAATAAATGTTGTTGCAAGTTAGAAGTCATTGTTGTTGTCTGTCCCCTTCTCTGTGTTACCTTCCTTATGTTGGATACTGTTATCAAATCGCTTATTTTGTACTTAAAGGGGCCCTGCAATCATATTTAAGCGTCTACCTTTTTTGCGGTTTCTAAGTCTCTTGGAGTTCGGGCAAGCCAGCGGGCACGGGGAGAGTAACTAAATATCAGTGCGCCATATTTTAACCGGACGACGCGGAAACCTCCTTCGCCGACGGGAGCGACCCACAGTACCGAAAGCGCGCAAAATGTGACGTCTTTGGTCCTGGGCTTACTACTGGTCAGAGCCGCTAAAAGCTTCTTTTTAGTCGAAATACAAAATGTAAGTGGCGCGAACCATTTTAATTATTTATAAAAATAGTTTTTGTTCAGTATTTTAGGTCAGAAAAGAAACGAATGCAGTTTATAAAGTACGGAAACAAGAAATGACCTGTTGACATACCCGCCACCAAGCAGTGGCACCGACACGGAAAGGTCCCGGATGTACGAGGCGGCGCTGCGGTCGTATGGACAGGAGGATCCGACCGGCTCCGAGCGTTTTGAAGGCCTTCGGCGAGAAGCTCCGTCTTGCGGTTTGGCTGTTTGGCGGTATTGCAGTGCGAAGTGGCTCCCATTCTGAACTGATCCTTACCCCATGTTGCTGTCATTTGTAGCCAATGAAGTGTCATGCCGAATTAGTGTTTAATCACGCAGCAAATGCAATGAGAGCCGCTCTGGCTGCCTGCTGCGTACAACCTATTCAGAACGTGTTTTGGTGGCGCCCTCGCGCTGTCGACACGGAGTGCGGCAGCCGTGAGCGCTCGCCGAGCTCATTCACGGCCACTCAAGCAGCCAAGGACATCATGAGGAACGTTATTGTTTGCTTGTTTTTGTCATTTTAATTTTCCTATAACTATTAAAATAAAGTGCATTTTGATAAAAATAAAGTTTAACTAAGTTACTACATTCAGTGTGCTCAGGTTTGGTGCAAATTAAAAACCAGTAAAAAAGTCCTTGCAGGGCCCCTTTAACTTTGTACAAAAATATCCTTAGCCTATTTTGCAAATGTTGCAAAAAGTGGGGGTGGGGGGTTATTGTTGCATGGGCAGATTCTTAATATTTCACGGTAGGTAAAGAGAAAAAAAAAGTGTCTGTGAGAAGTTGAGGCAGCTATGGTCGGAGGTGACAACAGTGTTCTTGCCAATCTCCTGTTTAGTGTCCGGTTCCGTGGTACTTGACGTGAGGCACCCACTCTTGATGCGGAAGTGCAGATCATGTACCTGCTTGCTCCTCTTGGTGCCGGAGCCTTTGGAAGGGCTGCCGGCGGACACTGGACCTGCGCCTCTAGTGATGTCCGGTCGACACCTGGCAATCTCTGTGGGCTGCACCTTGATGCATCGCCCGTGCTTCCTGGCACTGCTGTAGGCCGCTTCCAAACCAGGTGCAAAGGAATCGCCTGCAGCTCCTTGTGCACTTCATTTCTAACAGCACCTGCTCCAGGCAATGGTACCGCCACTGTTCTTATTGAATCTGCTGCAGTACGTCAGCAGCATCCTTTGAAAGAAAGTATCATGGTGTATCTTTTACTAACAACCCGTTCAGGACCAGCTAATATTCATCCTTTCTTTGTTCCTCATGTGTCACTACTTTCCTCTCCTTGCAAAGTTCCATCCTCTTTTTCAACTACTGCCTGTTAAAGAGACTGTAACAGATATGTAGATAGATAATTGACAGTTGCCAAGGTGCTGCAGAACAAAAACATTGTGCAAGTTTTAGCATGTACAGAGAATATCATCCCATGAGTCGCCTATGCCACGCTTTCATACGATCCGAGGGCCGTTTTGAGGGGGTGCAGCAACCGCAGACGAGCCTGGAGGGGCCTCATCACGACCAGCATGTGTCAAAGGAACCAATTAGAAGTTCCTAATGGTGGCCGTGTAACCCATTAACATTCATACAATATTAACACAAAGTATGGTCTGTGACATATGAGCAGGGAAAGTAGGCAAAGTTTTTCCATTACCTTGTAGGGTTAGGAAGTTCCCAGTCCATGATCCATGACATATTCGTAGCTTGGAGGTAGCTTTCCAGCCACTGGTAAGTATCTCGGTCACTAGTGAGAGTGACGCGAAGCACGTCGATGTTGTCAATGCAGTTCTCGGTGTCTCATATCTGTCCACCTCGCACGTAAAAAATCTCAAAGTCCATCATCATCACAGGTAGAACGAATAACGGAATTCAGCTGCTGTAATGCAAAACCTTGCAATTTTCACGCCCTCGTGTCGGTAGGCACGAGTGTGTTCGCTGCTTGTAGCGCACATGTTTAAATTTGCAAAAATAAAAATGCATGTGAGCTTATTAGTTGTAAAGGCTGAACTGCAAATTGTGCTAGAACTCGGATTGTATAATCTGTTTTCTTTAATTGAGAAGTTCTACTGAGGGGCGTCTGCTTTTTATAAATGGCGGGGCGTGCTGGCTGTAGCATGTAAGACCTTGCTGCGCAATCACGTAGAAATACAAGTTGAACAACATATTTAGACTTGCTTTGGTGTTGTATGATATGCTTTACTGGTGCGTTATCATAAATTATGAAACAATGCTTCCCACACTTGCGGGAACAGAATCTGCTCTAGAATCTGGTTAAATAATGCATACTCATCGATATCAGTAATGGTAACAACTATGAAAATAGCAAGAAATAGGAGGCGACATACCAACTCAAGGCGGCCAAACAAGAAAATCCCAAGTGAAGCCAAAAGTAGAGCTCGCGGTCGGTGGGAACGCCCCTGTGGAATTAGGGAAAGGACTCATTGTTTTTTAGTGTAACAGAACATGGTTTATTTCGAGTGAAAACTGATTTCAGTAAAGCAAGCGAAGGCACGTCCACCTTCGACCGTCGTTTGAACAAGAAGGGAGAAGTGGCCCCCAAGCGTGGGTAAAGAGGGGGGCTCGTCATTTATGACCCCGCGGTGGGGCGCGCTCTCCCTGCGGCTCCCCGTCCCTCTTCGCAGTTTCCTGAAAAGGGGCCGGTGCCTCAATCTCGGGTCGTCCTAGTCGTTTGCCGCCCTTTCTTCCCTGCTCGGGCATCTCCAAGTTCTCTTCTTTTTATTTTACAACACGTTCCCCCCAAAATGACAGCGTCATTTTTTTTTTTTTGTCCCGTTATGCGATCTCAAGAGGGTGCAATAACTGTACTATAGGTTTTTTGAGCGTTGACCCTCTGGGCATCTTGAGCAGGCATGATCATACTTTGCCGTCTCTTCCCGGAAACACCTGCTGGATCCTAGCGAGTCCCCACTGCTGTCGGGGTCGCAGGCCGTTGCGAAGAAGAACCAGATCACCCCCTTCCAGCAGTTTTTCTTGGCGTTGTTTCTGGCTTTGCACATTCCTCAGTTCCGCCATGTACTCTTGGCTCCATCGGCGCCAGAAGGCTTCCGTTGTCATCTGTCGGTGGGTCCAAAACCTGCGAAGGTTGGTGTGAACACCTTAGACATCTTTCCTCCCTATGCTTAACTGCGTCGTCAGTCGTCTGCCCGTTAAAAAGAAAGACGGACAGAGTGGCACGGGCTCTTTGGGTTCAGCAGGGCAGGCAGCTGTTGCACGGTTTTTTCTTTGCAGAAGAAACAGCTATCAAGTTTCGTTCATTGATGCAGTAATGCTGCGGAGGATTGATAGCGTTCTTCAGGACTTCCCTTCTTCTCGTTTTTCTTCTCTGCCCTTAATCCACGTGGCTGTTGCCTCGTGCCTATAGCTTGTTGTGTAGCTAGGTTCCCGCGGTTCTGGACTTCGACTCTCAAAAAGGCAAGCAGTCGTGAGATTAGTGGCACGATACCTCGTTCAATGGTGCTTGTCTCCATCGGCCGTTCCCGAGAGTCCTCAAATCTCGTGGACATCCCACCAGCTGAAGCGTCCAGCGTCGACACGTCTGATGCCTGCTCGTTCACGATCGTTCTGTTAAAATTCAGCAAGATTTCTTCTGTCAGTGCACGGTAAACCATTGGAAACAGAGGAGCACCAAAGGTCTGATGCTTCTGTCCGAGTGCCTCCAGCCTTTGGAGATGGGAGATGATGGTGTCGTAGAGTCAACGGAGACCCCGGACGTCGTCGGCGTTTCGCACTGGCTGTAGATCTAGGAGCTTCTGCATGTGTGTCTGAACGAGGATGTCCTCATTTCTGAAGCGTTTCTTCAGCAGAAGCACCGCGTCCTCGTAGCACCGTGATGTGAGAGGCAAACCCCTGATGGCACTTGACGCCTCGCCGGTCACCGCAGCCCTGTGGTACCCGAACTTGTCGAAGGTATTACTTGCTCGAACTGCTCCCAGAACTCTTGCCAGGAGAAGCTTTTGCCGTCATACTTGTGCAGCTCGAGCTTCAGGTGCTTCACTCGACAGGCAGTCGTTGTCGCGTTTCCGTTGTTGTGCATCGCCGATGAATCCGAATTTTGTGGTGCCCTTGCTCGGACTTCCTTCAACTCTTCCTGAAGTGTTGCAATATAGGTGAGGACCTGATCATTGTATTCAATTGTTTGCACAAAGTTTTGCTCGGCTTCTTCCGGCACCAGTGGCTCGACGGCGGCGTCCACCTCGTTCAGTTGGGCTTGGAGGGCACCAAGCCTTGCGGAAAAGATGCTGAGGTTCTTTTCGTTTTTCTCATTGCTTTTGATGTATGAATCAATTTCAGAAAGGAGTTTGGTCACCTGTGTTTGCAGGGCAGTTCGTTTCCCCTTGAGTTGTTCCATGGTCCGGAGCTCGTTGCCTCAGCCGTTGGCGAATCCAAGATGGCTCCTGCCTTCTTCTCGTTCGTCTTTTTCCCTTTTCTGTCGTTGGATGTTCTGCGTTGGAAGTCACGTCCTAATTTCCTTCATTCCCGGGTTTCGGCACCAACTTTTTAACAGTGTGGAATTAGGGAAAGGACTCATTGTTTTTTAGTGTAACAGAACATGGTTTATTTCTAGTGAAAACTGATTCAAGTAAAGCGAGCGAAGGCACGTTCACCTTCGACCGTCGGTCAAACAAGAAGGGAGAAGTGGCCCGCACAAAGCAAGGTCCAAGAGGGGGGCTCGTCATTTATGACCCCACAGTGGGGCGCGCTCTCCTTGCGGCTCCCCGTGCCTCTTCGCGGTTTCCTAGAAAGGGGCCGGTGCCTCGGTCTCGGCTCGTCCTCAAAGTCGTTTGCCACTCTTTCTTTCCTGCTCGGGCATCTCCAAGTTCTCTTCTTTTTATTTTACAACAGCCTCTAAAGGTGTCCTTTCTTGTCTATGGAAGTAGGAAGCTTCTGGAGGTGACATGAGGTTACCAGGGGTGAAGCCAGAAGCGTGGAGGGACACGCCCCCAATGATAACCAAAAACCAAGAGATGCTATTGGACAGCTGTTGAGCCAGCTCTCCTTTTCGTCCACAAGCGTCTCTTGGTTTTTGCTCATCGTTGGGGGCGTCGTGTCTCCTCCACAAGCTTCCTACCTCCATGCGAAACGGCGCTCTGTTGTTTGCAGACCAGTGGCGTCGCTGCGTTTCCATAGGAGCTAAGCCTTTTTCTTTCTTTACTTTTTCCTCAGGTAAAATCGCTCTTTGCAAATTTTACAAAAAAAATGCACCATCCGTGGGCAACGCTGCACAAAGTCGTAGAGCGATAGGTTAAGAAAGCGAATTTTCCGGTCGATTTAAAGAGCCTGGCGTCTCCTTGTATCACCCTGTAGAATGCTTTCTTGCTGCACTTGTGAAGACAATTGTATCTGTTTTTGTATTTTATCCTCGCAGTACACGTATTGCAGTATTTGTGCTCCAGAATAGGTTTTCGAGTATATCTGACCAGCCCTGGCTATCTTTTTCCTGGTGGGCAGCTTCTATATAGCATACAGATGGTCTTCGTCCCAAATTCAGAGGCTAGAAGTATTTGATTTCATGTGGCAGACTACCTACCGAGCAAGTGCCCACTCAAAATTTTGAGATAGTCACAAACCATTGGGGGATGGGTGCTTGTTAGGTCATCATATTAACATGTATATATGTGTACTGTGCACATTTTTTTTTCTTTCTTTCAAATGTTATAAAATTTGGGGTTGGGCACTTGGAATGGGCAGACGCTCTAAGCACTAGAACAGCGACCACGATCATCATTCTTGACCCCAAGTACACATGGTTTAAACTTTCAATGTTATTTTACACTAATAGGTATGGGGATGGGTTAAACTAGTTGGTACGTGTCTGTTATATGCATTGGCTTGTGCAAAATACACAAACACACACAGGAAGGAATGGGGCTCTGACCGCTGTCTACAAACTAAGGTTTACTACTCCTTCCTCTTCATTCCTGTTTACTGGGACCACTAATAGTGTTCACTTTTTTGATGGCTACTTAAAAATGATTACCCCTCTCATTGGATTCATATGTGCAATGTTTGACAAGTAGTGAGCCTGCTTAAAAATAAGCAAGCACATTAGAAAAGAACCATGCCAGTGTGTAGTTTTACTTTTCCCACATCATTTTAACAGCAATCCATCGAGCTTGGCATGTTGTAAAATTGTGAGCCACCATTGTCGAGAAACATCACAGAAAACTTGGGCGATGTGACTTTCCTCCAAGACATTCCAGCTTGTCTCACTACCTGCCCCGCAGTTCCATGAATGTGACTTGGAACTCTTATGCCTTGGCACCCTACTCACTGGATCTGGCACCATCGGACTTTCATCTATTCCCTGCGCTCAAACAAGATCTGTAAAGACAGCCGCTCCAGCAAGGAAGCCGTCATAGACGCTGCACGTGAGTGGTGTGAGGACCAAGAGAAATTACTTTTTTCTCAGTGGGTGGGCTCCACTAGAAGTGCATAACACTCAAAGGAGACTTTGCAGAGAAATAATAAAGGGCCATTTGCATGTGACAGTCCCATCAAAAATAGGCTCACTACTGCTCAAGCTTCCCTTGCAGACAGGTTGTATACCAATCTTTAACAACTTTCTACAGTACTAGCCCACAGTTCTTCGTTATGCTTCATATTTTTTGTTGGGCATATTTGCGCGCCTTGTGTTGCACTGCCAGTGCTCGTGATGTAAACTTGCTTTCGTGCTTGCCTGCTCGCAAGTGCAATGTGCCTGAAATAAATGGATGGATTTCTAAAGTTGTGTGCAGGGAGTTTTGTTGTCGGGTCTGCTGCATATATAGTCGACCATGCTGATCATCTGAGAATGTCTTGCCTCGTTTATTTTCCCTACTGGTTTCAGAAAAATTAGGCATTCCATGATTTGACTGCACATGGCCCAGTGGAGGTCATGCAGCCAGAAGTGTCAGTATTCTGTAGTGGAAATTTGGGTTGATGGAACCTCGCAAGTGGTTAACATCACCAAGTTTGGAAAAGAGGACAAACTGAGATGAGAGTGCTTATTTTTGTAGCTGCTGGAAACAGAAACGTCAATGGCAATGTGCCCAACATGTAGTGCATCTTTTTGCGGCTGCATTTTGAAACCCTGTTGCTGAAGCAAAGTTCACGCTGGCTGACCTCGGTTTCCCTTTATGTCTAGACTACCTATTCACCAATGCCAGGTGCCAGTTTGGCCAGCTTTTTGTAGTCGCAAAGAAAGATGGAGGTCAGGCAGGCAAAGCCAGCCCTCGCACCGGGGGGCTATGTTGCACGTTTTGGACTCCCAGGAGACTAGGGAGAAGGAAGTGACGTCAACGATGCTCGCTGGATGTTGATTGGTGTAGTCGCTGATGACAGTATCTGCAGAAGTTGCCAAGACACGTTCATTCACACCTACGTCACTTCCTTCTCCCTAGTCTTCTGGGAGTCCAAAACGTGCAACATAGCCCCCCTGTGTCGAGCACAGGCTCCAAGTCACTCGGGCAAAACTATCCGAGGCTTGCGGACATGTGTGAATACAATCCTTTGAAGATATTCTGAGGTAAGCATAGCTAGGACAAATCTGACACCTGCTGTCTGCAGCATGCGTACGCATAACAGTGGGCATGTGGGCATATCACATTGCAGAGGCTAATTGGTAAGCACAGCGAGGACGACCCTTGACATCAACCAATTCGTTCACACACGTGCCCAGTCGTCGCTGCAGGTGAGGACGATGACAGTAGATGGCCAGTCGGCTTGTGGAATATTTTCTCACTGCCCGCTTCCTTCGCTAAATTTGTAACAATCGCTACGTCACTTCGCGTCACTCCACTGTGGGTGTACGAGTGCGTGCACGCTGCCCGCGGACATGCTTCAGCCCCTCGAGTGATCGCGCAAAAAAAAAAAAGCACTGGTCGAAGCAGCTGCGTTCACGCTTTAGTACCGTTTCCAGTGGAGCACAAAAAAGCTGACATCGGGTATAGATCAATTTCGCCGCAGGGTTACAGGCTTGACAATGCACTTCTCCATTTCGACTAGCTGCGGGGAGCGCGATTGATTCTTGCAGAGGCGTGGCAGTGTATATGCAAAGCACAATTCAGACGTGCACTCGCGGTCCAGATCACCGCTTGTGCTCCGTTGGCGTCTCATACGTACCTGGCGCGATTCCTGTTGAGGCCAGCAACGGGCGAATGATGTTACACCCGTGAATAATGCTGCCAAGCGGCGAGTTGGGCATCGCTGTAGGGCAGACTACACAACACCGCAGCGGCGCGTCGTTCGAATGAAATAAAACATTAGCTACACTGGACGTTTTAGCGAAAGCCAAACGAGCTGGGTTTATTTCCAGGCCGTAAATGACTTCGGAACGCTGGCAGCGGTCACGGGTCCTTAGGCCTAAACACACCCTTCCGCCCTGGAGTACGCGAACGTTACGGCAGAAAGCATAAAACGGCCGTAGCGTAGCTGCCCAGTCAGCATTGAGACCTGTGCGCGTATGTTATCCAGTTTCACACTAACGATACCTTCCAATATCTAGGACTGCACCAATGCACTTTTTCGACTGGGGCGTGGAGTACTCCAAAACAAAACGGCAGGGCGTCTGCTCGCGTCGGCGGCGTCGGCGGTAGCGGGGGGGAGGGGGGCTGCACGCAGCTTAGAACAGCCCGTAGCGCGCGCGTACCACGTGACTGCGCCAGCCAATCGCGGTATTCTTCCCTCCTTCTTTTCCTCCTCTCCCTCCTTCTTTTCTCTCTCGCGGGGCTTTGCCGTGGGGGGTCTCACAATACGCCGCCGGGTGCGCGCCCAGAGAAGTTTCAGTTCTGGCTGAGGATTGGCCGTGTAAGTACCCGTCCGGCTCATGCTTTGTCGAGTATACAGCGGTCGTTTTGCAAAGAATTTTGCGCGAGTGAGTACAAAGGCTGCTGTCGCTGCTTTGCAAGCGATGCAATTCGTTCGCGCTTTGTTCCCGTGAGCTTGGTACGCTCCGTAATCGCTCTCTTCGGCGTCTCCTTCACCATCGGAGGAGAAGCCGTACGCATCGGTGCGTCGTCGATCTACGTGTCTTCGTCTGCAAGTGCTGTGTTTTGGGAAAAGACCTGTCTCTCCTCGTGTCGTGCCGTGCCGTGCGTGCGTCGACGTTGTGCGTCGACGTTTCCGAAATAATCCCTCCTAATTCAATTATCTTATTGTCAACTACCAAATCTAAAAAAAAAAAAAAATCTATTATACCCTTTTTTATATTACCCCACTTTTCTTTTCTAGAAATTCATCCCAAACTACGCAAGAACACGACTAGAGTGACCTCAGTCCTACCTGAAAGACCCGCGCATATCCCTGTGAGCCTCGTGGTGAAAAAGTACTTTTTGTTCTTGTGAAGTGCGTCGTTACGAACCTGAAACACTCGCGCCTTTCCCTGTGTCGTGTGAAAAAGTACTTTTCCTTCCTTAAATTGTGCTTCGTTACGAAAGTTCCCACCTCAACGAGCCGTTTGTGTTCATGTGTGTGCACTTTCCCCGTGAACCGTCGACACACAACGAGAGGAATCCGCACCGCTAGACGACAAGCAAGGAAAGGTATTTGATTACAGCTCTTTTGTACAGTTCGAATATTCCGAAGATTTCTTTTTCTCATCCGGAGACTGCGCATTCACGCCAACGGGGACGGCACTTGCTCTCGCCTTTTCCGGAGAATATTCTTCGGCGAAAGAGATTCAAAGGGCTTTTCCTTCTCGAGTAGGAATATAAAACTTATTTTAGCGATTCGAAATGTTCGTGTAAAAATATTGATATAAAACGAAAGTATTCCATTTAAAATAAAATCATTATCAGTGCGTCCTGTACACGCACTTGCGCGGCACGACAAATTTATCCGCGTTTATTAATACCGTTTTTAAACTTACAAACGAGCAGCTACTCAGAAACATTTTTGCCTTCCAAGTATCCGGTGAAATCGAAATATAAAATAATTCCATTTAAATTAAATTTCTTCGTACACCTATCGGAGAATTTCATTAGTTTTTAGAAAATATATACTTCGGTTACACTAAAAAAATGTTTTCGGTGCCTTAGAGGGTGAAGGCGGCTTCGCGCGCGATTGGAAGTTCCGTGTTCTCATTAAAAGTCATAATAAAAACGGAACTATTCATTCGAAAAAAAAATAATTTTATTTTATACCATGCGTCTAGTACACACACTGGCACGCTATATTAAGAGTGTCTATCTGCGTTTATTAATACCTTTTTTTCGACTTGCAAACGACCAACCGCTCAGAGAGCGCGAAACGTATGCTTTTGCCTTCCAAGTAAGCGGTTGATCGAAATAAAAGGAGAATAATTAAAATTAAATTAAAATCCTCTCTACAACTTTTGAAGAATTTCATTAGCTTTCAGAAATTATATATTTCGGTAACACACACACACAAAACAAAGTTTTCGGTGCCTTAGAGAGTGAAACGGTTGAAAGTGGCTTCGCGCATGGCCCGCGATTGGAAGTTGTGTTCGGGCAGAAATAATGATAATAAAAAAAAAAAAAAAAAAAAAACTATTCGGTTTTAAAGAAAACCTTTTTCCGTGTACAAACATTTCTTTCGCGGCACAAAAAATTAAGAACCTCTATCTGCGTTTATTTTAAACTTGAAAACACGTCGCGCGCGACGCATACTTTTTTTTAGCCTTCCTAATCTTTAAACGATATTGTTTCCTTCAAAACGTCGTAGAAAATCACCAATTCATGCTACGAGTTCGCCCTTTGGGCCATAGATGCGGACCGATAAGCGCATCATTTCACCACAAATAGTTTTTCTCTATATTTTTATTCTATAAGCTTGAAAAGTGGAAATTCTTCCCTGTCGGAGGAGAAAAATCGCGAATTTTCGGTAATGTTCCTCACGTCGAGATCCTTTGACCTTACAAGAATTTATTGAGGTTGAATTTTTGCATGAAAATAACATTGGAAGTATTTTTAATTATTTTTTCAGTGTTCAAAAATATATTTTTTATTAAAATTAAACATTTATCATATCTTTGGAATATTTTTCTGTCTTTACTCCTAATGTTTTAATTTTGTGTCATTGCTCGATTGAATTATTACTGTACTATGTTCTCCGTCGTTCTGTATTTATGTAGTGTCATTTTTTGTTCTTTTTAGCGTTCTGTATGGTACTATTGCGTAATGTTGCCCGTTCTGGCCTAGAAAAAACATTTCTGGTCTACAAAAAAAATAAAAAAAACACTTACCAGATTGGATTCCCGGCGAAGAGTCAGGTGCACGCGTGATCTTGGAGTATACATAGATTCTTCGTTATACTGTACATGTTAGATTGGTCTTACTGTTTATTCTTTTTATGCGAGACTGTTGGAACGATGCAAATGCCCTACTATGAGTTCCAGGCGATATTGTTTTCCTGTACAAATGTACTCATGGATTAGTTTATTATCGAGATCTTAAAATATCCAGATCTCTTTGACCCCGTGACCATTAGGGTTACCATATTTTAATGTTTTTAACCCAAAGTTCGTAGCTTTTAATACTTTTGTAACTATCCTGTAAACCTTTTGTTGCGCATCATTACCAAGGCGTCAACCTAACCTAACCTATTTATTTATTATGTATTTCATTTTTTATTTATATTATGCTTTATTTTTATTTTTTAATAACCATTTCTGGTATAACCTAACCTTTTTTGCTTTTTTTATTTCTCTTATTAATATTCTGTTTATAGTATATGATATAATATTATATGCTTCATTGATTGATTATATTATATAATAATATATACAACCGCAGTGATGTGATTGCTGCGCCAAACTGTGCCAAGGTGGTAACCCTGCTACATTCTGCTACATTTTGCCAAAATATGGGTAATCGGCGCCAAGCCTGCGCCAAAGGACCATTTCGGTCGCCTTTCAAAACCGAAACTAAACTGAGTACCGTAATTGAGCATGCGTGAGCTAGGTGGCGCGAGCGGTCGCCCGACACAATGTACCCTGCATGAATCGTAGCATTGTAACCCTGGAGCCGGGGAAAAGAAGGGACGTAGTCAGGTACAAAGCTCCAATGTCAGCATTGAACCGGCTCGCCTGCACCTTAATTGCATCAATCGTCCATCCGGTCTCGCATGGTTTTCCCCGGCGTTTCTTCTTTCGCGCTCTCGTCATCTCGTAAATCTGGTCTCGCATTTTTTTTTTTTTAATATTTTCAACGATAGATGCGGGTGTGTGCGGACGCTCCGACGCTAACGTGCTGGGTACCAGCCATGCCGTCACGCTGTGAAACGAAATTACGTTTTTGCGCGGCGGGGGTTACTTCTTGAGCTGAAACGCTCGCTTCTGAAAGCAACGGCAGTGGGAAAACTATTTGGTCCCTTCCGGCCAGTCCGCATGTCGCTACAGATATGGAGCTTCCTAGACTAAAACATAAGGACTGCCGCATGTTCATCAACATTCCTGTTCTTGTTTAAAACACACGCTACTACAAAAATCCCTTTTTAACTCAGACTGCTGTGTGGAAGTATTGATTATCTAGGTTTCTCTCGGTTGGCTTTCTTTCGAGAGGGACCCTGGTGCATAAAAAATTGTTCGCGAAAGAAAGTTGGTGAAGAGAAGTGAGCTAAAGCAAAGAAGGCAATGTCTGCACGTTGAACCCGCACAGCGCGCTTGCTTGTTTCGAATTGAGTCGTTGCACAAAGCGCTCCAAGAACGTTTTGACTCTGACTCGCGATGTCCTGCTCCTGCATCGTTTTGCGCTCGGGTTCTTTTTCTCTGTATGTTTAGCTTGTACCTCGCCTGCCGGCCTCGCAAGCACGCGCCGCTGGATTGTTTATTCTCGCATGCTGGGCAGTTACATTTTATACCCCTGTCAGACGGGCTAGTTTAGTGTCACTACAAGCGAGTGCACTTCGCCCTTAGTGTCCTTTCTGTAGTGTGCCACACGGCTGCTTCCTGAGGAACACACGTGACTTCGAGTGAGTTTGACGAACTCACTTCGCTCGATCGAGTGCGTGGCATCAATAGGAGTGTTTCAACAGTAAAACATAACAACACAGAAACCAGAAGCGTGGCGTAAGTTTTATTTTATAAAGAAAAAGAAATTCGTGAAAGCGACGACATGTAGAAAAGTGGCATTGCAAAAAAAAAAAAATATAGTGGGGTGGACTTGGAGTTTAGGCTGATCTGAATCAAGATTAGCGGAGCGCTGAATTGATAAAAGACGACAAAGTCAGTCACTCAACGGCTATCTTGGTTAGCAGCGAATGAAAGAGTTTCAGCATGTAACCATAGAGTAATATAGTAAACGTAAAGAGAGGACACAGGAGCCGATTCGCGGCCCAGATAGTGCGTTTAATACCCTCCGCTACGTGGCGCTTTTCTGCAATTTGGTTAAAATTAATTAAAACTCTTTCTGTGAAAAGTGTTTATTTTTTAAATGGCAATGCTTTAAAATTGTTTAAAGTACTTAAAACGACTAAATAGATTAAATCAAATACGTCACAAACACCACGTGATAAATGGCGCCTGCCATGGCCTGCCTGCCTGCACGCCGTCGCCTCTGCATCATTCTGCGTGGCCTCTGCTCGTCCCTGCGTCGTTCGTCTGTGCCCTGCGTGCCGTCCATATGTGCTTTCTGCTGCATCATGTTCGGTCGACTTTGCATCAATCAAGGTGACGCATGACCGCCCGAGTGCTCGCATGCTCGACGTGAATTCGTAAAGCCGATAGGTTCGAGCTTCTCGCGCTGTTGTTTCTGCCGGGCTGTCTGGCTGCACTTGAACGTGTGTGCATGTTGATTTTCGATGAGATTGTTTTAAAAAAAGAATTTAACTTACGACCCTGCACACGACATTGTCCATGGGTTTACAGATGACGGTGTTTGACGAACCTCTAACATTGCAGATAGAGCCTTGGTTCTTATGCTCTCTGAAATTTCCAGGAGGTGCGTTTAGCCCCTTGCATACACTGTTGTGCACACTCCAACGTCTTCTGTTTAACGCAGTCTCCTCATTTCTCTCATTCGGGAGCTTAAAGGGGCTGTGCAACGATATTCAATTGGAATTTTTTCCACTTTACACGAGCTTACTGGCACTAGTGGGACTCAAGATACTCGCACGCAATGCCACTAACCAAGAAACTCCTTTGTTGCACTGTAATTTCGAGGACAAAACCGAGTGTTTTCATTCAATCTCTCCTTCGAAAAACCTGATGACGTAGCTGGGCGGTAGCAGTACCGCGCAGTGACGATATTTGAATACGGCTCATAGATTGGACCCGAGCATGGCGTGGACACTCGATTTGGGTTCGTGATAACCGATAGCACGAGAAACATTCGGGTAGTGTCCTGTGTCCAATCGCTGCAATGACGACAACAGCCGAACCATAACAATGTCTGGAACTCAGCGCGTGTCCTGTGCCTTACCAACCCCAGCGCATTGCTATGATCAACATTGGCGGCATATAATCGGCTCCAGATCACAAGGCCGCTTGTTCTGGCTGCGAGTGTAGAGGGTGAACTAGATCTGCTCGTTTTTCTTTATTTTTTTCTGCGACTTCGATTGCGTGTGGTGAAAACGAACGGGTATTGCACAGATCATTAACGTCAGGGATTCGTTCTAAGCGGTATTTGCGCAAAATACAAATATCAGTGCATCGCCCCTTTAAGACTGTTGGCTTTACAGTAAAGGCTGTGGTTAGGGGGCTTCAAACGTAAGCTTGGTGTGTGTGGCAGTGATGTGATTGCTGCGCCAATTGCGCCAAACTGCGCCAAGGGGCTAACCCTGATACATCCTGCTACATTTTGCCGAAAAATGGGTAATCTGCTCCAAGCCTACGCCAAAGGGCCAATTTCGGTCGCCTTTCAAAACCGAAACTAAACTGAGTGCCGTAATTAAGCATGTCTGAGCTAGGAGGCGCAAGCGGCCGCCCGACACAAAGTACTCTGCACCAATCGTTTATCCAGTCTTGCAGGGTCTTTCTCGCCGTTTCTCGTTTTGCGCCCTCGTCCATAGAGATCATACATACTAACTCAAGGTCCGCCATTTTCCCATGCATTCTGGCTGCCGCAAGCAGCGGAGCTTGCAGGCAGACCTTCGGGGTCCCACACATGGTTACCAACCTGCCTACGATTTCAGAAATATTATATCACCAGAGCAGTGTCATGAACTTCAACAATCCACGAACTTGCCGGTGGAAAGATATTCGCGTTCCTTTCGAAGCTTTCTTTTTGCACAGCGCGCACATGTACGGCCTCCCGCCAAAACTAAACTAAACAAGATAACCAACTTCGCGGGAGGCCGCGCCTGGCCTAAAGCCTGGCTGTGCTAGCCGCGCCACAGAAATACGAAACCGAGACACCACCAGATTTCCGAGATTTCGGCAGAAGGATAGTTAATGCAGCGTAATGAGTATACTGCTTTTTATAAGCGTTAGAATAACTCAGAATTTAGTTTATAATGTTAAATTATCACTGTCCATATTGATGAGAGTTTCCAGTCTTCGCGATTGCCATTGCGACTGTCGTCCTTCAGCTGGCAACGTTAGTTTCTTTCTCTCGTTTTCTGCCATGGAGAATAGACCGGAAGTGCTCTTTTTAGCCTCGACC
This sequence comes from Ixodes scapularis, assembly GCF_016920785.2. NCBI lineage: Eukaryota > Metazoa > Arthropoda > Arachnida > Ixodida > Ixodidae > Ixodes > Ixodes scapularis. The sequence continues at coordinate 158,124 of NW_024609868.1, read as the reverse complement.
GCAAGGAGCAAAAGCGAACAATAATCTCGAACCCAGACGCTCACGGGGAGGGGGGGCTGCGTCGGCCTGCGCCGCCGGTTCCCGTTGAGGGCTTCTTCGCTGGTGTGCTGACTGCCGTTTCGCCGGCATCGGTCCTGTTTACCGCGGTATGTGAGTATGGTGCCCGTAATGTGAGAGCCGTGTGTCCATACGCCACTTTGCCGTTGTTGGTTTTCATCTAGCCGAGCCAGAAAACATCTCGCTACGAGTTGACCGCGCCGCGAGTGACGAAGAAGAAGCAAACATGGCGACGGTTTGTGCGATTGCTTTGGTGGCTCCGGTGTTGAGTGTCTTCGACGTCCTCGTGAGAAGGTTCCCCTGCCCTTCGAAGTTATTGCAAGCACTACGAAAGATGTGGAATCATCGTCTCAACTACAAATAAGCAGGCCTTCACGAGCAACAACGGTGCCGAGCAGGCGCTCGGCACATTTGTGTCAGGCTCACGCAGCCAGCGGCAGTTGTGTTGGTTGTGTCGTCAGATGTTCAACAACGCCGAGGTATTTTCATATATCATTTGGAATGGCTTCAAGAGTGGGAAATTAATCTATTTCGCGGATTGTTAACGCCGAGGCGAGTGCCCTCCGTTGCGGTGCCGTCGTCGCGCAAAGTGCAGAGAAAACCGGGGTGGCGATGGCGGCGGTGCTCTTTGATCTTGCGCCGTCGGGTTCATGAAGTCCGGAGTAAACGTACGTACGTGCGTCTGCTGGATCGGTGTTTTGGACTTCTTCAAAACTCTTTCTCACGCGCATTTTCCTTGTGAAGCTTAGTAGCTCATTACACCTCATCGTCGACTGCGCTCATTTGACTACGACGGACGAGCCTGCGTGATGTGAATTTCACTGCCTAAGATCCTTGGTGTGCTGTAACGAGGGCTAATAAAATATCACCGCGAACTTCTGAACAAACGAGTCGAAGTTTCGTCTGCTATCATAACTGATCGCCTGTCACAATATTAATCAGTAGCGTTCCTAGACTCCGCCCCCACAGGCACCGTGCTTCGTTGCCCGATAGTAAGTGTCTCCTGGTACCTCGTAGAATTCCAGCTCCCACTTCAAGTAAGTACCATCCTTTAGAACTGGCAATTAATAGTTTCGAACCCAGACGCTCGCAGTGTGTGTTTGTGTGTGTGTGGGTGGGGGGGGGGGGGGGGGGGGGGCGGGGCGGGGACGCGTGCTAACATACTCGGAGCCCTCGTTTACGCCGCTTCGCAGCGGCAGACAAGGCGCCACATTACAAAAGAAAGCTAATCCGAGCTGTCTATGTAACTAGACCCATTCGCTAGTCATTCGATGAAACGTCGTCGTCTCGTTTTCATTCGCTAAAACTGCGTTCGATCAAGTGAACGCCTCGCACTTATTTCGGCTTGGCAGAGCCGCGCTGCCGCAGAAAGGCAAGCAGATCGCAAAAATCGGTCTCAAACGTGCCACGAATGTAATGTCGTATACAAGAAGCCAACAATCAAGCATTTGAAAGCTACAAGAAAGCGGTAGCGAAATATTTACTACGCAATGAACCCGGACTGAAACGCGGATGTCAAGGGTCAGCAGACACCGAGAACATCTAAGACAAGAAAGGTTTTCCCTTATTTTCCTTGATCGAGATGGGTTCTCGAATGTTCACGACATCTTGCCTGTTGAAGAACGGGCCGCAGAGGCTTCTGGTGAAGACATCTTTCACGATGTGTCGGTGCATTCGGACAGCCTGCCGCATCCACCTACCCAAAGCAACGCCGCCAACGCAGCCCCCCCTCCCTGCCTGCCAGTTCTTTCCGCGTGGTAGCGCGAGCGTAGATAAACATGGCGGCGCCCCGGAATTGGCGCGGACACTGGTCTATAGAAGGCTAGGAGGGGGCATGACGCCAGCCGCACAGCCTCCACAAGCTATGCTCCCTTGACGCCTCGCCTGGCCTCGCCTCTTTCTCATTTTCCTCCTTACTCTCACCACATCACGTGGCCGTAGCTAGCCTTCGTCTAACTATGGTGTACTAGAATACACCACAGCCTAGCCTTCGATCTGATAAAACCTACCGGACAGAGCGCGCGCAAGCCTGCAAGGAGTCTTTCTACAATCAACCATCCATCTCGCACGTGACATGTCACGCGCACCAATCGCCAGCGAGATCTGCGATCACGCTAGGCACAAAATCGTTTTAAACTTTTTATGACTAGGCTTCACCAATATTGCGACGTGCCCTCTCCTAGTACTTATTACCTCCTTGTTTTCTGTCGTTCTCTTTCGCGATCTTTCACTCGGGACCCAGGATGTCGGCGCACGGGATTTGCCACTCCTCCTCACCCACCTTTACCCCCCTGCCCTCGTCGTCTCGTGGGTCTCGTCTCACGTCTATAAACTTTTTACAACGATAGATGCAAGCGCTCATGCAAGTGTGTGCGGACGCTTCGACGCTAGCGTGCCGGGTACCAGCCATGCTGTGATGCTGTTAAAGGAAACCACGTTTGCGGGGGTACGTTACTCTAGGAGCTGAAGCACTCACTCCTGAAAGCAATGGCCGTGGGTAAACTATAGACTTTTCCAATGTTTACAAATCCACAGCTCAGCGTCCGATCTCCACAGCTCAGCACGCGCGTGTGCGTCGCTTCGGAAAGCGAGCAAATCACGCGCGATACGCACGAACACTGAAAATGAAACCGGCCAGCAGCCCTTTTCTGGAAAGGTCTATATTTTGTCCCTGCCTGCCAGTCACCGTGGTCGCATGACGTCGGGTGTTGCCGTCCCCACGTCGCTGCAGATATGGCGCTTTCTAAACTAAAATGTAAGGACTTCCGCAGGGTCTTAGACATTCCTGTTATTGTTTAAATTAGGCGCTACTACGAAGATCCCCCTTGAACTCAGACTGCTGTCTCGAAGTATTGATTACCTAGGTTTCTCTCGGCGGGCTTTCTTTCGAGAAGGACCCTGTACGTAAAACGTTCGCGCAAAAGAAAGTTGGTGAAGAGAAGTGAGCAAAAGCAAAGAAGGCATTGTCCGCACGCTGAACCCACACAGCGCGCCTGTTTGTCTCGAGTTCAGTTGTTGCACAAAGCGCTCCAAGAATTTGTTGATTCTGGCTCGCCATGTCTTGGATCGATGCGCTCAGGCTCTTTTTTTCTCTATGTTTAGCTTGTACCTCGCCTGCCGGCCTTGCAAGCACGCGCCGCTGAACTGTTTTTTGTCGCATACTGGGCAGTTACATTTTACATGCATTTCTGGAGACCAGTTGGCGACGGAGCGGAGTGGCATGGTTTTGGTTTCGATCGAACAGCGGTCTCCGCTCAAGCGATGAAGCACGTGCCACCGCAAGCTGCCGAAGTTGCCCTCGCGTACATGCGAACATGATTGCATGAGAGAGGCACCAGCCGGGACGCTTGCAATTCATTACTTTACTTTTGCTTACCTTTGACGAAAATCTGGCACGTCGGGAACCAGTAAAATGTTGGCAAGTGGTTTTTCGGAATGGCTTGGCGACGCTTACAGCGGGATGTCTCAATGTCTCTTTGGAGACATTGAAAGTGGACATTCATTACTTGTCGAAGGCAAAGCGAGGCTTGCAGCAGCCTTGCAGAAAGTTTCGAAAAGCAAAATGAAAAGCACACGCTAGTCATAATGCACCTTTTTCTTATGTAGAGTTTCGCATTGCACTGCAGTAGTTAAGTGTTTCATCAGTTGGAGACTGCTTCACTTTATTGTGTTATATAACTAGTAAACCTAATGCTGTGATATTTTGTACTAAGCTGGTCATTTTCAAATAAATTTTAATATGTGCAGTTTGGCTCTTACAATTATCTATAGCGGGTACATACATATTTATCATTTAACTGAAGCATTGCAAAATGTGTCATGTCATTGGCATTGCAGTTAACATGTTGGAAGACTCCCATGTGGTCTAACTTGACCATAATTTGTTTATTGCGGCGAGCAAAGTGCCCTTCATCTGTCCCGCGCACGATTAAAACAAATATTTTTATTTTTTAATATCTGCTCCAAAAGCCAATTTTGCTGCTACAGAACACTGTTTTGGCTGCTCCAAAAGCCACTTTTGCTGCTCCAAAACACTGTTTTGGCTGCTCCGAAGGCCACATTTGCTGCTCCAAAACACTGTTTTGGCTGCTCCGAAAGGTGCTCCAAAACGGCTTAGGCCAATCACATCACTGCTCTTACTGCTTTTAGTTGACCGGGACCGGGGGCGCACAAGTGAAAATACGATGCGCGTTGTCTGCACGGGTCACTTGTCGTCTGCTCGCGATGGTACGTCGCGGACGCCGCTGGGAGGCGCGCATGAGCGACGAGGCGTTGTTTTCGCCCTTTTTGAGCTTTACTTTGCAACTTTAGTAGCTCTATAAAAAGGACTTGTTAGAGAAATAATGACGGTTAACGTGTGACATACTTTACTTTGCTTCAAAATTCCTGGGACGGCTCTCGCCAATCGCGAAACCCAGAGAATGTGACGTACACTCTAAAAAAAAAACAAAGGTGTCGATTTAACTCTTTTTGGAGTGTAACTGGCTTGTCACAGAATCCACTCTTTTAAAGAGTAACTATAACTCTTCGGAGGCAAGTGTATGTTTAACTCTTCCATACAAGTGTTCATCTAACTCTTCTATAGAGAGTCACGCCAATACCTTTGAGAGAGTCAGGGCTACTCTTTTGATTTGTAAGTGTAAGTGTTACCTTCACTCCTTTGTGTAGAGTAACTATAACTCCATGACAAGTGTTGCCTAAACTCTTTGATGAGAGTAAATTTCACTTTTTTGTGTAGAGTGACTATAACTCTATCAGAAGTGTTGCCGAAACTCCTTGTTGACGAGTGAAGGATACTCTCCAGGAAGGGTTACCTTCATTCCTTCGTGTAGGGTAACTACAACTCTATTACAATGTTGCCTGAACTCTGTATTCCAGAGTTACGCGTACTCGCCAGGAAGAGTTACCCTCACTCCATCGTGTAGAGTAGCCACAACTCTATTAGAAGTGTTGCCTAAACTCTGTATGCAAGAGTTAAACATGTTCTCCGCGAAGAGTTGAATCCACTCGTTTGTGGAGAGTAATGACAACTCCATTAGAAGTGTTGCCTGAACTCTATATTTAAGAGTTATGCACGCTCTCCAGGAAGGGTAGTTTTAACCTTATTGTGGAGTAAATACAACTCCATTTGAATTGTACCTTGAGTCCGTATTAAAGAGTTAACTCTGCTCTGTACCAAGAGTTAATGTCACATAGCAGTACACTTGAGCAGTTTGTATGACCCCTCCTTAGATAGTAGTTAACTCTTTAATACAGAGTTTAGGCAACACTTGAATGGGACTGTAATTACTCTACAGAAATAATTGTGTACAGTAAGTACAGACCCATCTGATGTGTTCCCTAAACTCTGTATAAAAGATTTAGCACCCTCTTCAGGAAACCCTAAAATCTAAAAGCAGCTATAAACATGTTCACAAGGAGATGGGTGCAAAGGAAATGTGGAACTGCAGCTGAAAAATGACAAAATATAAAGCATGAGCCTGCACAGAGGCTATAGGTTCTCATAAAAAGTCAGCACTGAAATAAAACAGTAGAATAGATTTTAATAAACCAAAATTTTAATTTCAGCACATGGCAAAAAAGGCAAAATCAACACACAAATTTCCTCTGGCTAACAGTTTTTTTTTTAACTTCGTGATCAAGTCTAAAGCCAAGACGGACTTTATTTGTACTTCAAACTAATGAAGTGCCCAATCACTGCGAGCGACTGGCTTGCTTTTTGACGGTAAGAAATGTCGTCGACTCCGTGCGATGCAAGAACGAGCGCTGCACCAGCCCGTCACCTCAAAGGAGTGGTCCTCCAACACCACAGTTATGGCACTTGAGTCCTCTTCGTCGATTCTCGTCACCGGATAGGTCGATCGGCCGTGTCCCTCCTCCTGTGAAGAATGAATGCTTAAATGCAGAGTCAGCAATATTAAAAGAGAGGAAACAGTTCGCGTAGTGCTTTTAGTTAATACCAGTGCACTCATTTGCGAGACAATAGACCATTTTCGAAAGTCCCAGGAGCCATTCATAGGATGCGCTCCAATAATTGGCTGGGGCTCGCTTTCTTGCCGATTGAATAAGAGTCCCAACCGAACACTAAGGCAGCACTGATTGCTAGCTCGCTCAGCCGCAAAAATCCAAAACCGTTCGTATCCCCTGCTATGAACACCTAAGAGAAAGATAAACCACATCCCTCACTCTCTCTCTTTGTTTCCTTTGTATGAAATAGCAGCCATAAGCGGTTGCATTCATTTATGGTATCCTCAAGTTTGCACCCCATCAGAAAAAGGAGGCAAGGAGAGGGGGCAGTTCCCCTCCCCCTTCTCCCTGACTTTTGGAACAATTATAACAGGCAATATGGGAGTGAGGGACAGAGTTTAGCTTCCTTGCACATCACTCCTCCACCTTCCAAACAGTAGCAAATCAGCTGGCCTCTGCCCATAGCGGTGCAAGACATAGCTTTATTATATAGACACTAGACTGAGGGGTAGGACAAATGCAATTTCTTAACATCTGCATTTGTCCAAGTGGCATACAATATGTTAGGAACATTTTTATAGATAAATTAGTGTAAACAACGTATTGCGTTTAAGTGCTGACTGCCATATATTATAGTTTATTTCACAACTTTAGAAAGGAAACTAACAAATGCAAGTAACATCTAAGTTTGGGGAGACCAATCATTAAATATTGTAACTACAGCTCTACAAGGGGATAATTCGCCATAAAGTACCATTGAACCTTAATAAAGAAAAAGTTGTACCTACTAAAATTCACGAATTCTAAACAAAACAAAACAAGAAGAAAAAGAAATTTAAAAGTAGGCCATACCAAGAACATACAAATTAAGATTGGCGAGTATTAAAATAACTGATAAATATGCTACATGTCAAAACAGAACATGCATCGCGGCGAGCTTAAGTTCTACCACAACCGACACTACTAGAAAGTCAGCGAGCTGCTCATGTGTGCCAATTTATCGTGCTGCTGCGCAATAGATGTGGGCTCTATGTTTTTTATTGCATGCGGATGAACTGGTTGCACCACTCTGAATGCAGGGGCAGGCACATGCATTGAAAGGTCGAATTTAGAGCTCTTTTTTTTCCACATAGTAGAAAGGTTAATCTATAAATTGCTTAGCCCTACTCTGGCAGCATCACAGCGTCTCTCAATCCTTCATCTAAACTTAAAACATGTTTATAGCAATCTCGACATTTAAGTTCACACCTATATTTCTACGTTGATTTGAAAGAAAAAAAAACAGTTTTAAGGAATTGCGGTGTTTGCGGCGCAGAAATATGTAGTTATAAATGTACGCATATTGGGGGGGGGGGGGGGGGGGCCCTCTATATTATTTACAAGTTATAAATCAAATCGCTGGCCTCCCCTTCAGCTCACCAGTGTCAAATGTACTTTTAAATTATCAGTCCAATAAATACCCTGTTATACAAACAAAATATGACAGTTCAACGGAACATGATGCTTCAATCAATAAATCACTCACGTAAAAAAAAAAAAAAAAAACTTGTCAAGTAAAGACGATTACTGGCAAATACGCTCGCATAGCGCAGTGACATAGCTGACACTCCACAACCACCCGACTAGCTGAATCTTGGCAAAGAAGGACTACTCAACGCCCCGTGCAATTCGGCTTTGGACATACTGGGAGGACTTTACTACAGCACACATCTACCTTCAAGAAGGCAGCCATATTTTAACAGAAAAAAATGAACTAAATGACTTCAAACACGAAAATACCCAATCAGAACGTCTCTCACAGACTATTGGAATAAAAAGCATTTACAAATAACGCTGTAGAGGACCTTTCAGGCCGATCGCTGTGGGCTACAGGCGGGACTCGTCGGAGACTCCCGGCCCAGAGTTAGACACGGTTCAAACGGATCGGATCATGACAAAACGTACATTACGTAGCAAGAACACATGTCTCCGATGGTCAAGAAGAAGGAGAGGATCCTCTCATTGTCACTCACGTGCAAAAGAAAGTGGTCCGTCATGTCTTCGGTCCGTCGAAGCTGGTGGTGACATGTATGGCCACAACAAAGGAAGATCACCGGTGTGTAGGCGCTGCCGAGACAATATCCAAAGTCTTGACATTCCGCATGTTGAAGATCGCTCTTGGCAATAAACCATCGTTCTTACCGGTTCCAGTTGGGGAAGCGTGGATAAAAGAGATGCCGAGCCGGTTCACCCGATAAAAAAAAATAAAAAATAAACGTCCGCTGAGCAATCAAATGAACCTAAACAACTTAAGAAACTGACACCACGGTGTCCTGATATGAGCATGTTCATCTTGCCATTCTTAAAAAGAGCTATCTCTGCCGGAAAAAAAATTCAATAAATTGCGAAGCGCCTCTGCCCCTTTCCCGTTCGCGGATGCGCGCGTTGGACATTGAGGGGACCGTCCCTACCGTCGTCCAGTCCCTACCTTATCGTTAGGCCTTGGTTCACGCGACTCTACTTTCTGTGAGTGTGTGTGCGCGCGCTTCGCGCGCTGGACTCCGTCACTCCTAAGCTGAAAGTGAAGAGGAAGCTTAGGTGTTCGGTGAGCCAATCGTACATTTGGCTTTAATCACATGATCACGCTCCCTCCCGTAACCACGCGCAGAGAGCGGAGCACGCGATAACTGGCATGGCGGGCTCGACGATCCTCCGACACTGTCAGCTTAGGTATCAAGGGAGCCCTCCTCCTTCAAGGACGCGGACGCCGAGTCCCCTAGGCTCACAAGAGATTTGGAGGGATTAGTGATGGTGGGTGGGGAAAACGGGAGGGAAATTATTTTCTCAGCACCTTCTCTCGCCCTTTTCGAGGGAGAGATAGAGCACTTGCGCCAGGCCGAGGGACCTTCGTAAGCTAGGGAGCCTTCATGTGCGCTTTGCTAGCAACCCGTTTCGAGGCCATCGGCGCGCCCCTCCACTACGCTCTTCCCTCTCGAATTCGTCGGTTTGTCTCAGCTGGTATTTGCTATCCGGGTAACCAAAAAAACAATATAGTAGAGTTTGCTTACACATGATAATTCTAGAACAAGGGGACAAAAAGGAATTGACAGACACGAAGCACTGAACTCAGCTTGAAGCCTCGTCAAAAAAAAAAAAAAAGATAATGATAAATCAAATGTCTCCCAACGAAAAGAAAAGGGGTGATATAAATTGCAAGAAGATTGTCGGCCACTTGGCGTTCCCTCAGAGCACCAGTGAAGCTAACTAGCTTATGCCTCAAAATAAACAAAACAGGAGAGCATGCGCTCAAAGAGACATGCACACAAACATGAAGAATGCGCCACATCGGTAGTCTAAAATATCAACGACATGTGGGCGATCGTACGGGTGTAGTATTATAGCCCCACGTGCAGAATTTTTGTACACGGTTGAACCGCCGTTGTTTCATGTCATAACCTAATATCTTGAGGGTCTACAAATGACGGCATGATTACCTTCCACGCGCTCGCGTGCACACTAGCTGTCCCTTAATTAAAAGCAGAATGCTCCGCCGTCACAGTGAGGACCAGGCCACATGATTGGGAATTCGCGTCATGGGCTTCTGATAAAACTAGCCCTTTGAAGGCAGGGCAAAAGGGCGGGTGTCAGTCGTGGGGCATTTGTACTCTTTTTTTTTGTACTCTCATTTTGTACTCAACAAATTTTGTACTCTCATTAAAACGATTTATTTCATCTGAAGTGTACAACTCACCCTGTTAACTCCGTACTAGTAATATTATTTGTGCAGCTATGTATAGATTGTGTGAATGCCTATAGGATTGTTTTAATTGTGAATGTTTTTTAATGGATCCATTACTAGTCATGTAGGCTATGGATCCAGATGACTAATCAGACATTTCTTTGTACATCTTTACGTGAATAAACATTCATGATGATGATGATGATATCGGGTGCTTTCGTGCACCACCCGATCGCACATAGAGCATGAACTTTCTATAAAGCGGTCTTCTTAAGGGAACTTGGCAGTCCACTGTGATAAATGTTCGTACGACCCTTTGCTGGATAAACCACAGATTCCGGGCAAGTAGGAACAGAAAACAGAGGGGAAAAATTTTGAGGTGTTCAAAATCAGTGTAAAGGAAGATGACAGCTGCATAAGTGCGTCGTCGCTCGTTTCATCAAATAAGAAATTCAGATTCATTTGGCTTGAGGTATAATAAAGTGTGTATCAGTGGCATAGCCAGGGAATTTTTTTCATGGGTGTTTTTCTTTGCTTAAGCTGTTTGAAAGACAGAAAGAAAAGAAGAGACCGGGAAAAGAAACTGCCCAAACACAATTTTGTTTGCTATTTTCCTGTTTCTTAGACGACAAAAGTCCAACCTTCTTTTCCACCATCTCGTTCGTCCAGTATTTAAAAAAGGAGAATTTAATGTTAAACGACGAAAGAACGCAGTCAGAAAATATTATAATTGACTTCGAGCAAAAAAGTCTAAACAGGCTCACAAAAAATTACGGTGCGTGCACTTCAATACGGAACACTCGGGTATCCAATGACCGAAAACTATGGAAAAGTGCCAGAGAATAGCGAAGTTTAGAATACGATTAAACACAAAAACTGCAATGCGCAGAGGGGCAATGAGTGAAGTGAATAGTGAAGCGTCACTCTCATTGCTCCTGCGCGGATCACATTTTTTCAGAAAATATTGTTGTATAGTCATGTTTTAGGCTATTTACGTTCTTCGTTGTTGTTTTACGAGAAAGTGTGAGAAAAATACCAGTTTCGATCATTTTGTGGGGTCTAAACATTTAGTGGAAGCCGCCGTCGGTCGATTGGAAGAAGTGAGGCCTGGTTCACACTTACAGCTAATGCGCTGTCGCCGAAGCGGAATTGGCCGCGGCAATGCACAGGGGACGCTACGCCCGGCGGCCGAATTCTTGCAGATTCGCCCCCCGATGCGCAAGTGTGAACCAGGCCTGAGAGTACCCTTTCGGTGCTGATTTGCATATTTCGGTGAATGTTCAAAAGCGCACCCCCTATTAGCGGCGAGATATTTTGGTGACGCCCTCGTATACGGTTTCCTCTCGTGACGTCATTACCTTACGGACAAGAAGTTCGACGGTGTTTATAATTAGCATGGTGGAAGCTATTGCGCTCTGAAACCAACACTGCCAACACCGTCAAAATTGAAGTTCTTTCATTACTCTTATTTCTGTCGATGAGAAAACCTTTGCTGACGTCATAGTCACCATTCGGCCAATCGTAGAAGGCTGACCACAGCAACGCTTTTGATCGCACATGTCGCCATCTTTCTGCCCTTGCAAAAACAAGTGTGATCGCACAGGCACGCGCAACCAAAGCACTACCGAAGCCAGTGAGCTTGGAACGGAGTAGCAGGCGCCCCTGGGACGTTTAAGCACTCAGGTGCTTCAACGTCCCAGTATTCGGAGTCTAGAAAACAAGCGTTCCGATTCAGCGCTGCTAACGAGCATGGTGGCCAGGATTGGCAGCAGGCGGGTTACATCAGGATACAAAGCCTCTGGGCAAATGCAAGTTGCCTGTACCGCCGAGACGCGCTACGCAGTGCGGTGCCTCCACATCTGTGTCAAAACCAGTACTTCCCCTGCGCGGATCACATTTTTTCAGAAAATATCGTTGTATAGTCATGTTTTAGGCTATTTCCGTTCTTCGTTGTCGTTTTACGAGAAAGTGGAAGAAAAAAGTACCAGTTTCTATCATTTTGTGGGGTCTAAACATTTAGTGGAAGCCGCCGTCGGTCGATAGAAAGAAGTGAGAGTACCCTTTCGGTGCCGATTTGCATATTTCGGTGAATGTTCAAAAGCGCAGCCCCTATTAGAGGCGAGATGTTTTGGTGGCGCCCTCCTATGGTTTCCTCTCGTGACGTCATTACCTTACGGACAACAAGTTCGACGGTGTTTATAATTAGCATGGTGGAAGCTATTGCGCCAAGCAGGCGGGTTAAGCTAAGCAGGCGGGTTACTTTAGGATACAAAGCCTCTAGGCAAATGCAAGTTGCCTGTACCGCCGAGACGCGCTGCGCGGTGCGGTCCCTCCACATCTGTGTCAAAACCAGTACTTCCCCAGGAAGTGCATTTAACAAAACGAATGCTCCGCACATGCCGCCGATTTGATCGAAGTCGAGGCTTGCGACATAGAGACCGACGTCGTTGGCCACAACATCGCTCTCGCCTAGGGCGGACGATGCTGCCTGACGTGAATGTGCCGACTCTAGCTGTTGGAGACGGTGATGACACGCTTAAAGTTGTAGGTCAATAATCATTCTTAAAAAAAAAAAAGAAACAAAAAAAAAAGAACGTCAAGAACGGCTTGGCTTTTGAACTCATTTTTGAAAAAGTTCCACGACTCACGTGCTGAACGCAAGCATGTAAACATTACCCACTTCGGCGATTAAAGAAGTCAACTAGATACGCTTTCAAACCAAGGGATTATGAGCATTACAAATATGCTTCAACAGTGCATATGCTGTCGCTTTTCTCTGTTGCTTCTTTTCTTTTTTTTTTAACGATGGGGATGTTTGTGTGTGTGTGTTTTTTGCATTTGTGCCATATTGAAGCTAAATAAGCGCAGGCGAGTGAACCCTAAAAAAAAAAGACGGAGCAAAAAAAGAAAAACAAAAAAAAAAACAAAAAAACGCTTAGCTGTTTGTTATTTTGTCGTCCGGTTTTCTCCGCATTGTAGGGTTCGTAAAGTCAAATCATTGCTATTTTGGAATTTTGTTGTGCTGCCCTGAGATTGTCGTCGAGTCCTTGACACTCAAAGGGTAGGGGAACTTTAGTTAAGGCTGCGGTCCCACGGCGGCCATGACATATGACGCTTTCAGCACGTTTTCGAAATGCGATCGTGGCGTGTTCAAGCTTGCTAAAATTATGTGTTATATATCATCTTGTAGTGTACAAGATTATCTTTTATCTGATGTAGGATTTGTTTTCCTAGTGCAAAAAGCTAATTCAGTGGGCACCCGCGAACATTGACCTTTTCGGCAAAACATGGTTTCGTAGTACAGTGGTACAGGGTGCACTATTGGAGCAATTTCTTTCTAATTTTAGAATGTTATAGAAGAAGAGTGCGTTCATTGTCAACGGAGGCCCTTTTTTCGTTTTTTATTTTATTTTGACAGATATTTACTTTAGAAAAATTGACTTTGCGGAAGCACTTCAGTCGCGAAGTTTTGGGCGCCTACTCGGTCATTTTATTTGAAACTTTTTACATCAGTTTGTAATTATGGTCGAAAGAGTTACGCTAAATTTCATTGTAATATGGCTTAAACTTTTTTCGGAATGCTCACGTGAAAAGTGACAAAAACCGTTAATTTTGGCAAACTTCATTTGGTAGTACAGTGGGACAGCGCTTAGGGATTGGCACACATGAATAAAATTGTAGGCCCGCAAAGAAAAACATATTCTGCTTTGCAAAGCGAGGCCCTTTTTCTAAATTTCACTTTTGATTTTCCATAAAAAAAGTTTGAATATATGTGAAATCACGTATTTGTTGATAGTCAAAAACGAGTATTTTGACCCCTTTTGGCAGACATTTAGGCCGATATTTTTAGTATTAAATGGAGATTACTGTTCCAGGTCCTGATTATTAGCCCACATTTTCACTAATCGAGCCTATTTATTAAAAAGAATCATAAAACACACAGAAAACACAAATTGGATGTCTGGTTGCGCCCTCTATGTGGCGGTGGCTGAAATGTGACTACGCGAGGTTCAGGAAACTGCCGAGGATGGCGCTGATTCCAGCTGTGGTTGCCAGCTTCGGAAACTGGTTGTACACTTGGCTTCTTCCGTTTCTTGCAAAATAACGTGCTGGAAAACTTGGTCGAAACTCGTGAGGTCCTTTATAACACGGTACTTTCTGCTAATATAGCTTTTAGGAAGAATTTCAGTCGCTTTCATATTGTTAAACGATTTTTTTTTATGCGAGGCTCCACCGGTTCAGTTTGCTGAATAAATTGTTCACGGAATCGATATCGAAGTTTCAAATTACCGAAATGCCAAAATCGCCAGTTCTGCGTAGATACGCAGCGTGACGCACGTGCTTCTGGTGCGTGTGCACGTACGTGTTTGCTGCGTAGTTCTTCGGTTGCTGCGAGTTTTCGCGTATTTATTGTGCACTGGTTACCTCCGTCTGCGCACGCATCTCATCCTTGTAACTACCCCTGCTCTGTTTGCCTAGAGTGAAGTTTGTGTCTGTCTTTTCGTTCGCTGACTAAGCTCGTGTCGGTGTCCTTCCTACTGGCTGCTGTTCGTGTTTGCGTACCGTGTGTGTCGCTTTGATTACTAGGTCCCCTGCTTATGGGGTGGAGCAAGCGGTGGGCGTCGCGCCAGGGGTGGGTCGTGATTGGGGAAACAGCTTAGCAGCCGACGCCGACTTCGGCGCGTTTCTTCTGCGCACGCGCGTACTGTCATTGATATCGCTACTTCGCGCCGTGACGATGCGCTGATCTACAGGCCGGTCGGCGCTCGCGTGATATTGTTGAAAATTCTCGAGCGTGTATTTACGTTTCGAAAGCCATAATAGAATTAAAGTGGACATTTGGCCGGCAGCCGGCATACCGTGGCTCTGAAAACAGATTGCTAGGAGTGCCCTCTCATTCGCTGGTTCCACGCTGGGTGCGCGCAGTCCGTGCTTCTGGCCTCCCCGGCCGCCCAAATGCGTTTTTCTGATGCTTGTTTTGTTTTCAGTAAACAGACAATAGATTCCTGCTGATATTCTCCTTTATAATCTTCACTCTTGACAACTCTTTAGTGTTGGAAGGAACTCCGTCAAATTTGACGATAATGCATGTGTAAGTACAACTGGAACCTCATAGTTGCAAGAATACTTTTCCTGGATTGTCTGCATTAGAGTGCCTCCATGTGCGCTTCGCGCACATGAAGGCTCCCTAGTCTGCACCTTTCTGATAATATGATCGGTCTCCATAAATTGCACTTCCCCGCTTCGGGAGCACGGCCAGCGGTGGTTCTCTGTCGGTCATCGAACCTCACACACGTGAAGCGTTGTCAAAGCTGTGATATACCGGGCGTTTTATTATTCTGTTTTGTTTTGTTTTGTTTTTTTTGCTGAAAGAAATTATACTTTTGGTATTCCCGGGGATAACATTATCGGCTGCGGCGGACGTGAAGGAACGAGCGTAAATTGACAGTTAGTGGCCTAATAAACTAATATTTGCCATTTGCGAACGCTGGAGAGGGGGCGACCTCCTCTCCCCCGTTCGCTCCGCTGAAGTGGAACAGGGTGGGAGGAGCTCCCACTTCGTTCTTGACCTGTCACCGACTACAGTTGCGAATTCCACTTGTCATTTTGGAGCGATGACAAGATAGAGCTGAGTCATGTATTGCGTTCTCTGAGATGAAGAACGCAATGCGCGCGGAGTTGCTCCACGTATGCACCAGTCACCAGTAAAAACGACCTGTCCTCCGAGGAGGTCGAGCGAGACGCCGGCTGACATGGGGGTCGGTCACCTCACCGTCACCACCGTCTACCGTGCCTTCAAAAACACGGGGCGCAATATGTTTCTGCAGTATAACAAAAAATTGAACAAACAAGGTGCAAACTTTCATTTTTTTCCTAAGTGTGGTTTGCAGGGCTGAACCGAATACAAAAACGATACGCCGTGCTGGGATGACGTCGACTACAATGGTACACGATCATAACAAGAGCACAAATCCTGCCACGTTATTTTGCTACAGTGATAAGAGCATATATATCTTTGTCCGCGATGCGGCAACAGAGACATTATTTCCAAATTAGAGTTCGAAGTTAGCCTTCGATGCTAGCACTGACCAACTCACTTCACTCACAGGGTGAAAACGTGAAACTTTGTATCATTCGGACAGAGATCGAAAAATAACACGCACCGCTTCAACTTGGACACTCCAAAATAATTAACTGTAGTGGATCGCACGCAAAAGCTTCGCGCAGGCAATAAAATTGCCGGTCAGAAGTACGGTTCCGCAAACAAAATCAACATATGAGTCATCAAATTATGAAGAAAAACCAGGTGTGAGCGTGCCAAAAATATTCGACAATTATTGTTGTCAATATTTGTTTTTCTATCCACGTGCTTATGTCGCAGTGGAAAGCCGTGAAACTCCCTATAAAATTATTTTGGGCAGTGTTTCCGACGGTGCTCGCTCGATCGTAAAATGTCGCTTTGTTGCTACTTTGGCGAATCAAACAAGGAAGCCACGTTCACCTACAATGCCCTGTCCACAAGAAAGGAAATCGAAATTTTCGCTTCGTTTTCTTTTCTTTTTTTATATTCTTCTCTTCTGCACAATATAGGGTATGAATTATTATCCTTCCCTGTACTCTCGCTGCGACGAACAGTCCGATAAACGAGTCACCCTATGACAAAGATGGGGGTCCCGAAAATCTCCTAAAATCGTGTTTGTTCTCAGAGACACAGCCGTGTGTAAGAAAAACCGCGGCCCTCTCCACGAAGTACGGACATATTTGATAAATAGCGTTGACTTGAGGTTGAACTTTTCATTTGCTTTCTAAACACAAGCGTGACGTCACGTGCGCATCCCACGCGACCCGACTGAAGTCTGAACTGGTCTACTATGTGTGGACAATAGGGCATTATTTTGACTTCCCGGCCGCGACGACCTTGGCGAGGGAGGACAGATGGGGGTCCCGAAAATCCTAGAATCGTGGTTTGTTCGCAGGGACACACACGTCCGTGTGTAACAAAAAACGCGGCCCTCTCCACGAAGCTTACACAGGCATTGTTGTGTGACTACTGAAGATGCCTCCCGCAAGGGAGGCGAAACTGGTCAGAACTTCAGCTTGGGCGAGTTGGTTATTCATGATTCATGGAGGCGTTTATTCATGGAGGCGTTTATTCAAGGAGGCGAAACGTCTAGTGAAATTGTTTTTTCCTGTTCTGTGAAGTCGGTGCTTTTATTTTAATTATGTTACCAGTCGGCCTGTGTGACCAGTGCTCATTTGAAGAATCGCCTTTGTCTTTTTTGAACCCTAACAAAAACACCCTCATAACATTTTTTTTTACTGTTCGGCTACGTTGGCATAGCCTATAATCGACATAATTTTTGCGAAAGCCTACTTTTATTTTATAATTATCTGTAACCATTTCTAATTGAAGAAGTTACAAGTATAATAATTATATTATGATTTCATATCAAAATTCGACGAACCGGGAGATGCGAAATTCGGTGAAACAGCTTTTCGAAAAAATATCCGGTGCCCGAAACTTGCTTATATTAAAATGTCTAACATGTGTATGTGTTCTAATACAGAAAATGAGTGCAATGTGGAAACTGAATGGCCTCACAAACAATTGTCAACGAGTTGGAATTTTTGATGAATTACCCTTTGTCGAGTCATCCTACTACCGATTGGATTGGCCTCTTCAATCAATTGCTCGTCAACAAATATTGTTGTTGGTTTATTTGCCATCTGCTGTAAGGGGAGAGTGTGGGGCTCGTCAAGCCGACATCTGCCAGCATTTTCATCACGCCTCCAGCGCCTGTACCGACTGACGCCGACGAGTTGGCCTAGAAATAAATACCCACGGACTATACTATAGCCGCTAAATATCTCTACGCGAACATGATTTGTTTTCAAAGGGGCACCCGCCTGTCGGTGCTTCTTTGAATTATACATACGTCACGGTCAAAACGTTCCGCAGCTAATGAGTGAAGGCCGACCAACCTATTTTGTCCAAATGTCCGTGTATGGGAGATGAGAATGCCACTGCGTCAAAGGCAAGACGTGTGCGAGCGTCGCTAAAAATAGAGACCACTATCGATGTTTTAGTATACATGGTTTCATTCTTAGTCAGAGCGCAAACAGAGGTTAGATGTCACGAAAACACATACACAAAGACAAAAAGCACTTTATCACGGCGCATTGTATGAGTTGTTATATTAGTGGGTGGAATCACCCAAACAAAGATAGTGAACGCCGTGGCGTTTAGGTGTTGAGCTGTTGGTGATGCTTGATCGGCACAATGTGTCAGTCGAGCTCCAACTGAGGGTGATATGAGGCGGGGCAGCTCTGTGGTTTTACTTGTTGTGTTGCATAGTTAGTTTCGGCCGTCAGCAAATAGTGAAAAATATCTATCTACCTATCTCTCTCTCTCTCTCTCTCTCTCTCTCTCTCTCTATATATATATATATATATATATATATATATATACAAAGGCAAAAATGCGTACTGTCAGAGTTACTAATTCGAAGTTTACTACGACGTTTCGAGCGGGGACCACTCTTCATCACCTAATGAAGAACGGTCCCCGCTCGAAACGTCGGAATAAACTTCGAATTAATAACTCCGACAGTACGCATTTTTGACTTTATATATATATATATATATATATATATATATATATATATATATATATATATATATATATATATATATATATACATTTTACTAATACAATGTCTGGACATTTACACTTACCAAGTAACCATTTTCAGCTATGATTTGAGACTGTGTTGCGCTTATCCCGCTCTTATTTATTTATTTTTTGTTTCTCTTGTTTCGGGCCTTTTTAGTATAGGCTTCCACCAGCTCGCTTGCGCGTGAACTCTAATTTCAAGTGAAACAAGTTTGTAAATTAGGGCGACACTAGATAGGTTTGAAATCCTATACCAATTTTATTGCCATTTGGTGAGCCACGTACGAATTTTGAAATATATCTTTTCATCCAAATAATCGATTAGTAAATCGAATAGCGATTCGGACGAATTTACTACGGCGGGAAGAACGAATTTGCAAATCTCATGGCAGTTAGGAAATTTCAGCCATCCTTGGTTTCCGATTGGTCGCGCTCAGTAGCGGCTCCCTCCGCACAGAGTAGCCTCGAGTCAGAATTCGCGGGGTCTCTACTGACCGGCCAAAAAAGTGCGGCGCTTCAACTGCTCCCGCCCAGACGACTTGATGTATTTGTATACGCCCATGACATCGGCCGCGATCGGCGATTGAGGTTCCGTTAGCCGACGCAAGCGTCAGCGGACGTCTCATATTTCCATACTCTCATAGAAACAAAAACAACAACAAAAAATCATCCAGTTCATGCTCACTATGTTCACCACTGACAAGATAGCCGGTAGTTTACGAGTTTCCGTGCAAAGCCGATCAAAACGAGGCACCAGATCAACTTTTACGGCTGCCATTAGGAAAGATCTGGCTTGTCGCGTTCCCTCAACGTCACTCCGAATATTGTTTGTGCCCCACGCACCATCCTCTTGTAGCAATATTTTTATTGTCCCCATGTGATTTCTTTTTTATGTTCTTACTGGCGTTTGATCATAATTCGGTCATTGAAATAGTTTTTGCTGCCGACCCTACCATTATTTTGACCCTCTGGCAGCAAAGGAATATTATGCCGGCATTACACACGAAATAAGAATGTAGACACTCCGTCCCATATCTCAAATTACATCACAACGTGTTTACACAACTGTAGTGCAGAGGTACGATGAGCAGGGTCTGAGAAAATATTAGTTTCAGTATTTTCAAAAGAGCGACGAAACAAAATAAAGAAAGGACCGCCAATCGGCAGCGCGTGCAAGCAGAGGCAGTAGTGACAGGAAGCGCGAGGTGTGTCTTTCGTACGGCCGGCATCAACTCACGCACTGTCCGAAGATGTACTCTGTTTTACTCGTAGGATTGCAACGCTGCGGAATGTAGGCGTGTGATTTCAGAAAGCGCGTCCTACCATTTCTACGCGCGAGTGCTCCTGTAACCCAAGCATTGTATACAGTTACGTCCTCGCGCCCGTGCCTTGGCCAGCCCCGTACACAGCTTATGCAGTATCGAAAAGGCATAGTTCAAAATTGACGGTCCCACTTTTCCATACCGCTTCAAAACCCCATCTCCCAACAATGAACGTGGGCGCGACGCGCCAGAGGGTGAACACGTGAAAGGAGGGGCGTAAGAGTGGAGAAGGAAACTCAAGGTCGCAAGCGACGGGAAAAAGGGTTTCGAAATTGGCGCGCAGGTTTCGCAGCATTTGCTCATACGGACAGCCAACGCCGCCCTGGTGGTTCAACTAATGTTTTGTTCAAGATGGCCGCCGTGGTACCGCAGCCTTAAGCCGCCTGCCTTCCCCGAAGCGAGGCCAGCGTCTTTCGAGGTCAGGATTTCGCGGCTTTTATGACGTCGGGAGCTAAGCCATTCGCACCTGCGAGCCTGAAGAAAGGCTTCGGTTACAAACGTGGCCTAGTTTGGAGAGAGCTGTTCGAAGAGCCGGAGCCGGAGATGTGTTTTTCACGCAGTCCACGGACAGCCTCGTCTTTTTCGTTTTGCTTCGGTATGTTGTGGGCATGCACCGCCCCTCGCCGTAGTGGATTGTCGAAACGAAACACACACACAAAAAATACTGACATTGGAAAAGCGGAAGGGGTAAAGGGGGACAACCATGAAACTTCGGCGGTGTTCCGACCCTTCAACATCCAACACCCCGTCCCCTGGCTACGCCGCTGGTGTGCAAATATGTTCGTGTTTTCCAAATAAAATTGAGCTGCCGGTAGCCGCTCTGAGTTTGCACTACTACTTTCAGTTAGGTTGTTTGTTTTTTCTGGCGCTTCTAAGTATACATTTGTTGCAGCTGACGTCACTTCCGGCTAAACTGTAGGTCAAAACCAACATTGTCGTCTACTATCAGTGCCTTGTCACCATGTTGGAGGCCAAAAATGTTCTTCTCCTGACACGAAGTGCTGTCCATAAACCCCTAGTTAGGGTACGAAGCTTTTCTATCAAGATCATAAGTCTACATAATAATCTAAAGCGAAAGTCCCATGCGTTTGGCCGCGACGGGAGGGCGATGCATAGACGCGGACATCGGCGGCCTCATTTGGTGGTCCCTATAAGCTCGTATCGCTGGCGACGCATATGCACAAAGGAGCAGCAAAAAACCACCTTAAATTCTGCACTTTTTTTTTAATTAGCAGAAAAAACATTTGAATTGCGCGTTGACAAAATTAAGTAAAGGTAGGCTGTATCAACTCACTTATTAAAATATCCTTGCCCATCTTCCCCCCCCCCAAAAAAAAGAAGCGGCTAGGGAAAAAAAAAACCTTCCCGGAAAAAGAAAAACACAACAACAAAAATCTGCGCCGAGCAGCGTCGAAAATGCGCCGACCCCATAGCGGCGCCATCTGTTGACAGTCCGTGATATCGCGAGGAGAAACTAACTCTAGCTACAGTTACTCTAGAGTTCGAGTGAGGGTTAAGGGAGAGTATCATCGAAAGAAGCGGTCGCGAAAGAGTAACTTGGATGAAGATAGGGTTAAAAGAGGGTAACTTAGGGCAGTTACTCTCCCTTGACACCTTTTTTTTTTTAGAGTGTATTGTGAAAGGGATCGCCGTTATGCGCGCGCATTCGGCACCTCGCGGCGCCACCGTCGGAGGAGGTGTTTCCGAGTTGTCAAATTAAAATATGATGCCCTAATATTTATAAACTTTCGTTGTCCACTGGGTTTCCGGGGCCACTAGCGTGTATTGATTAGGGATGCCGCGAACTTTTTTCGAATCGAAGTTTCGATGCTCGAATCAAGCGGTTCGAAAGGTTCGAAAGATTTCGATTTTTCGAATTGTCTATATCGTAAAATTCGACGGAGGTCGAATTTTCGAACTTGTTAAGCTAAGAAGTTCGACGCTTTTCGAACCGTAGAACTTATTACGCTAAAAAATTCGATCTTTTTCGAACTTTCGAACTTATTGCGCTGCAAGGTTCGATGCTTGTCGAACTTTCGAACTTGACTGACCAAAAAATTCGATTAATTTCGAACTTTCGAACTTATTTATCAAGAAAATTCGAAAAGTTTCGAACTTTCGAATTCTGAAAAGTCAGAAGTTCGACGAACTTCGAACTTTTAGGGTAAAAATTCGACGTTCGTCGAACTTCGAAAGACCGGCGGACGGTTTCATTTGATTTCAAGTAGTGGGGTACATTCGTAATTTTTTTTTCTCGAACTTTTACACGCGGTGCTGCGTTTCTTACGAAAGACAATGTCATTTATTTCAATGTTCTGGCATGCTTAGGTTTAAAAAAATAAATCCCCGAAGGGGCGAGGACGGACGACGGGTTTTTGACGATTATCGTTTGTGCCAGATTTGAAGCACGCTGCAGCCGGAGCTATTTATGGTAGATATGTTATACTTTTTTAAGAATGATCTATGTATAGCCTAGGTAAGTGCCGTCTTAAGATGTGATTATTGTTATTCAACGTGAGTTTCGAAGAAATGTCCAAACATGTATCTGCATGCAATTATGACCTAAACTTGATATTTATTTTCGTCTAAGTTGTTCGAGGTATCGCATTTAAATTAACACCACAGACAGTACATATCATTGCCATCTGCAGAATACAAAATAATATATTTATTGTTTTTTCACGTTAAGGAATAAATTAACTCATTGCAGAAGATTTCTAGTAGTGTTCAAGTTCAGCACGTCATTAAAAAAAACTTTTTTTTTTTTTTTGCTTTACGTTCCTGGGACGTGTTTCTTTTAGCCTGTACACATTTTAATAAAAGAAACTTGTTTCGAAGTTCTGAACCTCTGAATATGCAAGAATAGAACACTTCCGACGAATTCTTGATAGTTTTTTTTTCTCCTGCTTTTTATTCCCGCATTTATTCTTTTTTTTTCTTTTGTTACTATCGGCACAGGTGTTTAGGTCGAAAAGACATAGCTTTGAACTTCCGAACCACTAAGCATGTGACGAGCAGTGCCTTCTGACAACGAGTTTCTAACAGTGACCATCTACGCAACCTTTTATGCAGTGAAGAGCGACAGTAGCTATACATATGCATAAATAATTTCAGATTAAAATAAGCTCGACCACGCCCTCTTTCCCCGTATTGTTTTCTTTAACATTCCGAAATACCTGCAAGGAAGAAAAAGAGGCTGAAACCCCCCCCCCCCCCCCCCCGCTGCCCTCTTTCCCCCCGTTTTTCCTCTTCCGACGCCACTTGTATGGTAGAACGCTCCTCGACCTCGAGTTGTGTCGGCTTTTGTGCTTTTTGCGAGGCGATTCCTCCGTCCCAGAAAATAAACCTCCAGGACAATTATAAACTTCACCGGATCGGATTACTACCAGCGTGCAAGGGGTGGCGAGGTAGTTTGCCAGGTCGCTTCAAGGTTTTTCTGAGCCTCAACCTCCTGCTCGCCCCTGGCCGTTTCGAACTGGATGAGTCTCGTAAAACAGTGTGTTTGTGCAATCACTACTGCGTGATGCAGGTTAAAGACCCCCCCCCCCCGGGGGCTGGCGGTCACAATTCTGCACTGGCAAATATTCTAGCACGTCCGGGACACTCGTGTCTCATTTAATTGCCTGACCAACTTCGCAGAATCTAGATATCACACCCTAACTTTTCTAAACTTGATTTTGTGAAAACCAGTGAGTCGTGAAAACGTTATTTGAAACTGAAACTGTAGAAAAACTTGAAAATCGGACTTCAAACTTTGAAAACTTGGATTAGAAAAAAATTCAAAATCTTCGAAGGTTTTTTTTTTTTTAATTTAGCGTTAAAAGAGAATCGAAACTTTCGAACTTTTCGAACTTTATGCCAAAAGAAATTCGAAATCTTCGAATTGTTCGAACTTTATGTCCATAAAAATTCGAATCGTTCGAAGTTTTCGAATTTTTTTTACAAAGAATTTCGAAAATCTTCGAATTTATCGAACCTGAAGTAAAAAAATATTCGAAATATTCGAATTCGAAATTTTAGAAACCGTGAAAGCTTCGAAATTTTCGAATTCGAAACTCCGCTGTGGACGAAAGTTGCGAATTTTTCGAAATCGAACCTCGGTCGGTACGAAAATATCGAAATTTTTCGAAATCGAACCTCAGCTCGCTTCGCAAATATCGAAACCTTTCGAAATCGAACCTAGGGTGGTTCGCGACATCCCTAGTATTGATTGATTGAACATGTTTTATTAATAAAGAAAGAAGTAAAACGCGTGTAGAAACCACAAAGTCGACGCTCAAATACTGTTGGAGGGCCCCTTTAAGGTCTTGTCACGTGCATCATCGGACTCTGACCGACTGTGTCTGATGCGTATCTATCGCTCAGTCATCCGCTCTCAGCTTGATTACGGTTGTATTGTCTATAACACTGCTTGGGCATCAGTTCTAATGAGGTTAGATCCTATTCATCATCAAGGACTGCGATTGGCTACTGGTGCATTTCGCACATCCCCAGTGCTTAGCCTCTACGCAGAAGCAAACAAACTGTCCCTTGAGTATAGGAGGTTTTCCTTGGGTTTTATGTAATCTGTCAGGGTGCGCTCTGTCGCGGAGCACCCCGCCCGAGATAATATTGAGACCATCAAGTTCCAATGCACATTTGAAAACAAACCTACCGTAATCCCCCCTTTTTCTATGAGGAATAATACTGCAGCACAATCTGTTGGGATGGATGCAAAGCCTCAGTTAGGCCAGTACCCACCAGATATAGCTCCATGGAACAGCTGCCATGTACATTGCGACCTTACGCTGACCAAGTATAACAAAAAGGATGTTCCACAGGAAGTCATAAGGCAGGACTTTGAGCTTCCGACCAGATATCACGAGTATGCCAGTTTTTATACAGACGGGACAAAAAGACTCGGTAGTAGGCTGTGCTATGGTGAGACCATCGGTAAAGCAGGTGAAGAGAATAAATTCAAAAGCCTCTATACTAACAGCAGAGCTTTATGGTTTGCTGCTGGCTGTTGATTACATAATCAAAAAACGACTTTCTCATTCTGTAATCTACACCGACTCTTTAAACTCTCTGAAGGCAGTCGCATCAATGAACCGTGTAAAAACCCACTGGTTTCCGAGTTAAAGTACAAGATTACCCTGGCTGCAAAGAAAAATCTTGACATAGTCTTATGCTGGGTTCCTAGCCATGTTGGCATTCCTGGAAATGAAGCAGCTGATTTTGCAGCCAGCTCTGCTAATGATAGAGAAATTGACACACTAAATACCCTACAAAGATTACCACAACTCTCTGAAACGTTGCATCAAAGCAAAGTGGCAGCTGCAGTGAAACAGCGAGACCGCCAATAAACTACACGCAATCAAACCTCTTCTAGGCGAGTGGGAGAGTGCCCGACATCGGGAGCGCTTTTATGAAGTCATACTCTGTAGGTTACGAATCGGTCATACTCGTCTCACACATGGACACCTCTTGAGCGGGCAGGATGACCCTGAATGTGTGCACTGTAACCTACCTCTAAGTATTATGCACATACTCATTGAATGCCCTATATATGACCAATGCCGGTATAAACACTTCTCACTGCTTTATAAAGAACACATTCCACTACTCCTTGCCCTACTACTAGGTGACGAACTGCTCATTCCATACAGTTGTTTTAGAGCGCAGCTCTTAGGCGCCCGTTCCCGGCTTGAGCGGCGTCGGCGTAACTGCAACCCTCGTAACCCTCGTGAGGGTTACG
This sequence comes from Ixodes scapularis, assembly GCF_016920785.2. NCBI lineage: Eukaryota > Metazoa > Arthropoda > Arachnida > Ixodida > Ixodidae > Ixodes > Ixodes scapularis. The sequence continues at coordinate 132,649 of NW_024609868.1, read as the reverse complement.
AGGGTTAATCTCATGAGGGTTACTCTCACGAGGATCACGAGGGCCACGAGGGTTACTTACCCTCGTAACCCTCACGAGGGTTACGAGGGTTAGTTACCCTCAAAAGGGTTACCTTCACGAAGGTTACCCTCACGAGGGTTACTTACCCTCGTAACCCTCACGAGGGTTACGAGGGTTAGTTACCCTCAAAAGGGTTACCTTCACGAGGGTTACCCCCACGAGGGTTACTTACCCTCGTAACCCTCGCGAGGGTTACGAGGGTTAGTTACCCTCAAAAGGGTTACCTTCACGAGGGTTACCCTCATGAGGGCTATCAGAGTTACCCTCCCGAGGGTCACGAGAGTCACCCTCACGAGGGTCACGAGAGTTACCCTCACGAGGGTCACGAGAGTTGCCCTCACAAGGGTTACTAGGGTTACCCTCACGATGGCTACCCAGGTCACGTGACCCCCCCCCGGGGTCACGTGACCTGGGGATACCCCCGAGGTCACGTGACCCTCCGTTGACGTCATCGCCACTGGTAACGTCATCAGTGACGTCACAAATGACGTCTCCGGCATCCCCATCGTCATCGTCATCATCACTGATGACGTCATCAGTGACGTCACTAATGCCGTCACCAGCATCCGCATCGTCATCATCATCATCACTGATGGCGTCATCAGTGACGTCACTGATGACGTCATCGGCATAGTCGCGTGACCCCCCTTGACGTTACGTGACGCCCCAAGGTCACGTGACTCCCACAAGGTCACGTGACCCCCAAGGTCACGTGACCCCCCCCGCCCTCCGAGGTCACTTGACCCACCCCCCAGTACCCTTCCCTCCTCCTCAAGAGCTGCGCTCTAATTCGGCGTTACAGGGAGTTGTAAACGGCTTTCATTTTTAGAGCGCAGCTCTTAGGGGCCCGTTCCCGGCTTGAGCGGCGTCGCCGTCGCCGTCGGCGTCGGCGTAACCAAGGTCATCCCAAGGTCACCTCAAGGTCGCATGACCCCTCCCCCAGGGTCACGTGACACCCAAAGTCACGTGACCCCCCTGAGGTCACGTGACCACCTCGATGACGTCATCGTCACTGATGACATCATCGGCATCCACATCGTCATCATCACTGATGACGTCATCAGTGACGTCACTGATGACCTCACCGGCATCCGCATCGTCATCATCACTGATGACGTAATCAGTTACGTCACTGATGACGTCACCGGCATCCGCATCGTCATCATCACGGATTACGTCATCAGTGACGTCACTGATGATGTCACCGACATCCGCATCGTCATCATCGCTGATGACGTCATCGGAGCCCGCATCGTCATCGTCACTTATGACGTCATCAGTGACGTCACTGATGACCTCACCGGCATCCGCATCGTCATCATCATCACTGATGACGTCATCAGTGGTCACTGATGACGTCACCGGCATCCGCATCGTCATCGTCATCATCACGGATGACGTCATCAGTGACGTCACTGATGACATGATCGGCATCGTCACGTGACCCCCCAAGGTCACGTGACCCCCCCCAGGTCACTTCACCCCCCCAGTACCCTTCCCTCCTCCTCCTCAAGAGGTGCGCTCTAATTCGGTGTTACAGGGAGTTGTAAACGGCGTTCACATTTTCAATTTCCTCACAGATATTGGCCTTCTACACCGACTGTGATTTTACTTTCTATCCTAAATTGATTGTCATATTCTTTACACTTATACACATTCATGTTCATGGTTTTATCATATATTACGCTACTATAGCTCTTTCCTCTTAAACCCGGATTACAATAGTCTAAGCTTGGCGCAATATAGCCTTAGTTGCTGATGCGCCATAAACCCCCAATCAACCAACCAACCTTGACTAACTGCACTCACTACCTTGAGACGCGCATCGCTACAGCATGAGTTACGCCCAACGCGGCCGACGGCAGTGCCCGGTGACTGCCATAGACCCGATGGAGTCGATTTCTGGGCAAACTGGGCGCTCAGCAGCGCTTCCGTGGTCGGGGGCGCTCATTACTGCAATGAATCGAAGCCTCATTGCTCTATTAATAGGTTGCAAAACTAAAATAAGCAGCGATAATTATGTTCATAAAATAAAGCGCTAACGTTTTAATAATTACTTTTGACGCCGTCGTGCTAGCTTTAGCGGCTTCCTAGCCGTTTGCAAAGACGAATCCGCTCAAAATCCAACATGGCGCAGCCCCTCTTCGGTGCCCTGCCGCTGCTCCCTGCCGCAGTATCGCCGGTTGTTGTTGTTGTTGAAAACTTTACTGGACGTAACAGGAAAGATTGGGAAGGGAAGGGGGAATTAAAGAGATAGAGAGGGTGTATGCCCTCATTCCAGGGCTCCAATTGCGATTTGGGCATGCAGCGCGCGGGTCACCAGCAGCTTTTGCACATCAATGACTTCACTCTGCAGCCCCGCTTCCCACTCTTGAGTAGAAGGCTCCACCAGTGGGGCCAGTCCAGGGATCTTTTTACACTTCCAAGTAATGTGATGCACGTCCGCCCAGGGGTCACCACAGGAGGGGCAGGCTCCCGTAGTGTACCGGTCGGGGTACCACTGGTGCAACTTGGCGGGGGTCACAAGAGTGCCCGTCTGGAGCCTTCTCCAAGTCCATTCTTCCTTTCCAAGCCCCCCGCACGGGCTTGGGAATACTCGCCTGTCGAGTTTCTTCATTTTGAGTGCCTCGTTAAACGAGAGGTCCGTGTCCACTTGACCACCCGACTGGGACGAGTCCCGGAGAATACAGCCTCGGGCCGCAGCATTTGCTGCCTCATTCCCAGTGTTCCCCATGTGGCCAGGGGACCAGATCAGATGCACCCCCTGCACTTCCGTCTTACGTAGTATTCTATCAGCGACTGCGCACACCATCCCGCGAGCGAAATTTCCACATGCTTTCTGGGAGTCAGAGATGACAGTCGCCCTGGGGTTGCAAACAACCGCCAACGCAATCGCCGCTTCCTCAGCCTGCCCAGCCGACTCTACTCTGACCGAAGCTAATCTTAACACTCGACCCTGGGCGTTAGCCACTGCGATTGTGGCAACTCCGTTTACTGGGCCGCCACAGTAAACATAGAGCGTTCCCTCTCTGTGATCCCATGTCTTAGACAGGGCCTCAGATCTGGCCTTTCTTCTGCCGTCGTCCTTTCCTGGTTGCATATTCCTCGGGATACGACTCACCACTATTTTCTTCCGTATTTCTGCTGACAGCTCGTGGTCGGGGACAGTACACGTATGCGTTCCTCCCGGAACCGCCATCCCGAGTTTGTTCATGAGCCACGCCCCGTTCTTCGTGGATGCCAACCTCTTTAGCTGAGCCACGAGATGTGCTTCGTGAAGCTCATCTATCGTGTTGTGGACCCCTAACTTTAGTAATTTGTCGGTCGCTGTCCAATCGGGAAGCCCTAGCGCACTTTTGTAAGCTCTTATTAAAACATCAATTTTTTGCCGTTCCCCTTTACTCAAGACCAAGTACGGTGTGGCGTAAGTGATTCTGGAGATAATAAAGGCCTGAACGAGTTGCATTGCTTCTTTCTCTTTTATGCCCCTCCTACGATTTCTTATCTTTCGAAGCATGTCACAGACCTGGGTGGTCATGGTGTCAAGTTTATCGATAGTCGACTTGTTGCCCCTGCCTTGTCGAATGAGCTGGCCGAGGATACGAATCTCCGTGGGTTTAGAGACCCGTTTCCCGCTCACCCAAACCTCAATCTGTTCCGACACACGTTCATAAGGGTTCCTCAAGACAAGTAATTCGGACTTCTCCGGTGCACACTTTAGACCGCACTCCTCAGCGTAGTCTTCTACAATTTTGGCAGCCGCCTGTAGTCTTTCTTTAATCTCCGCGTCGTTTCCCTCCCGACACCACAGGGTAATGTCGTAGGCGTAGATGGCGTGTTCCACACCGGGAACCACCCCCAGCGCCTCCGGCAAACCCCGCAGAGCCAGATTGAAAAGAAGCGGAGATAAAACAGCCCCTTGAGGCGTCCCCTTTGAGCCGAGCTCGAAGCTATTGGATTTCATGCTCCCTAAGGTTAGAGTAGCCTTCCTGTCCGTTAAGAAACTCCGTACGTATTCGAACGTTCTCTGTCCGCAGTGGATCTCGTTCAGGCCTCTGAGTACGCTGGCATGCGAAACGTTATCAAAAGCCCCCTTTAAATCAAGAGCGAGAATACACCGTGTTTGTCCCCTGGAAGGGTTCTCCAAAAGATCTTTGTATATCCACAGGAGGATGTCCTGTGTTGAGGTACGAGGTCTAAACCCAAATTGAGTATGGGGCATGAGATTTTCCTTCTCCAAGTACCTCATGAGCCTAGTGTTTAGTACCCTCTCAAAAGCTTTACCCACGCATGAGGTAAGTGAGATGGGTCTAAGATTTTCTAGATTTAAGTTCTTTTTGGGCTTGGGAATAAAGCGAATGTCAGCGGTTTTCCAGCAAGCTGGCGTCACCCCCCTAGCCCAGTAGTGCTCGTTAAAATGATTAACTAGCTTCCCGAGTTCGCCTTCTTCCAAGTTATAAAGGAGTTTTGCCGTGATGGTGTCGGGCCCCGGCGCGGTGCCCTTTTTCATGGCCCCGAGCTCGTACTCGAATTCTGCCACCGATACCGGCCTATCCAGTTCGGAGTTTTCGCGTCCTAGATATTCTAGAGTTTCCTCCGCGCGTTCAAGACACAAATATCTGCGCGCGAGTTGGTCCATGATTTGCTCTGTATCGTTGGGTAACTCGTATATGAGTTCAGCTATTCTACTGTCCGTAACCGACTTAGTCTTAGTTGGATCTATGAGTGCCCTAAGGAGACGCCACGACCGTGCCGTACCGAGGCTGCCGCGTATAGAGTCACAAATCCCATACCAGTTGTTCCTAGCGAGGTCGACCGCATGGTCCTCCGCGTCCTTAGTTAGTTCTTGGATCTTAGTACGAATCTTCTTGTTGTGTCGCTGACGTTTCCACCTCTTGGTCAGACCACGCCGGGCCTCCCAAAGGTGGAGGAGTCTTGCATCCACAGCCGGGGTCTTCTCCGAAAGCTCAACCTCCGTGACAAAAGGGCGCAGGCTCGTGGTCACGTCCGCAGCCCACTCCTCAATGTCCGCCAGGTGCACTTCTGTCTTTTCTCTTTTCTTCCTCCATTTGTCCCAGTCCGTGATCTTTGCGGTTGCAGTTTTTCTCTTGTATCCTGCCTCTCTTAGTGTCGTTTCAAGGATACAGTGGTCGCTTCCAAGTGGTTCTGCCAGGTTCTTCCAGTCGGCGCTCCCCACGTTCTTCACCAGCGTGAGGTCCGGGCACGTATCTCTGCACGTGCTAGTCCCCGTCCTGGTAGGCTGGTCAGGTTCCGTGAGGAGCGTGAGGCCTTCCTGGTTGATTCCTTCGAAAAGTTTGCGTCCTTTCGGCGTGACGTATTTGTAACCCCATCCCGGGTGCGGGGCATTAAAGTCCCCCGCGATGACGAGAGGTTCCTTGCCGGCCGCCCTCACCGCGTTTCCCAGGAGAGTTCTGTAGTCAACCTTGTGAAGCTTGGGGTTCCCGTACAGATTCACTATGTGGACACCCCGGTCCCCCTTCTTCACCGGGACGATCACCACATACCCACACTCCACTCCGCCCCCGTCCAGGTGCCTCTCCGTGGCCGCGAATGTCCTGTGGACGAGGGTCGAGAAATATTGGGTTCCGCCGACCGTCCGGTAGTCCTTAATATTTACGGGCTTCTTTCCAGGTTCCTGCAGAAGTATTACCGCAGGGGGATCGGTTTCAAGCGACAACCGAAGGCTGAGACTGGCCTGCTTCCGGCCCATCCCCCTGCAGTTCCATTGCCATATTTTCAGATATGATTGTTTTAGACGACACATGGTTATTCGTGTCTTCTACTGATTCCACTTCACGTCGTGCATCAGTCGGCGATCTTCTCTTCGCCCCTAGCTCCTGGAGCAGGGTACTTCTTTTAGAGCGCAGCTCTTAGGGGCCCGTTTCCGGCTTGAGCGGCGTCGCCGTCGGCGTCGCCGTCGCCGTCGCCGTCGGCGTCGCCGTCGGCGTCGGCGTAACCGCGCGGTGCATTATGGGTAAATTTCCCCGCCAAATCTAGCGGAAAAATTTCCCCGCTAGATTTAGCGGAAAAATTTCTCCGCTAAACCTAGCGTAAAAATTTTCCCCGCTAGATTTAGCGGAAAAAATTCCCCGCTAAATCTAGCGGAAATATTTCCCCGCTAAATCTAGCGGAAAAATTTCTCCGCTAAATTTAGCGGAAAAATTTCCCCGCTAAATCTAGCGGAAAAAATTTCCCCGCTAGATCTAGCGGAAAAAATTTCCCCGCTAATTCTAGCGGAAAAATTTCCCCATCAAATCTAGCGGAAACAATTTTCCCGCTAAATCTAGCGGAAACATTCCCCGCTAGATTTAGCGGAAAAATTTCTCCGCTAAACCTAGCGGGGAAATTTTTTCCGCTAGGATTTAGCGGGGAAAGTTTTCCGCTAGATTTAGCGGGAAAATTGTTTCCGCTAGATTTGACGGGGAAATTTTTCCGCTAGATTTAGCGGGGAAATTTTTTCCGCTAGATTTAGCGGGGAAATTTTCCCCGCTAGATTTAACGGAAAAAATTCCCCCCTAAATCTAGCGGAAATATTTCCCCGCTAAATCTAGCGGAAAAATTTCTCCGCTAAATTTAGCGGAAAAATTTCCCCGCTAAATCTAGCGGAAAAAATTTCCCCGCTAAATCTAGCGGAAAAAATTTCCCCGCTAAATCTAGCGGAAAAATTTCCCCGTCAAATCTAGCGGAAACAATTTTCCCGCTAAATCTAGCGGAAAACTTTCCCCGCTAAATCCTAGCGGAAAAAATTTCCCCGCTAAATGTAGCGGAAAAAATTTCCCCGCTAAATCTAGCGGAAAACTTTCCCCGCTAAATCTAGCGGAAAAAATTTTCCCGCTAAATCTAGCGGAAAAATTTCCCCGCTAAATCTAGCGGAAAAAAATTCCCCGCTAAATCTAGCGGAAAAAATTTCCCCGCTAAATCTAGCGGAAAACTTTCCCCGCTAAATCTAGCGGAAAAAATTTCCCCGCTACATCTAGCGGAAAAATTTTGGTCACGTGACCCGGGGGGTCACGTGACCTGGGGAGTCACGTGACCCCCTCCCGAGGTCACGTGACCTCTGAGGGGGCACGTGTTTGCCCCCACGTGACCCCACCAAGGTCACGTGCCCTCGGGGGGGGGTCACGTGACCCCCCCCTTCCCGAGAACACGTGGCCCTCAGTACCCTCCCCTCCTCCTCCTCAAGAGCTGCGCTCCAATTCGGCGTTACAGGGAGTGGTAAACGACTTTTTCGTTCCAAGAATGTCGATTTTTTCCCGCTTGTCCCAAGTTGCTTGAGCATGGACTCCCGGTTTCGCTCCAACGCTACCACTTTGTTGGAAAGCTGCGTGATTTTTTTCATTAAAAGCTGCGTGGCAGACTGCACCGCCTGTTTCACCGCAGCCTCCACGATTTCTCGAAATTGGTCCGTAGTGATCCCGGGGGTCCCAGAGCAAATGCTCTTCATTTCCACATCTTCCACTCTTTTACTCGGGGCATCCTGCCTGAGGACTTGTGTATGCTGGCTACTCCCGCTTGACCTCGGTGGCGGGTTATTCTTGGTCACATTGATATGGTTATCATTTTTCTGCAGCTCGGGCCATTTCTCCTGGTCCCCCAGGTCCAAGTTCTTCCCGTCCCGCGACATAGATCTTTGATTCCAATTTTGCTTCTTCCCGCCTTTACGACTTTTCCTCTTCCTTTTCTTTTCGGAAAGAGGCGCCGGGCGTGACGAGTTTCTCTTGCAGCTTGCTGACCTGCTGCGAGAGCGAGCACGCGGCCTTGAGCCACTCCGCTCCTTCGACAGCCAGCGCACCTGCTGTTCTTCGTTGCGGTGCCTCGAGCGGCTCCGTCCGGTTCTCTCAATTTGTCTCTTCTCCTTGAAAAACTTCTCAGGACAGTGACTGTCGTATGTTTTGTGCGCCCCTCCGCACAGTGCGCACTTCGGGACACATGGGTGTCCCTCCATCGCTTGCGGGGCCCCACACATCGCACACGCGTAACCCGTTGGTTTGCTGCACACATCCGTCCGATGGCCGGCCTCTCCGCAGTTAAGGCAGGCTGCCTTTGTCTTGTATAGAAAGCAGGGCGTTTCCAGCCAGTTGAAAGTGACCGTGAACGGAACTTTGGTCCCGGCGAAAGTGATGAGCGCCGATTTGGACCTTCCGAGCCTCCTAGCGTCGAGTATTTCGTGTCCTGGGGCCCTGATTTTCTCTCTGATCTGTGCATTGGACAGCTCCGGCCGAACCCCATGAATGACGCCACGGCATGCCTCTTCCCTCGGGGAGACGTGGTAGGCCTCAACGTCGAGTTGTCCGGACTGGAATATCAAACTTCTAAGCTTCGCCAACGCTTCGGCTTCGTCCCACATGTCCGTGCAGATCATAATGGTGTTTTGCTCTTCTAGCAACCGGACGATTGAATTCTCCGCAAGACACCTCGGGAGCGAGTTCTGCACCGCTTCGCCGATCTGGTCCCGGCAGCTCTTCAAGTTGACCGCCGTCTTCCGTGGCTTCACAATGATCTTGTGCTTGAATTCCTTGAGGCTGGGAAGCCGAAACGGTCTCTTCGTCTTTTTAGAGCGCAGCTCTTAGGGGCCCGTTCCCGGCTTGAGCGGCGTCGCCGTCGGCGTCGGCGTCGCCGTCACGTGACCCCCCAAGGTCACGTGACCCCTCCCAAGGTCATCTTAAGGTCACGTGACCCCCTGAAGGTCACGTGACCCCTCGAGGTCACGTGACCCCTTCCAAGGTCATCTCAAGGTCACGTGACCCCAACATGACCCCACGTGACCCTTTGAAGGTCACGTGACCCCCAAGTCACGGGACCCCTCTGAGGTTACGTGACCCCCGAGGTCACGTGGTCGCCTGCCCAAGGTCACGTGACCCCCGAGGTCACGTGACCCCCAAGGTCACGTGACCCCTTTCAAGGTCATCTCAAGGTCACGTGACCCCACGTAACCCCAGGTCACGTGACCCCTCTGAGGTCACGTGACCCCTCTGAGGTCACGTGACCCCCGAGGTCACGTGACCCCTCCAGGTCACGTGACCCCCAAGGTCACGTGGGGGTCACCTTTGGGGTCACGTGGCCTTGAGGTCACCCCCAGGTCACGCCTCCCCGAGGTCACGTGACCCCCTCCCCGAAGTCACGTGACACCCCCCCCCCCCCGGAGCATATTAAAGAATGAGGGGAGGAGGAGGAGAAGGGGGAGGGGTCTACCCTCCCCTCAGTACCCTTCACTCCTCCTCCTCAAGAGCTGCGCTCCAATTCGGCGTTACAGGGATTTGTAAACGGCTTCCACTTTTCTTCTTGACCTCCGTTGCTCTACCGGTAGGTCCTCGGTCTTCCTTCCGCTGGTCATGGACTTCTTTCTTCTGGGTCTTCTTTCTATGCAGAACTTGTACCCAGCTATTGCCGGGTAGCGTGCCTACTTGCTCCTCCGAGGCGGTTTTCTGAATTCTATCCGTATAAAGGGGCCGCGCCGCTGGATTTATGGAGTCAAAAGCCACCTTGTCCGGATCGTATCCGGTCCTGAGGCTGAGCACGAGAGCTTCCGTCGATATTACTTCCATCTTGCGTTTTCCACCGCCGCCGCGGCGGTTCCACGTGGTGACGCTTAGCTGGTTAGGGCCAGTAGGGCGGCCGCACCGAGCGAACTCGGCTTATCGCCCTAGTCGAGCAAAGCCCAACGAGGCTTAGCGAGGTTCCTCGTGGGTTCAAAACAAAATGCCTCTAAAATCAAAATATTCCGCTCACCAGCTTGAGGAAGGTATCCACGTGAACTGGGTCACTAACGCTGTCTATCCAAGACTTCTCGCTCGGAAATCAAGAATTTCAGCACGAAACATCGGTTTTTCGCGGAGCCTTAATGAGCATGCGTCCGCTCGCCGCAACCTTCTTCTTCTTCCATCGCCGGTACCGCGGTAGTTTTTGTTTGGAAATTTACGGTTCGCGCGTGCCATGCCACTTGTTATGGCAAAAAATTGTAAGTTCTGCCTGCCTACCTTGTGTCCAGCAGTTGACAGTCCGTTACTTGTCGTCAACATCTTCCAGGGAATCGAAGCAGATTTTATCATTTTATAGTCATTTTATTGTCAGTCTGGTACCCTCGAATGCAGTGCAATATTGGCCACCTCCTATAAAATGGTAATGCCTTTTGAAAAGCATATTGGCAAATGGCAGGTGTCTACAAGTAGACAAACAGCAGACTAGATGATAATTATCATTGAGACATCATCCTGTTGACCCGGATACCCCTATAAACATAGCTACTGCCATTCTATGGACATGTGACTGCCGTTTTTTGCTGTTATTTTATAGCCGTCTAATTTTTATAGTGTCACTTTATTGCCTCTAATGTTCGGCACTGGCACAGAAGGCGTTAAAAAGACAATCAAATAGCAAAATTTTTTCAAGTTCTTTATTGACAAGACAGATAGCAAAAGAACATTTCAGCCTTTTTTTGACAAGTGTTTATAGAATATCTGTATATCATTTTATAGTCATTCTATTGTGAGTCTGGTACCCTCGAAGGCAATGAAATTTGGCCACCTCCTATAAAATGGTAATGCCTTTTGAAAAGCATATTTTTGGCAAATGGCAGGTGTCTACAAGTAGTCAAACAGCAGGCTAGATGTTAATTATCATTGAGACATCATCCTGTTGACACGGATACCCATATGAACATAGCTACTGCCATTCTATGGACATGTGACTGCCGTTTTTGCTGTGTTATTTTATAGCTGTCGTTTAATGAACATAGCTACTGCCATTCTATGGACATGTGACTGCCGTTTTTGCTGTGTTATTTTATAGCTGTCGTTTAATTTTTATAGTGTCACTTTATTGCCTCTAATGTTTGGCACTGGCACAGGAGGCATTAAAAAGAATCATGGCATTTAGCGTTTTTATTGACAAGTGTTTATAGAATATGTATATCATTTTATAGTCATTCTATTGTCAGTCTGGTGCCTTCAAAGGCAGTGCAATATTGCCACCTCCTATAAAATGGTAATGCCTTTTGATTTGAAAGGCATATTATTGGCAAATGGCAGTAGGTGTCTACAAGTAGTAAACAGGAGGCTAGATGTTAATCATTATTGAGACATCATCCTGTTGATCCAGATACCCCTATGAACATAGCTACTGCCATTCTATGAATATGTGACCGCCGTTTTTTCCTTTGATGTCTTTATAGTCGTTGAAATTTTTATAGTGTCACTTTAACGCCTCTAATGTTTGGCACTGGCACAGCAGGCATTGAAATGACAATCAAACGGCAAAATAATTGTTTTTTTATTGACAAGACAAATGGCAAAATAACATATTAGCATTTTTATTGACAAGTGTTTATAGAATATATGTATGTCATTTTATTGTCAGTCTGGTACCCTCAAAGGCAGTGCAATATTGGCCGCCTCCTATAAAATGGTAATGCCTTTTGAAAAGCATATTATTGGAAAATGGCAGTAGGTGTCTACAAGTAGTCAAACAGCAGGCTAGATGTTATCATTGAGACATGATCCGGTTGACCCGGATACCCCTATAAACATAGCTACTGCCATTCTATGGACATGTGACTGCCGTTTTTTGCTCTGTTATTTTATAGGTGTCGTTTAATTTTTATAGTCACTTTATGGCCTCTAATGTTTGGCACTGGCACAGGAGGCGTTAAAATGACAATCAAACGGCATTTAGCGTTTTTATTGACAAGTGTTTATAGAATATGTATATCATTTTATTGTCATTCTATTGTCAGTCCGGTGCCCTCAAAGGCAGTGCAATATTCCCACCTCCTATAAAAGGGCCTTTTGAAAGGCATATTATTGGCAAATGGCAGTAGGTGTCTACAAGTACTTAAACGGAGGCTTGATGTTAATCATTATTGAGACATCATCCTGTTGACCCAGATACCCCTATGAACATAGCTACTGCCATTCTATGGACACGTGACCTCCGTTTTTTCCTGTGATGTCTTTATAGTCGTTCAAAATTTTAGTGTCACTTTATTGCCTCTAATGTTTGGCACTGGCACAGGAGGCGTTAAAATGACAATCAATCGGCATTTAGCGTTTTTATTGACAAGTGTTTAGAATATGTGTATATCATTTTATAGTCATTCTATTGTCAGTCTGGCGCCCTGAAAGGCATTGCAATATTACACCTATAAATGGTAAGGCCTTTTGAAAGGCATATTATTGGCAAATGGCAGTAGGTTTTTACAATTAATCAAACAGGAGGCTAGATGTTAATCATTATTGAGACATCATCCTGTTGACCCGGATACCCCCATGAACATAGCTACCGCCATTCTAAGGACATGTGACGGGCGTTTTTTGCTGTGATGTGTTTTTATAGCCGTCATTCAATTTTTTATAGTGTCACTTTATTGCCTCTAATGTTTGGCACTGGCACAGCAGGCGTTGAAATGACAATCAAATGGCAAAAATAATTGTTTTTTTTATTAACAAAACAAATGGCAAAAGAACATTTTAGTGTTTTTATTGACAAGTGTGTATAGAATATTTATATCATTTTATAGTCATTCTATTGTCAGTATTGCCACCTCCTATAAAATGGTAATGCCTTTTGAAAGTCATATTATTGGCAAATGGCAGTAGGTGTCTACAAGTAGTCAAACAGGAGGCTAGATGATAATCCATACTGAGACATCATCCTGTTCACCCGGATACCCTATGAACATAGCTACGGCCATTCTATGGACATGTGACCGCCGTTTTTTTCTGTGATGTCTTTTTATAGCTGTCGTAGAAATTTTATAGTGTCACTCTATTGCCTCTAATGTTTGGCACTGGCACAGCAGGCGTTGAAATGACAATCAAACAGCAAAAATAATTGTTTTTTTATTGACAAAACAAATGGCAAAAGAACATTTTAGTGTTTTATTGACAAGTGTGTATAGAATATTTATATCATTTTATATTCATACTATTGTCAGTCTGACGCTCTCAAAGGCAGTGCAATATTGCCACCTCCTATAAAATGTTAATGCCTTTTGAAAGGCATATTATTGGCAAATGGCAGTATGTGTCTACAAGTAGTCGAACAGCAGGCTAGATGTTAATCATTATTGAGACATCATCGTGTTGACCCGTATACCCCTATGAACATAGTTACCACCATTCTATGGACATGTGACCGCCTTTTTTTGCTGTGTTGTCATTTTATAGCCGTCATTCAAATTTATTGTCACTTTATTGCCTCTAATGTTTGGCACTGGCACAGCTGGCATTAAAATTACAATCAAGCGACAATAATAATTGTTTTTTATTGAAGACAAATGGCAAAAGAACATTTTAGCGTCTTTATTGACAAGTGTTTAAGAATATCTGTATATCATTTTATAGTCATTCTATTGTCAGTCTGGTGCCCTCAAAGGCAGTGCAATATTGCCACCTCCTATAAAATGATAATGCCTTTTGTAAGGCATACTATTGGCAAATGGCAGTAGGTGTCTACAAGTAGTCAAACAGGAGGCTAGATGCTAATCATTATTGAGACATCATCCTGTTGACCCTATACCCCTATGAACATAGCTACCGCCATTCTATGGACATGTGACTGCCGTTTTTTGCTGTGATGTCTTTTTATAGCCGTCGTTTAAATTTTTATAGTGTCACTTTATCGCGTCTAATGTTTGGCAATGGCACAGCAGGCGTTGAAATGACAATCAAACCGCAAAAATAATTTTTTTTATTGACAAGACAAATTGCAAAAGAACATTTTAGCATTTTTATTGGCAAGTGTTTATAGAATATATGTATTTCATTTTATTGTGAGTCTGGTACTCTCAAAGACAGTGCAATATTGGAATGCCTTTTGAAAAGCATATTGGCAAATGGCATTAGGTGTCTACAAGTACTCAAACAGCAGGCTAGATGTTAATTATTATTGAGACATCATCCGGTTGACCCGGATACCCCGATGAACATAGCTACTGCCATTCTATGGACATGTGACTGCCGTTTTTTGCTGTTATTTTATAGGCGTCGTTTAATTTTTATAGTCACTTTATTGCCTCTAATGTTTGGCACTGGCACAGGAGGCGTTAAAATGAAATCAAACGGCATTTAGCGTTTTTATTGACAAATGTTTATAGAATATGTATATCATTTTATAGTCATTCTATTGTCAGTCAGGTGCCCTCAAAGGCAGTGCAATATTGCCACCTCCTATAAAAGGGTAATGCCTTTTGAAAGGCATATTATTGGCAAATGGCAGTAGGTGTCTACAAGTACTCAAACAGGAGGATTGATGTTAATCATTATTGAGACATCATCCTGTTGACACAGATACCCCTATGAACATAGCTACTGCCATTCTATGGACACATGACCGCCGTTTTTTCCTGTGATGTCTTTATAGTCGTTCAAAATTTTAGTGTCACTTCATGGCCTCTAATGTTTGGCACTGGCACAGGAGGCGTTAAAATGACAATCAAACGGCATTTAGCGTTTCTAAAGACAAGTGTTTATAGAATATATCATTTTATAGTCATTGTATTGTCAGTCTGGTGCCCTCAAAGGCAGTGCAATATTGCCACCTCCTTTAAAATGGTAATGCCTTTTGAAAGGCATATTATTGGCAAATGGCAGTAGGTATCTACAAGTAGTCAAACAGGAGGCTAGATGATAATCAATATTGAGACATCATCCTGTTCACCCGGATACCCCTATGAACATAGTTACCGCCATTCTATGGACATGTGACCGCCGTTTTTTGCTGTGATGTCTTTTTATAGCTGTCGTTCAAATTTTATACTGCCACTATATTGCCTCTAATGTTTGGCACTGGCACAGAAGGCGTTGAAATGACAATCAAACAGCAAAAATAATTTTTATTGACAAGACAAATGGCAAAAGAACATTTTAGTGTATTTATTGACAAGTGTGTAGAGAATATCGATATCATTTTATAGTCATTCTATTGTCAGTCTGGCGTCCAATAATATGCCTTTTGAAAGGCATATTATTGGCAAATGGCAGTAGGTTTCTACAAGTAGTCAAACAGGAGGCTAGATGTTAGTCATTATTGAGACATCCTGTTGACCCGGATACCCCCATGAACATAGCTACCGCCATTCTATGCACATGTGACCACCGGTTTTTGCTGTGATATGTTTTTATAGACGCTTTCAGCGCGCGCCAAATTGAGCCGCCATAGCCGACCTTCTCTTGTCTTACCGAGATGCCAAGCCACTGAAGCGGGCGTTGACGAGCCTCCACAGAGGCCAATGCTGGGGAGAAGGACACAGTAACACATAAAATGGCAATAACCTGTCCTGCTGTGGTAATGATGCAGTGGAGCGAACGGAATAAGAGGGAACAAAAACTGAAGGTCGGTTATGGCGGCGCCCATGCACAGCTGCCTGAAAGCGTCTATAGCCGTCGTTCAAATTTTAATTGTGCCACTTTATTGCCTCTAATGTTTGGCACTGGCACAGCAGGCGTTGAAATGACAATGAAACGGCCAAAATAGTTTTTTTATTGACAAGACAAGTGGCAAAAGACATTTAATTTTTTTTTATTGACAAGTGTTTATAGAATATCTGTATATCATTTTATAGTCATTCTATTGTCAGCCTGGCGCCCTCGAAGGCAGTGCAATATTGCCACCTCCTATAAAATAATAATGCCTTTTGAAAGGCATATTATTGGCGAATGGCAGTAGGTGTCTACAAGTAGTCAAACAGGAGGCTAGATGATAATCAATATTGAGACATCACCCTGTTCACCCAGATACCCTATGAACACAGCTACCGCCATTCTATGGACATGTGACTGCCGTTTTTTGCTGTGATGTCTTTTTATAGCTGTCGTTCAAATTTTATAGTGTCACTCTATTGCCTCTAATGTTTGGCACTGGCAGAGCAGGCGTTGAAATGACAATCAAACAGCAAAAATAATTTTTTTATTGACAAGACAAATGACAAAAGAACATTTTAGTGTTTTTATTGACAAGTGTGTATAGAATATCTATATCATTTTATAGTTACTTTATTGTCAGTCTGGTGCCCTCAAAAGCAGTGCAATATTGCCACCTATAAAATGGTAATGCCTTTTGAAATGCATATTATTGGCAAATGGCAGTAGGTGTCTACTAGTAGTCAAATAGCAGGCTAGATGTTAATCATTATTGAGACATCATAATGTTGACCCGTATACCCCTATGAACTTTGCTACCGCCATTCGATGGACATGTGACCACCGTTATTTGCTGTGTTGTCAATTTATAGCCATAGTTCAAATTTTTATATTGTCACTTTATTGCCTTTAATATTTGGCACTGGCACAGCAGGCGTTAAAATGACAATCAAACAACAATTGTTTTCTTATATTTTATAGAATCCTCATAATTTTCTAGTTATTCTATTGTCAGTCTGGTGCCCTCGAAGGCAGTGCACTATTGCCACCCCTGTAAAATGTAATGCTCTTTGAAAGGCATATTCTTGGCAAATGGCAGTAGGTTTCTACTAGTAGTCAAAACTGCAGGCTAGATGTTCATCATTATTGAGACATCCTGTTGACCGGATACTCCTATGAACCTAGCTACCGCCATTCTATGGACATCTGACCGACGTTTTTTTGGTGTGTTGTCATTTTATAGTTGTTTAATTTTTATAGTGTCACTTTATTGCCTCAAGTGTTTGGCACTTTCACAGCAGGCGTTAAAATAACAATCAAACGGCAAAATTAATTGTTTTTTTATTGAAGACAAATGGCAAAATATAATTTTAGCGTTTTTGACAAGTGTTTATAAAATATCTGTATATCATTTTATAGTCATTCTATTGTCAGTGTGGCACCCTCGAAGGCAGTGCAATATTGTCACCTCCTATTACATCTAACCTACTGCCATTTGCCAATAATATGCCTTTTGAAAGGCATATTATTGGCAAATGGCAGTAGGTGTCTACAAGTAGTGAAACAGCAGGCTAGATGTTAATCATGATCGAGACATCCTGTTGACCCGGATACCCCTATGAACATAGCTACCGCCATTCTATGGACATGTGACCGAGATTTTTTGCTGTGTTGTCATTTTATAGCCGTCCAAATTTTTATAGTTATTGCCTCTAATTTTCGGCACTGACACAGCAGGCGTTAAAATGACAATCAAACGGCAAAAATAATTTTTAATGTTTATTATTGACAAGACAAATAGCAAAAGGACATTTTAGCATTTTTATTAAGTGTTTATATATCATTTTATAGTCATTTTATTGTCAGTCTCGTGCCTTTGAAGGCAGTGCAATATTTGCTACCTCCTATAAAATGATAATGCTTTTTGAAAAGCATATTGTCAAATGGCAGTAGGTGTCTACAAGTAGTCAAACAGTCTAGATGTTAATCATCATTCAGACATCCTGTTGACCCGGACAGCCCTATGAACACAGCTACCGCCATTGTATGGACATGTGACCGCCGTTTTTCCCGTTCAAAATTTTATGGTGTCACTTTATTGCCTCTAATGTTTGGCACTGGCACAGCAGGTGTTAAAATGACAATCAAACGGCAAAAATATTTTTTAATGTTTTTTTATTGACAGGCAAAAGAACATTTTAGTCTTTTTATTGACAAGTGTTTATAGAATATCTATAATTTTATAGTCATTCTATTTTCAATCTGGCACCCTTGAAGGCAGTGCAATATTGGCCACCTGTAAAATGCTAATGCCTTTTGAAAGGCATATGATTGTCAAATGGCAGTAGGTGTCTACAAGTAGTGAAACAGCAATCTAGATGTTAATCATGATTGAGACATCTTGTTGACCCGGATACCCCTTTGAACACAGCTACCGCCGTTCTATGGACATGTGACCGCCGTTTTTGCTGTGTTGTCATTTTATTGTCATTTTAATTTTCAGTGTTTCTTTACTGTCCCTATGTTTGGCACTTGCACAGCGGCTTTTAAAATGACAATGAAATGCCAAACAGAATTTTTAATGTTTTTTATTCACAAGTGGTCATGTAATTTTTGTATATCATTGTCATGCTGCTGTCAGTTTTGTGTCCCTGAATGTAGTGCAACATTGGCCAACCGCTATAGAAATGGTTAACTTCATTTTGAAAGGCATCCTATTGCCAAATGGCGATAGCTGCTTATAATATGATGTTAATTGCCATTGAGACATTATTCGCCACCGTCAACCTTTTGCCCTTCTTTGGTATTGCCAGTGTATTACTTACACTGGCAATACCAAACTTACAAAATACAAACTATTATGAAATGATAAACAAAATAAAAGGCTGTGGGGATTCCTCTGTTCTTCCTTCCCAATGGAAGGATAATGGCCGAAGGTCGGAACACTCAGCCTTCTTTGCCGTGAACTCCGACCCGTTTGTGAGGCGGAGGACTTGGGCCGAAGGTCGGAACACTCAGCCTTCTTTGCCGTGAACTCCGACCCGTTTGTGAGGCGGAGGACTTGGGGACCACCTCTCCTCTCACTCGCTTTCTTCCGGGGACTGATCTCCGTTCCCCTGCTCGGATGCAGATCACTGCTGACTGGCTTTCGCTTCGACTTTTGCCGCTTTCTGGAGGGACTCGTCCGGGCGACCGTGAAAGAGATAGGATGTATTTCGGTGACTTCTCTGATGCTTCCCCGGTCTTGGCTTTCCGGAACCCAGCGTCTGGCCAGGTAAGGACCTTTTCTTACCTTGCCGGTGTCCGGGCGACCGTGAAAGAGATAGGATGTATTTCGGTGACTTCTCTGATGCTTCCCCGGTCTTGGCTTTCCGGAACCCAGCGTCTGGCCAGGTAAGGACCTTTTCTTACCTTGCCGGTGCGGGAGAAGGCATTTTGGATGTCAGTTCATTGCAGTTCATTTTAAGTGTTAATAAATGCCCTTGGACTTTGTCGTTACTCCGTGTCTTCTCTTCTGCTATATTCGAGAGAGTGAGACAAGGGCATTGACGGAGGTAGTTAATTAAACCGACCTGCGGTGATGTAGCCCTAAACGTGTATTGTCGCGGAGATGTGGGGACCGCGCTACTAGGTTTGACATCTCCTTTGAGATCGCTGCTG